>NC_072823.1:17802500-18112500 GCF_027744805.1 Dunckerocampus dactyliophorus
TTCCATTGTCAAGCTGTCCACATAAAAAGACATGAAACCCGAGTACAACCAGGCCATTTTTCAGTAACATCAAAACAAGTGTGACTGTTTGTTGGCCACATAGCCAGAGATTGGGAAGACCTGGGTTTGAATCTCCGCTTGGGCATCTCTGTGTGGAGTTTGAATGTTCTCACTGTGCGTGCGTGCTTTTTCTCTGGGTAAAAACATGCATGTTAGGTTAATTGGTGACTCTAAATTGTCCATAGGTATGAATGTGAGTGTGAATGATTGTTTGTCTATATGTGCCCTGCGATTGGCTGGTGACCAGTCCAGGGTGTACCCCGCCTCTCGCCCAAAGTCAGCCTAATGAGGATAAGCGGCAGGAATGGGCGATGCTGCAAATTTCGGAATCAATCCAATACCAAGTAAATACAATATTGACCATAATGTACTGATTTTACTGGAAATTTTTCAAGATCATTGAATGATTATCATAATCATGATTATCATCACAATTAAACATAGAACAAAGATTTTAGGCAAACAAAAATATGTGAAGACAATGTAACAATATAAACAAGATACTACAATGATTGCAATTATTTTATACAGTCAGTGGTGCAAAATAAGCAAACAAGCAGAAACTACAATTGGCTTTCATTCAAATTCTTTGGCTTTTTGCCCCCAAAGCCGTCCTGTGTCCAAGAACATACTTCTTGAGGGGAGTTTTTGCTTGTAAACAATATAAGAATATATAAGTATAAGAATATTAACTACAATATGAACAGCAAAAATACAGATATTTGTAAAAATAAGCATAGAGAACAGAAAAATAAAACAATCATACTAGTATCGATCTGATACTGACACTACCCTTGGTATTAATAATGTAGATATTTGGAATGATCCACCCAGCCCTACCACCCAGTCAATAGCATGATTTGTTACTGATGCAACCTTCTCATTTATCTCCTAAGCTTGGGTTTAGGGACCCTCGCTAGCAGTGTAGCCTGCACCATCTACACAGAAGGCAGTGGCATGTACCATTACACCACCAGGGCAACCGCTGCTAATACGTTAAAAACAAAACATTCTGTTTTAATGATGCTAGCATAAGCGTTAGGATGAGCCACCCTAGGCAATGAGCTAAAAGCCTGAGGTGTCAACTCAGTGTCCAACGCAGCTTTTGAAGGCGTCAAGGTGTGAAGTTTAGCAACACTCTTTCGCACAGCTGCACCAGCTGGCATCTATTACACTGTGCCTGATGTCAAGCAAGACATTGCAAAAAGCCCCAAAAAAAGCAAAAAAGTTATTTTTTTAGTCTTATCTAATCTTGTGTGTATCATTTTCTTCCAATCCTTTTCCCCTTTCTTGTGTCATTTCCAGCTTACACTTCAACTCAAGTATTTGTACTTTACAGTGCTAGGACCCAAAAGGTGAGCGTCAATGGGATGTATTTTTCAGTCCTTTTTCATCAGCTGGATCTCTTCACTCACTGGTAAAAATGAATAAAGAATAAGTTATATGAGGAGGGAAATAGTTGTGAGCGACCATCTGTCACACTCATTTGGAATGATGGCTAAATCACCACCACCAGTGTGATGCAAGTGGTGATAAACAAACACATCTGGACACTGCTATCAACACGCTCTAAGATTTGACCTACATAGGGTATTTAGCAAGGGATCAGTGCCAAATAATCCCAGGGAGTTTAATGCCGGTTCTTTGGGCAAATGTTGGAAAAAATGTTGGCAAGATGCTGGAAAAACAGGCAAACAAATCATATTGTTGTTTTCCCTCTCCTACAGAAGTGAAACGGTGCTGCATCAGTTCTGTTGCCCTGCCCCCGAGCATCCTGAAGTCGACACAAGTGGCTCTTCCAGGTAAGACCAACACTGATTGACTCTTAAGTTGTTTTTTTGCATGCAGGTAACAAGATGGTGAAAACAATCACACAAACTTGCAAATACGTATGACTGAAAACTGTATTGTGCATGCCAGGCCATTAGTTGGCAGTGTCACTATGCAAAGTAGGGGTGTCCAAACCTTTTCCACCAGGGTCACATATTGAAAAAAACAAAGGATGTGTAAAAAAAATAAGGTAAAAAAAATTTAAATTAAATCTCTAAATATATATTTAAACAGAAGGGTTGCGTTATTATTAAAATCAACAACAGCTTTTTCTCTTTATATTGTATTTTTGCTCTATTTTTTTTCTAATTTTCTGCTTTTTTTTGTTTCATTTTACTTTTACAGTGTGCCACTGGCCAATAAAAGTTGAGTCGAGGGCCCCCCGGGCCATACTGTGGACATTAAACACAAAGCAACACTAAGCAACACTAAACACATGCCCACCTACTGCTTATCCTCGCTTCGGTCCACCATTGTAGTTTTGGTTGTGTTCTCTCTTCTTTATTAATTAATAACCGTGTTGTTTTCTAAAACTTCCACCTGTTTTCAACCTCCAAAATACCCATTTTAAAACTCAAAAGTTTGTTTTCCATGAATCGTTATTATAGTCTTTTTCAGCTTAATGTGCAATTTGATGTGTAAAGGGAACCAAAATGGCCGATCTGTACCCAGAGGAGTAGTGTAGACGGCGGAGGGTGATATAAAATCTTGGGTGGCCCAAAATTTCAAAAGTAATGGTGATGGACGTAGTAGTGACATAATATTGTTACATGGGTGTCTTAGCATTGGCTATCTTGCGCCCCCTTTACTCACTTCTCTTCTTCTATGTTGATGAAATCACCCTCCCCTTCCTGTTTAAGAATCCCCGATGGATATTTTTTTTATGTACTGTAAATGGACAACAACACTACAATTAAATGTAATGGGGCTTGTTATGAATCACTTTTGTATTCCCAATATGTACTTCAACTACGGAGGCCCTTAAGGGTAAAAAAACAAACCAAAAAAACCCATCAATATTTGGAATCATAGACCCAGAGAGTGCTATAGGTCCATGAAGTACCACTAGTACCAAGTGCAGTAAGTACCTAAAGGATGGAGCTAGACACACACCTTCCAGCCAGCTGATTGGTTGATAATGGTGACTTCTCCCTGACAACAGATAATAAACAGCCACATTCCAAAAAGGTTGAACTTTAGTAATGTCCTCCCTTGCTTGCTTGGTCTTCTTTTTGAAGTCATTGCTAGATTAGAGTGTTTTCCCTTGCTCTAATGTTGCACTAATTATATCAGGGGTGTCCAAAGTGTGGCCTGGGGTCTTTTTCAGCCCGCAGCTTGTTGTTTATTCATTATGAAAATGATTAAATTCATTATTAATGAGATACAGTGGTACCCCATTTTTCGTTATTAATTTGTTCCAAAAGGTCAGATGAAAACCAAAATGTACAAAAACTAAAGATATTTTTGCCATAGCAAATCATCTAAAGCCAATAAATCCATTTCAGACACTTTACATTTTATAGAGAATAATTATAGTTTTACATGTAGAGAACAATGTGAAATAATTGAAATGATTCATGAAATGGACATGATGAATTAATTTGACAGATTAACATTTAACAGAATGACTTGTCCTTACTGAACAGTCTTGTTGGCGAAGACAGCGAGGAGTGGAGACGTGGGGATTCCATTCAACGGAATGATAAAGTGCAGGGCAAATGGACTAGTTTGTTATGTGCAATATTGTACAAAAACCCAGTGTACAAAAGTCAAGGTGAAATTTTAGCAACATTTTTCATCAAAAAACGAATTATACAAAAACTGGGGTGGTTGAAAACCGAGATTTGACTGTAAACAGTATTATCAGATATTACACAAATTTGCTCTGTCACCTATTACACAAAGCTAAGATGTGGCTGTTTTCTTGATATACACTAATACTAATACTAAATACAAGTCCCCTACTAATGAACATCCGACGTGCGAACTTTCGGAGATACGAACACAAGCCAACTAGTCTATATTTTCATGTGTTTTGCCTTATAAATCCATATTTATATTGCTACATGCTTGACCAGCAGAGGGCACTGTGACACTGCTAATAGGACCAACAGCTGGCGAACAAGAGGAGGAGGAGGGGAGGAGGGGAGGAGAGAGAAAGCTAAATTGTAGTTGTATGATACAACCCGGACAGAGTGTGTGATTAAAGTTTATGAAGAGTTAATAGGCCTGCTTAATTCTACACCACCCACAGAACACTACCTCTTTTAGAAGAGTCTAACGACGACGATGATTTGTCCTTTTTTTTCTGTAACTCCTCCTCCACCACTACCAACGACGTATGCTCGACCACTCCTCTTCAAAGGTAAATAACATTTATCATGACGTATTATTACATCATTTTTACTATTGTTTTTTCATTAATTATCCTCGTTTAATATTACTACTGCATCCGAACTCATATTTACATACATACACATATACTGTATATGTATACATGTACATGTAGTACCTATATCATTAGTATTATTACCTTTTCCCCTACTTAAGAACAATTCGACATAAGAACGGTCGTCTGGAACCAATTGTGTTCGTTAGTTGGGGACTTAGTGCAATGACCAACATTGGATTGGTGCTAGCATTTTTAATACACAAAATGTATACAAGTGGCCCTCTGCATTTTTACATTTTTCTGGATGTGGCCGTCCCTGGAAAAAGTTGGGAACCCCCTGATTTCTATCGACTATGTAGCATTCTACCATCCTCACACTGGAAACAATTGCTTGGTGGAATCACAACAATCACACAATCAATTTGATGTTTTTGCCTCCTATTGACTCCTTTATTGTAGAGTATGAGCAACTAAGCAGTCTCCAAAATGACCACTACATGTTTTAATATGATACATTGTGTGTGTGTGTGTGTGTGTGTGTGTGTGTGTGTGACATGCCTCTGACCACACACATTATGTTGTGTGTGTGTGCGTGTGTCTGCGGTGTGTATAAGTGTACTCGTGTGGTCACTGCTGTTGGAAGAGCCACATTAATCGCTGTGTAACAAATAGCTCTCTGGGCCTCAAGGGTATTGAACACAGGCCTCAGTCAGAGCAATGAGCTGAAGGGCACCTCAGTACTGATATCATCAATGCGCAAACGCCCAAAGAAACCCTGTGATGATGCAATGGCCATCACTACCATAGTAACAAGGGAATAAGAAATTCAACAGGCCACCGGAGCCACGTTGCCTTCTGTTTTTTCCACGTGGGCAGGTTGTCTGCTTGTTGTACAGTACAACTTTGTGTGTGTGAATGATGTGTCAGTGCAGGAGGTGTGAATGGAAAGAATGTTATGTTTAATATTTGTGAGCATGCTACTCTTACCTCTATTCATCATTACCTAACATTAGCACAATGTCATCTTCTTGTTCCTTTTTTTACCTCCAAGGAGGTTTAAGCTATTTTCATGATGCCTAGAAGGAAACTTGATTTACTGCCAGCAGTAAACACAAAACAACATGCATTATTTTTTATTGGTTTGTCTGTTGTTTATCCGTTTATGTGTCCTACACATTTTTTACTGCCATAAACATTTTCTGTGCAAAAGGATTTGCACAGGTGCAAAAGGTTTGTTATATTAAATTAATATATATTCTTTACCATTAATTTAGATGGCAACACACATTTTGTCACTGTCCAATTAAAACATGTATCTACAAAGTATAGTATTTGGGCCACCATGGAAAACACAAGAATAAAATTGTAATCTCATACGAATACATGTGTCATATTAAAAATAAGATACATGCAGTCATGGCCAAAAATATTGGCATGCCATTGTATTTGGCCAAAGATGCCAATATTTTTGACCATGGTTGTGTCAATTGGGCTGACTTGGTTGTATTCCATACAGGTATGGCCAAACGCATCGGCATCTTTTGCGCGTCAATATTTTTGGCCATGACTGCAGTTTTTAGGAAAACGCAGTCATTTTGAGGGCAAAGTTATGATGCTACGAAAAAACAAGATAAAATTATAAGAAAATATCCATAATCATTTTGGAAGAAAAAGTCGTAATTTTACAACAATAAAGCCAAATTCTGTCAAGAAAAAAAGAAATAAAATCAGTGAAGTCATTAAATTTAATATTCTAATAAAATAAAATAATAAACAAAAAAAATTGTAACTAAGAAATAATTTACATTGGTTTTTATTAGTTGTATATTTTGAGGAACATTTTTTATGAGAATAAAGTTGTAATGTTATTTTTAAAAAAATGAAGAAAAAAGTCTTGCAAGAATGAAACTGTATTTTCTGATGAATCAAAATGTTATTGACGAGAATAAATTAATAATATGAAGTCAAATATTCTATATATTAATATTATAATATTGCATGACAAAATATACAATATTACAAGCATGAATGTAACCTGTGTTGAGATGAGATTTGTTCGGGATCTTGTTGTCTTATATGTATGTACACTATATGTATATACTGTATATATATATATATATATACTCTACTTTATGTATTATATGAAAAAGTGTTTGCCCCCTTCCTGATTTCTTCTTTTTTTGCATTTGTTTGGCACACTTAAATGTTTCAGATCATTAAACAAATTTAAATATTAGTCAATGACAACACAACTGAGCACAAAATGCAGTTTTTAAATGAAACTTTTTATTATTTATTATGAGAGAAAAAAATCCAAACCTACATGGCCTGGTGTGAAAAAATGACTGCCCCCTTGTTAAAAAAACAACTAAACTGAGATTAATTGAGATCTATCAGTCTGAAAAAGGTTATAAAAGCAATTTCTAAAGTTTCAGGACTCCAGCGAACCACAGCGAGAGCCATTATCAACAATGGTGATGGTCTGGGGCTGTTTTGCTGCTTCAGGACCATGAATTCTGCTGATCCAAAACACACCAGCAAGTCCACCTCTGAATGGCTGCAGAAAAACAAATGAAGACTTTGGAGTGTCCTAGTCAAAGTCCTGACCTGAATCCTATTCAGATGCTGTGTCATGACCTTCAAAAGGCAGTTCATGCTGGAAAACCCTCCAGTGTGGCTGAATTACAACAATTCTGCAAAGATGAGTGGGCCAAAATTTCCCTCACAGCGCCATAAGAGACTCATTGCAAGTTATCACAAACCCTTGATTGCAGTTGTTTTTGCTAAGGGTGGCCCAACCAGTTGTTAAATTTAGGGGGCAATCACTTTTTCACACAGAGCCATGTAGGTTTGGATTTTTTTCCTCTGTTAATAAAAGGTTTCATTTAAATCTCCATTTGTGTTCAGTTGTGTTGTCAATGACTAATATTTAAAGTTTTTTTGATGAGCTGAAACATTTAAGTGTGACAAACATGCAATAAAATAAGAAATCAGGAAGGGGGCAAACACTTTTTCACACCACTGTGTATATCCATCGTTTTCTTCCGCTTATCCGGGTCCGGTTTGCGGGGAAAGCAGTCTTAGTAGGGAAGCCCAGACTTCCCGGTCCCCGGCCACCTCTTCCAGTTGCACCGGGAGAACACAGCTGTGAGACATAATCCCCCCAACGTGTCCTAGGTCTGCCCCGGGGCCTTCTCCTGGCTGGGCATGCCCGGAACACCTCACCAGGGAGGCGTCCGGGAGGCATCCGGACTAGATGCCCGAGCCACCTCAACAGGCTCCTCTCGATGTGAGGGAGCAGCAGCTCTACTCTGAGCCCCTAACGGAGGACTGAGCTCCTCACCCTATCTCTATTCTTTGTTTCAGACCAGAATGAAAATGTGGAAATACATGCTTTTCCTTTGATAATAATATATTTTTATATATTTTGGATCCTGGGCGTGAACAACTTTCTATTCTGGGTCTTTTAGCTAAAATATTTTGTAGCTTGTGTGTTGATGGTGGGTATTATTTAAAGCATGTTCAAAGTACATTTTGTAAAAAATGTAAAAAAAGATATTGATGGCGATATTGAAAGAGATGAAAAATGGGCCAAACTGAAATACTGTAGAGACATATTTGTTAATCCCCATCCATTTTTCTATATACTGTATATCTGGATCAGTATCTCTAATGTAAAGCCAACTTTCCTCCGGATCTGATCCAGATGCCATATTTGGCATACATTTTAAATTTAACACTGAAAAGTGCATTGAATGTATTGTGAGGCTTACAATGTATCTCTGTCAAATCTCATCAGATCTGCTAATTTGTTGAGTTAATGTAAGCTCTTATCACATTCTCTTCCATTGGATGGAGTGGTAATTCCGCATGAGGATGTCACCTTTACAAAACCTGATTTAGTATCTGTTCACTTCATGTCTGTGTGGGGTCGTTCTCTTTTCCATCATGGCTCAACCGCAACGCCACAGTTATGATGAAAAGCACCGAGTATCCCTTTAAATTCCATCACGTGACATTGCATTGCACGGCGGCCGCGACCTGTGCCGACTCCATGTTTAACAATCATATGACGAGCCCACTAGAGCGCAGCTAATCGCTCTCGCTTTCTCATGAGGTCATGAACAGAAAAACCCCTGCCTCGGTTGCATCTACCCCAGCCTGTTTGTGTGCATGTGAAGCACTATATATGTCTCGCTGGGATTGAGTGATGCACTCTGACAGATGTACATTTATGCATCATGTCCCGTGTGCACACTGTGAGCAGGAGAGAGGGGGGTGTGGTGTGGTGGGGGTATGGATCACATATTACAGATGCTTGTTGCTCTCCAGATGCATATATAGCTCAGCTCTTGGGTTTAAACCCACTAATGTATTCTGATGCAGTGCTGGTGCTCATGTTTCCTCATGTTATGTTTCTATCTCTCTTTTTTTTTTTCTGTGATCCTAGTTCAATTATAAGACACAATGAATCACTGCGGCCTTGTTCCTGAGTGTAAAATTGGATTTATAGCAATAATGAGAGGGAACCTGACTCTTAAACAACCTGCCTAACTGCTGGCCTTCTGTGTGTAGATTATGAAAGTATGCGCTATTGGGTGGAAAGTAGCGAAGCACGGCCTATTTATGTTGCACATTCTCTATAAACTCAAAAGTGGTTCATGTCATCATAATTATGTCAAAATCTCTACAGATGAGCAAGTTTAAAGATTTCCTATTCTGCAAAATTGACTTTTTTCACATGATGTGTCTCCCGAGAGCGTGTTTATGACCACCAGACATAATCTCCATCGCTTATTTGTGCTACTTTTATGAAACGGTCACTTTTGAAGTCCTCGTTTTAGTTTTTGTGATGTATGAAGGGAAAAAACTTTTTCTCATGGACACGATGCCACATTTGACCCGCCCCTAGCTAGTATGCGCTGGGACAGCTTTGTAAAAAAAAAAGAAAAGCGGCACATCTTAAAATGAGTCCCAGGGTTGTGTCATCTATCTGTCAGTCAGCTATAGATGTGGGAGCTGTAAGTGTGATCATTTTGTTTTATTTCAGTCAATAGAGTAACCCAGCATGATGTTAAAATGTGATTGTAATGTTAGCACTGTAGCTTACGTAGCTATGCTAATCTTTGTGTCCTCAATGTTAAGTTGCTCTATGTCAGGGGTGTCCAAACTTTTTCCACCGAGGGCCGCACACTGAAAAACCAAAAGATGCAGAGAGTCACTTTGGTACTTTTATATCTTTTTTTATTTTGTAAAAAGCCTAAATAAAATGTTACACAGCAATATCCCTTGTTTACCGCGTTTAGTAATTGGTTCCATGATGATATTATTATTATCTAGACATGAACTAAAACACCTATAGCCACGTTTACACTCATATTGCCCATATAGTAGACATAAAAAAGTAAATAAGCCATTTAAGACATAAATAAAACTCCTGCTCATGGGTGTTGAATTTTAGCTTAGCATAGGTTACAGCCTCAACAGTAGCGCATGTTTTTATTGGGGATTTTTATTAGGGATTATTGTGCCTGTTGTGAGATAATTGAACTTCCAACAAAAGCCTGTTTTGAGGTGTAACCCGCCCTGCTTTACACTGCCCGCACCGGGGCTTGAACACAGGACCTTCGTAATGGGAGACGAGAGCGCTGACCACACGGCCAAAAGCCCAGACTGTCGACCGCGTGTTCAGCGCAGCTCTCAAGGCAGAGGGAGTGAGGTTTACCAACGTACACTTGCACAGCCTCACAGGCTGGCATCCATTACACAAGCCTGCCATTTGTGTGTCTCACCGAACATTACAGTAACATTACTGACACCTAGCGACCACTATCATCGCAGTGTCTTCTGAAAGCCTCATACAGTGGTGTGGAAAAAGTGTTTGGTCCCTTTCGGATTTCTTATTTTTTTGCATGTTTGTCACACTTAAATGTTTCAGATCACCAAACACATTTTAATATTAGTCAGTGACAACTGAACACAAAATGCAGTTTTTAAATGAAACTTTTTAGTATTAGGGGAGAAAAAAAATCCATAACTACATGGCCCTGTGTGAAAAGGTGATTGCCCCCCTGTTAAAACATAACTTAACTGAGATTAATTGAGATCTATCAGTCTGGAAAAGGTCATAAAGCCATTTCTAAAGCGAACCACAATGAGAGCCATTATCCACAAATGGCAAAAAAAGGAAACAGTGCCTCATCCAAGAGGTCACAAAAGACCCCACAACAGCATCCATTGAACTGCAGATCTCACTTGCCTCAGTTAAGGTCAGTGTTCATGACTCCACCGTAAGAAAAACAGCCGAGTGACAAACATGCAAAAAAATAAGAAATCAGGAAGGGGGCAAACACTTTCTCACCACTGTATATATATTCTCGTTCATTTTGCCATTTTTATGCTTAATTTAATTTCATTTTAATTTCAATATGCATATTTTTTTACTAATAATAGGCCGAGTTTCACCACATATTTTTATAAACTGTGATAAAGTGAAGCCACAAAAAAAGACTTAGAGTGGCGAGGGATGACTGTATATATATTTCAAGGAAAGCTTTGTGTTATTATATTAGTTATTAATATCAACATTTCAGCTTTCTGTTTTCACATTCTGCCTTTTTGCTCTTCTTTACCCTATTTTTTAGACTTTTATTTCTACATTGTTTCGCGCGCCAATAAAAAAAACAGAGGTCACACTCTGGACACCCCTGTTCTATGTGATATGGGGCATCTATGTTATGTTATGTTATGTTATGTTGGGCAGTGCAGTGTTACAGTGTATATGTAACAAGTGGATAAAGTGCACGGTAATGCTTATTGGAGACAAACACACTGTTGGAAACAAGTGTGTACAAACACAGCTCTTTAGTATTAAAGCTACAGACACACAAAACAACGTGTTCCCAGTAGGGCACTTTTAAACTGTCTAAATTCCAGCATTAAGGGTACTTTTTAGCCAACACACTTTCAGTAAACTGTTGTAGGACCTCTGAGACTTATTTAAAATTGGTGAAATGTACTATAATTGAACCTTTTGCATGCCAGTCAGGCATTTCTTTGTGGTAACCTCATTTGCCTTTGGCAGATTTTCAATGCTGCTGTCATGTAAAAGAACGATGGACATGAGCCGGGATTAAAAAAGTGGAGGATGGGACACTTTATTGGAGGCCGTGCGCCTCCAGTAATAAACTATGTTGAAGCTGCATTGGAATATACGGTATATATTTTTTATGTTGTCATGGTTTCTAGGCTGTGCTGTATCACAGATGATTTCTTGTGAAATCTCTGCACAGGCTGATTGAGTTATCCCTCTATTTTTCATGCAAGTCGTGTTTGACTTTGAGGATATTGTCTCTCTGTATCGTGCAGCGCTTACAGCCATTTTCCATCCTCGTGCTATAATCCGTACCACAGAGAGATTGTGAAAAAATACACTTCTATTTCTACACAGAAGACATCATTAATACACCACATCACTAGTGCATAAGCACTGGATGGATTTCATATTCAATACAAAGCAGAGGTTTGTTAATTGAGTGAAATAAATATTTGTAAACAATCTCATAATTCTTTAATTTCAAAAAGGACACGCAAATACTATCCATCTGAAATAGGTACATATTCGTAATGACCAGGGATGTCCGATAATATCGGTGGGCCCGATATTGCCGTAAAAATGTCATATTGGTAGATATCGGTATCAGGTTTTTTCCTGATAATGAAAACCGATTTAAAAAAAAAGCTGTATAGATGGACATTTTAATGTTGACATTGCCAGGATGACACCACAGTGCAAACCCACCTCCTTTGCACTTTCCACACGCTCTTGTGTTCCTGTCCACTCTGACTGCCCTGAAGTCGGCTAGCTTCACGTTAGCATCTGGGACGCTAGATGTTAGTCATTCAGTGAAGCACAAATAAGCTGCACTCCCTGAAGGTTTTCACGTCAACCTTGCTCAGTAGTGAATTCACATTTCCAATGATGATAGAAAATACCGAAGGCTTGAATCTCCACTTCCTTGCAAGCCGCTTGACTTTCGACTTAGTTAGCCTTGGCTCTTTCGCCTTCAATATCAATGGGTAGACAGGGAATCACATCGATGACTGGAAATGTGCTTGAATAAACAAACAGAGCTGCTTGAAAGGCAGCCGCTTGTGGCGGCGGTGTTAATTCAACCACAGGAGATATGTGATGTTGGTAATTGAGAGTTGGACAATATCGAAAAAAAGAGAGAGATAGATGTGAGACAACATGAAAGATAACAAAAATTAAAAAATAGAATAAGAATAAATAAATAAAAAAATACAGAACAAATCATGTGAAATTTGTAGTTCAATAATACATAATAAATAATAATAACACATAGCAATAATAGTAGATAATAAGGTAGTAAGTCCAGTCCTGTCCAGTCCAGTCCTTCCACGACAGGAGATATGTGATGTTACACATAGCGTTATCGGTATCGGTTGATATCGGAGTCTGAAATTGAGAGTTGGCCAATATTGGCTACTGACTAATATCGGTTATCAGCAAAAAAGCCAATATCGGACATCCCTACTAATGACTGTAAATGCACTTGTCAAACATACTCGATGTCACATACAGTATTACATAGAGCAATATAAGATTAAGGAGTAAGACAGGAGGACACGTTAACGTTTATGTGGTTAAACTAACAGCTCCCATGTCTGTAGCTGACTGATGGATAGTTGGCAGACTTTATTCATGATGTGGTTTGGTTTGGTTTGGTTTAGTTTATTTGAACATGAAGGTTACAATGGAATACATCTCATGAATCATTCTTTGACAGTTCCACATGTCCAAAAGGAGTAGGAAGAAGCAAAGCTTATTTAATCCTACCCCCCGTCTATTCTACATCTAGTACAGTACATGTTGTTCACTTCCTGCATTCCATGTCATGTTTTCTGTGATAGTCAGGATAATACATAATAGATAACGGTAAGACAGCCCTCCCAAAAAAAAAACAAAAAAAAAATTTAAATATATATACAGTATATACATATACATTAATAATAATAATAATAATAATAATAATAATAATAATAATAATAATAATAACAATAATTAATAAATGAATAAAGATTTTTTTTTATATAAACAAAAAAAACAAAAACATAACAAACCTGACAGAACAATCAGGACTCTTTTGCCTTGTATTTAGCAAACATCAACTGCTTGTATTGTTTTTTGAATTTGCTCATCTCTGTACATTGTTTGAGTTCTTTACTCAATCCGTTCCATAATTTAATTCCACACACGGAAATGCTGTGGGTTTTCAGCGTAGTTCTCGCGTATAAATGTTTTAAGTTTAATTTTCCTCTAAGATCATATTTCTCCTCTCTGATTGAGATATACTGTATGAGGTTTTTGGGTAACGAGTTGTTATTAACTTTAAACATTATTCTAGCGATTTGAAAGTGTACTAAATCTGCAAATTTTAATATCTGCGATTTTAAAAATAGAGGGTTTGTATTTTCTCTATACTTGGCATTATGAATAATCCTTACAGATCTTTTTTGCAGTACAGTGAGTGAGTGAAGATTGCTTTTGTAATTATTACCCCATATCTCCACACAATACGTTAGATATGGTAATACTAAGGAACAGTACAGCGTGTGGAGTGATTTTTGGTCAAGAACATATTTTGCTTTATTCAATATAGAGATATTTCTCGCCACCTTTTGTTGTATATATTTAATATGAGATTTCCAACTCATTTTTTCATCTATTACAACCCCAAGGAATGTGTAGTGAAGCCTGCTTTTTTTCCAAAGCTGTCCGCTATAAAGTGGTTAGCATATGCATGGGATAATGAGCAGACTGTATTTCAAGATGTGTACCTGTTTTTTTTTTTTTTAAAGTAGTGGGTGCAAACTACGGCCTGTGGGCCAAATGACATGCGTTTTTAACTGGCCCGTACCTAAAATATACTTGACTATGGCTCGCACAGAATATGTGCTTAAATGTTTTGTACTTCATAGTTTAAAGACTAGGTGAAGCTACTGTATTGAACAAGGGAGAGTCTCCACAAGGAAAGCGAGCGTAGGATAAAATTGTTCGGGTTAACTAGAAATTTCAGAACCAAAGAGACCCTACGCGTGGATATGCTTCCTTGAGGCTAAATCTGTGAACGACATTATTTCCCTTCCACCGGGAAATCGTTCAAGCCAGGGGAAGGTGTTCTGGTACGTACCGCAATATTGTTAGTCCGAACAAAAGGGCTAGGCTTGAAGCTAATTAGTAAAGTTTAACACTTTACACTGTAGGCTACGTCCACATTGCAGGTCAGTGGCGGAGCCATATATTTTTCATCGGGGTGGGCGAGGTGAGACCATTACTCACATAGGGGTGGCAATAAGTTGATACCTGAAATGTCTCCACGTAGCTCCGCCACTGGCGGGGTGGCCAGCCACCACGTAGCTGTGCCGCTGCTGCAGGTTCACATGTGACCAGTATCTTATTTTTTCATGTCAGTGTGAACAGTACAATTCAGACTTTTTCAAAGGCAACCCATGCCTTGTTTGTATGTTCATGTCAATGTCCCAACACTCCTACCTACGACATCCACCCACACGCTCCTTGGAACAGACGTCACAGCAAGTTCCCCACGGTCTGTCATAGCCTGAATTCTTCCATCCATCCATCCATTTTCTATGCCGCTTATCCTCATTAGGGCCACAGGGGTATGCTGGAACATATCCCATCTGACTTCAGGCAAGAGGCGGGGTACACCCTGGACTGGTCACCAACCAATCGCAGGGCACATATAGAGAAACAATCACATTCGTACCTATGGACAGTTTACAGTTGCCAGTTAACCTAACATGCATGTTTTTGGAATGTGGGAGGAAACCGGAATACCCGGCGAAAACCCACGCATGCACGGGGAGAACATGCAAACTCCACACAGAGATGCTTTTTAATCTCCTTCTCGAAATAATTTGTTTAAGCAAATGTTAATCACTTGACTTCACTGCCCTGCAGTAGTTGTTGCAGTAGTAATGCTTTTGTAGTCGCACTAGTAGCATTTACACTGGCTGCACACAACACTGACAAGGTGCATGCTTCGATGAACAAAAGTACACATGTCCACTTTTTAATGTAAAATGTAAATCATTCAGCAATCCGTACATGAATAAACAGTCAGTGCATGGATGCAATAGTTACATACCAATACATTAACAGTTTTTAGTAGAACACATTCCTTCATTCTTCATTTACTCCAGGTGTTTCCAAGTGTGATCTGGAGGCCATTGACTGTCTGTGGCTCTTTTTTTTATTGGGCGCAGCACATAGTAGAAATATAAACTCCATCAAAAGTGTGGAAAATAGAGCTAAAGGTAGAATGTAAAGAGAAAAAGCTTTAATATTGACACAGTTAACAATAACACAAAGCTTTGTCTGTAATACTGTACATTTTGTTTAAGCTTTTTACAAAATATCCAAAAATATATATAAAAATATCAAAGTGGCCCTGCATCCTTTGACTTTTCAGTATGTAGGGATGTAAAGTTTGGACGTCCCTGCTGTATACACTGCATAGTTCACAGACTGTATTTGAGATGTGTAGTGATGCCTTTTTTATAACAAAGCTGTCCTCCATGACTTTACAGTACACGGGGTTGGCTCATGTAGCTAGGGGTGGATCAGAGGCGGTATCATATTCATGATGTCATGAAAACCCAGAACTTCAAAATTGACTGGGACACATATTACTGTTAAAGCATCATTAAAAAGTCCATTGTGCACAGGGAGAGCATGAATCTACTGTAAATCTGACCGGAGAAGACTCATTTTCTATACTCATATTCTATCCTTTTCAGACTTGCAGGGGAGCTGGAGCCTATCCCAGCTGACCTATATAAAGGCAATGGTACCCCCGAGATAGACTCCAGCTATGATAACTGGTAGAAAATGAATGAATGAATATGAATATAATCAAATGTGTTCCTCTTTAAGGTTGGAGAATGGATGTAAATTCTTATATACTGCAGACACTGTAGAGCAGGGGTAGGAAACCTATGGCTCTGGAGCCAGATGTGGCTGTTTTGATGATTGAATCTGGCTCTCAGACATTTCTTAACATCATAAAGTGTATTTATTAAATTTTTTTTCACTGACATTTTAAAGTAAAACATTAAAACGTGTTGAAAACCACGTTCAAAATATCAAACATTCTAATGCATTTTAATCCATCCGTCTATTTTCTACCACAATGTGGGTGGCCAGAGCCGATCCCAGCTGTTCTTCAGATATTTTCCGGGTCAGACACCAAAACTTCATTACTGTATAATGCGGTAGCCTACGCGGGTCACTGAGAGGTCAAGAAGTAAGGTCCTTTAATGAAATAGTCAGCTCGCTAATTCTGTAGAGCAAACCCTTTTGACGGAGAAGATGGTGAAAAGAAAGAAAGATACGGAGTATGGTGTGAAACCATGCAGCACCAGAAGTCGCATTATTGGAAAGAAGTATTTTGTTTATTATTGGTTAGCTCCTAATATTCAAAAATTGTTGGTCTTGCTTAAAAATGCACACATTTAATTGTATTCAATGTTAAACACATGATATGGCTCTCACAGAAATACATATTAAAATATGGCTCTCTTAGCCAAAAAGGTTCCCGACCCCTGCTGTAGAGGCTAGAATAATCAGTCCAAACAGCATCCTGCGTCCTCCTAGCCTCAAGCATCCACAATCATTTTCCACCTGCTGCCCTCCACAGTCATGGTGACCTGGGTGTTTGAAGGTCATGATGCAGCGAATGATCGCTATCTGCTCTTATTCCCGTGACAGTGGCCAGTTGCTGAGCCTGGAGGATGGAACGTCCTCTGGAGGACAGGAAGTGGAGGGCACCAAGCGGGAGGGGCCCAGCGAGTATGAAATCTCTCTGGAGAATAAAAACAAACAGGTACGTTCTCCACTTTGGGTGACACAGCCTGTCTGTGTGTTTGTGTCTATGTGTGTTTTTCGCCCTTGGCAGCGGCAGGACGGACGGGAACGATTGCTGCTTATCTCTTTAGCGTGAGAAGGTGCCAGGGTGACATTGCGTGCTGCATGACACAAAGAAAGCCCCACTAAAAACATTGAGATCTATTTCTGTCTCTGTTGACATGAAAAAAATAACACTAGTGTTTCTACATCGATAGAGACAGGCGCATGAAAGATGCTAGGTTGCCATGGTAACAGCTAATAACGGCTTCTTGCGGCTGGAGATGTCTTTGAGCAACGAGTGTATTTA
Organism: Dunckerocampus dactyliophorus; assembly: GCF_027744805.1. Lineage (NCBI taxonomy): Eukaryota > Metazoa > Chordata > Actinopteri > Syngnathiformes > Syngnathidae > Dunckerocampus > Dunckerocampus dactyliophorus. The sequence goes on from NC_072823.1 coordinate 17,820,042, forward strand.
ACTGTGTGCGTGTGTTCTTGCATTAGCAGACACTCAAACATGTGAATGATTCTAGCCAGTTCATTAGGTACACCTGCATAATGGAATAGGGTGCAGTTGTGCTGTTAAACTCTTGCTTTAAAACACAGTGATGCTCAATACTGCTTGTTGTTGTGGTGTAGAACTGCACAGCATTGTAATGAGAGCTGTTTCTAATATTTTGGGTACGTTTTGAGGGGCAGAATATTACAAACAGCTCTCAGTGTAATACATTGCACTTTAAATTTGTGTCAATCAAAACTGAGCATTATGTTATATACAGCTCTTGTATTGGATGTCATTACATTGTCCTGTGCATAATGTTGTGGCCAGTGACTGTATCATTTTCAAGGCCTGTTGACAGGTATCAGCACGCTAAAAGCTGATGAATAATGTTTCTTCAGGTCAGTGCATCATCAGTTGGTATTATAACACTCTTCTCATTCCAGATAGAAGAGCTGGAGCAGAAATATGGAGGTCATCTCATCGCCAGACGCGCCGCCCGTCGCATCCAGACAGCTTTCCGTCAGTACCAGCTCAGCAAAAACTTCCAAAAGATCCGTAACTCCCTCTCGGAGAGCAAGTTGCCCCGCCGCATCTCCCTGCGGCACCCTAGCCCCTCGGGCCGAAACCGGAATAGCTCTCAGAGACATAGTTACTCTCTTCATCCGGGCGGAGGACAGATACCGCTACGTTCCAAAACACCACCGCCGCCACCGTGCCGCTCTACATCTCTGCCCCCTTCGCCTGCATCTGCCCCGGCAGCAGCTGCAGCAGCTACCCCTCCGGTCTCAGGACCAGCTCCCACTCAAAGTCCTGGACCCTCACTTTCACAGCTGGAGGACTGCTTCTCTGAACAAGTGAGCTGGATTTTCAGTGTATCTGTTTGGATTAATATGTGGAGTACAGAAATAAACCATCACAAATATGTAATTAAAAATACCCAGTTTAATTTAACAATTAAGTGTTAATCTTTGAATACAGTGGAACCTAACAGGTCAAGCACCCCAACCAAAGTTTTCAGAAAAAGTTAAAGCCATCATCATCTAATGCAGGGGTGTCACATTACCCCCCAACCCACAACTTTGTATCTTTCCTATCATTTATCCTGAAATTTTCAAAACATATATTTCTGCGTATTGAAAGTTTTAAAAACTTTAACATCTTCCTGTCCTTTCAACACACAAAATTGGTGAATGAAGCACACTCATGTGCATCATCAGCGCGCACACGCGGTTGCTCGTTTGAAGTCGCGAACATGACAGGGCATGCCCCAATAATTCTGGCTGAAAAAATAGTAGTTAGTATGGTCAGATTTTGAGAAAGTGTCTCATTAGCACTGACGAATAGATAAGTAAGCAGCCTACACACCTTTTATCCCGGTTCTCCGCGCGTGTAGTGACGGATTTGGAACATACCAATATAATGCACCGCTGTGGTTACGTTTTCAGGTTGCGACAAAATGCGCATGACAGCTGGTGAATGTGTCTTTATGTGGACACACATTTTTTTTAAACTTCACTCATATAGATGGATATTTTTTTACATTGGAGTGGAGGAAATGTGCATTTTTTTCGCGTCCCTTCATTCCTGTTTGAAATTGTTACTTTCTGATAGTCCTCGGATATATGACTATGGTTGTTTTGGCCTGGTTGTTCATTTCAATAAAGTGACTGTTGATCGACCACCTCTTCGCCATTCTCTCAATGTCGGGGGCAAAAGCTACAGTATTTTCTATCAACACAAAAACATCCCAATCTGCGAGATGTGCAACCATGAAGAGTTTGCAGCTGTGGAATGGGCGGATTATGCGTTTCCCAGCATGCTTTGCGGTAGTTAAAATGATCACTTTTGACTGGCTTATGCCTCTTTAAGGTGTTTGTACAGATGGTGTAGGAGTTAGTAATAGCCGTTTTTAGCTGTGTACGGTTAAATTATTTTGACTTTTGTTCTGAATCTGGCACCCTTATTAAGAAAGGTTGTGAATTTTGTGCTATATACGTAGAATATTGTTTCCACTTTTAAAATTATAATGGCAAAGGAGTAGTATATTTATCTGAGGAATCGCTTAATTACGCAGATCGTTTTAAGCACTTTGTTTGATAAGGTCTGCGAGGCGGGCCAATTCAATGCTATTTTCCAAACAAAAGATTTGGCACCCGGGCCTGTATTAATTCATCATGTTTGTTTTGCTTTTTCTTTGGCTTTTTGTTTTTGTGATGTCAGCCTTGTATTCATTGATGGCGACAAGGAAATGTGTGATGATAACTAGAGCTCTGGAAATTGAACTCATTGGTGTATATACTTAACAAAAATATAAACACAATACTTTTGTTCTTATTTATATTATATTTATTATTTCACAAGCTGAACTCAATGATGTAAAACTTTTTCCATGTAGATAAAAGACTTGTCTTTCGCAAATACTGGTCACAAATCTGTGTTAGTCAGCATTTGTAATTCAACCATTGATTAAACAGCATGATTATTGCACAGGTGTGCCACAATAAAAGGCCACTCTGTAACTGTATTGGATTGTATCAGCATATACGGTATTTGAGGTAGTCACACCAGATACTGACTGGCTTTCGAACCACCCCGGTCGCACCCCAATATAATTAATCTGCACATTTTTAAGTGGCCAACCTAAGGCACACCTCTCATGCTGTCCAATCAGTTTTATTGTCATTTTTAGCTGAGAAATGTGCCAAAAGGTATCAGATGGCACCATTCTTTCACCTTCCCTTTCCCTAATTTGCCTTTGAACTTAACATTCATTCCAAAGAAGGCATTTATAGTGGATGTTGTAATTGCTCAGACATTGTCACCGTTCATGTTGGTCCACTAGTCTTACAATAGAGCAGAAAACTAGCCAGAGAAGAATTAGAAGTCCATTTTGGTTACAGTGTACCTTATAAGACTGCAAGATAACCTTTGAGGCTACCATCTCAGACGTTGTACCCCTAAAAGTACAAATGATGCAAGTGTGTTATCACATCCCACACTTACAAGTCTGCATTTGCTCCTTTCAGCTTCATTCGCTGGCCCAGTCGATAGATGAAGCCCTCCGTGGTTGGAGCGTGTCAGAAGGTGGAGAAGGCAAAGGCCTCCTCATGGACCCCAGTGCCCTTAGAGCAGCTGCCCAGAGTGCCTGCCTGCCCCGCAGCGCCAGCTCTCTACTCATGGCCTTCAGGGATGTGACAGTCCACATTGACAGCAATAGCTCATACACCATTTCCTCCGCTACCACCACCACCACCACCACCTCTCTTGGCAATGCAGCTGAGGCGGGCAGCAGGAAGACCTCCTTGAGTGGGATGGGTGGAGTAGGATTTGGAGGAGGGGACGGACTGTCGGCGGAGGGTATCGAACCGGAGTTTCCTGCACCGCCTCCCAGCGAGGAATTGGAAATGGTGGATCCTGGATCAAGGAGGGGTTCTGCTGTGCCCCTCCCGGGGTTGGGAGGATTTCTGGAAGGGGAGAACATCTTAGACAGAGCGGGGTCCACCTCCGCATCTACCTCCACATCCACCACCATCGCCACCTCGACCCAGTCCAACCAGCAGCCTGCCCAGATTTACACCCAGTACCAGCAATACCACTACACTCACCCCCAGCAGGTGGCAGCGGGCACCAGCCCTGACGCCCTGCAGGCTCTGGTGGTCTCCTTGCCCAGGGACAGATGCCAGGATCCAGCTTCATGCCGCTCTCCCACCCTCTCCACAGACACACACCGCAAGCGGCTCTATCGTATTGGACTCAACCTTTTCAATGTGTGAGTGCAACCACAACACACACACACACACACACACGCACACACACACACTTCTTAGCTTCTTTCTTTCTATTCACCGTCATTCTTTGTCGTGATGGCTGTGAAAAGAAAGAAAATAAATGCCAAGGTGACGAGGCGATGGAAGAGATATAAAAGACAGCTCCAAAGAGGGCATGAACTTTGTGAAAGGAGCCATAAATAGAGTGCACGCCTGGCCTGCACTTAATATTACTATTAGTTGTTACGAATTAAAGTTGATTAAGTCGCATGCATCACTGACAGCAGCTCTGACCCCAGCGTCCAGAGCTAACAGCTTTTGTGCATGAATGCACTCGCCTTTTCTTTTCTGTATTTCATAAGCCATTCCTTCTTCTCACACACTCAAACACACACAAAGCACCTTCTTAAACAGAGTCAAGTATTTTCATTCTCATAATTTTCACCTCATGAAGGGTTATTACTTGGCTTATAAACTACATTAGAAAAGTATTTTAAAACCGTATTTAAAGTGATATATAAAAACATGTGACCTCGTTTGCGTTGCTGGTGTCTCCCGTCAGGAACCCGGAGAAAGGCATCCACTTCCTGATCACGCGTGGCTTTGTCCCGGACACGGCCATCGGCGTGGCTCACTTCCTGCTGCAGAGGAAAGGTCTGAGCAGGCAAATGATTGGAGAGTTTCTGGGCAACAGCAAGCTGCAGTTCAACAGAGATGTTCTTGAGTGAGTCCTCGTCATTTATATATGATCTTTGTTGTTTTAAGAACACATTTTCACTCAGTCATTTAGACATATGTACATAAAACAGTCAAAGGTAGGACAGATACAGGTGTTAACAATCATTCATATTCACACTGACTTTTGCACAGTACACCATGTGCACCGATACTATGGATCAATAAAATGATACAATTAATAGTTTTTTTGCCCATATTTATGTGTTTGTTTTGTATGTATTTATTTTTGTCTTAACTGTAACGCTTTTTTACACGTCCATGAAAAAGAACAAAAATGTTTCGGAGGTCCCGGTAAACAGTCACAACAATGTCAGAAATACAGTAAATAGTATAAAAATTCAAATCAGAAAACTGTGCAAGATGAATAACTGTAATAATATGAGTATAATGACTCTATCATCATTTTTAAATAGTGGAGCGGGCAGTTTCTAGTACTTGACATGCAGCTTTCAACACAAAGTTTTTTTTTTTGCTTCCCACGGAGACGACTTTAGGTTTAGTATAAATAATTCACCGCAGCTTTGCAGACTCCATGTGAGCCATTAAAGGATTTTTTTCAGCAATTGAACATTGGCCATCCTTCAAATGTTTCAGTGGGGATTGAAAAAAAGGCCACAAGCCAAAAGAAAACCTCCCAACAACAACAGAAGACGAAGAAATCAAAGAATGGACGAGGTGTTCTCAATCTTATCAGTCGCGATCGGAATTTGTCTACCTTTCCTGATAATGTTACAACTTTATTTTCACAATACAACTATTTTTTCCTCATAATATTATGATTTTCTGCTCCTGAACATAGAGCGCTTTCTCATAACATTATTCTGAAGATTTTACTCGTAATATTCTTTCATTACGACATAGTATTAAACTTAATTCTCATAACATTAAAATATTATTCGAATAATATTTAGACTTAATTATCAAACAATAAACAACTTTCATCTCATAAAAGTGTTTTCCTCATAAACTGACAACTTTTTTTTCTTGTAACTTTGCAAGACTTTCTCATAGATTACGGTTTTATTCTCCTAAAATTAAGAGCTTTTCTTTCATAAATCACGAATGTATTCTCGTAATTAACTCGTTAAGCTTTTTACCAACCCATGACGACCTCATCCATAACATTTTGCGACTTTATTTAACCCTTTACATCAGTGATTCTCAACTGGTGGGTTGGAGCAGTTTTCAGTGGGTCACTGGGTCTTTGCTAAAAAAAAAGTGTAATGACCCGATGTCCTTGAACACAAACGCCTCTGTGCTATTCGCTTGTTATATGCCGCCACGATGTGAGTGCCATTTTTATGGACAACTTGGTCAAGCTGGAGCGTGAGGAGAAGGACATCGAGCGTGGACTTAATGTGCCGTCCAGCCGACACACCGCTAGATACCTACATATGTGCTGGAGACGAGCGCTTCATAAAGCGAAAGCTCACCTTGTGTTGCATGGGGGAATTCCGCCCCCCAATAAAGACTATCGGGTGCAGTATGATGGCACTGTTTAACGCCCAATTCCATCTATCCCATATGGAAAAGATATATATACTGTATATCTTACAAGTTTGTATCACTTTTGTGTGAAACTTGTATGTAATGCGTCAGACAGTGTAACCAGGTATAAGATCCTTGTATGATTTGGGTACTTATAAGAAAAATATATGATAAATAATTATTTTGGATGAAAACAATGCGGTGTTGTGTTGAATCAGAGCAACTGGACTCGCATGATTTTTAAGTTCTTGTTTCACTTTTCTGGTGTGGCAGCGGCTCAGGAGTTAGAGCGGGTCATCCAGAAAATGGGAGGTTGGTGGTCGGATCCACCCAGTCACTGTTGTTATGTTCTTGGGCAAAACACTTCACCCACCTCGCCTCCAGTGCTGTATGGACGTATGTCTTTTTTCTTCACGGACACCTGTTGTTTGTTATCTCTGTCTGGGGCCTTTTCATGGCCATTTCCACGGAAACTGCTGCGTTATCGCAATGACACCCTGCGGACTTGTGGAGCCAAGATTGGGCACTAGGCTGGGAGAAACTTCTTGAGGCCTACACATACACATCCAAGGGCACTCTCATACACGCACATACGCACACACATCCCTTCCCTCATCCCACGCCTTCGCCGCCATCCCGAATATGGCTGCAATTGCTGTGGCTGGCTGCCGGCTTGTGCTGGTAACACCCCCAACTCATGCTGTAGAAGTGTGTTTATTTGTGCCTATGTTGCCGAGGTTTTTTGCCAGTCCCACACAGTACTCCCCCATAGGAGCTTAGTTTGGAATGGTGTTTTTTTCCCTCCCATCTCCTCTCGCTGTTCCCTTTCCTCCCTCCCCTTTTTATCGCCCAGTCATCCTGCCTTATTGTATGGTATGTTGTGTAGGTATGGACAGGTGATTGCACAATTTCGCCTGTGCCTCCGTGTAAGTGACGAGTAAAGGCCATTCTGAATCTGAATGTGAATGACTGGTTGGAGAGGCCGTAGGCGCAAGCTGGCAGCCACGTTTCCATCAGTTTGCCCCAGGTCAGCTGAGGTTACAAATGCGGATTACCACCACCAGTATCTGACTGAGGAGTGAATGAATAATGGCTTCAATGCGAATGAGAATTATTGTTATTATCATTTTTCTTCTTCTTATTATTATTCCCATCTAGATAAAAGCTCTGATTCAACTCCCCTGATATAACATGTACTAAAACCTTTATACACACTTTTTCTTACAATAAGAATTTGGATAAAAACGTGTTGTTGCTGAACTGATCATGAAACTCATTTTGTGTTGACACGCCGTGTTATTTTGCGCTACCTCCAATTCAAAGTGCACGTTAATGTCTTTACATTAAAGGGACTGTTTGCAACTGGCCAGTGCTTAGCAAAGGCTTACATGCTCGGAGCATGAATAAAATGCTTGCAACACGTTCCAAAGTTGACACCCCATGGGCAGCCCTGTTTTTTTACATTTAAAAGAGAAATAAATACATGGATTTTTAAAAATAAATAACATATTTGAGAAGTTTACATTAAAATTTGTTTGCAATTTGGGTTGCTGTTTTATGACATTTTTTGTCGTATTACTCCTTTATTCTAGGAAATTTGCAAAATGTTTCAAAGTTACGACTTCATTTTTGAAAATAAAAATTACACTTATGACTTCAATCTAGTCAATGTGCAACTTTTTTCATAACTTTGCATGTTTAATCTCTTAACTTCCATGCCCATCCATCTTCTATGCCGCGTATCCACACTCGGGTCGCGGGTATGCTGGAGTCTATCCCAGCTGACGCAGGATGAGAGGTGGGGTACACCCTGGACTGGTTGCCAGCCAATCGCAGGGCACATATAGACAAAAAAACATTCACTCTCACATTCACACCTATGGACAATTTAGAGTCGGCAATTAACCTAACATGCATGTTTTTGGAATGTGGGAGGAAACCCACACACGCACGGGGAGAACATGCAAACATAGAGATGCCCAACGGCGATTCGGACCCACATCGTCCTGATCTCCTGACTGTGTGGCCAACGTGCTAACCACTTGGCCGCGTCTCTTACCCTTGCCACACTATTCTTGTAATATTATGAACTTTTTCATAATATTATGACTTATTTCTAATCAATTTACATAAATTTTCTCCAAAAGATATGAATTGATTCTCGCTTTTTTTGTTGCAACTTTAGAAGTTTTTTCTCTTTTTCTGTCTCTGTTCTTGTAACATTACAACTTTTTTTTTGTAATTTTTCAACTTAATCCTTGCAAATGTACAACTTTTCCCTTCTTACTTTGCGACTTTATTCTTGCAACATAACTTTATTCTCAAAACGTACTTTATTCTCACCGGTTCACTTCCTTTTTTATGTTTGCAATTGAAATCTTGGAACACGATAACTTTCCAAGTGTTTCTCTTAATATTACAACTCTATTCTTAGAACAACTTTTCTCACATAACATCGCATCTCGTAACATTCTTGGAACATTACAACTTTACTCTCAAAACTTTGTGATGTTATTCTCATGAATTGACAACCATTTTCTTTCCAGTGTGGCCCTAATTCTTGGTAGTAGCACGCAAGCATGCATAAATGTAGCAGACTTTTATTAAAAAGCTCTCCCCCTCCACTGTTTTGCGTCCATCCTCATGTGGAGACAGATCCGGGATAGAGAGGGAGGCTTTTTGCTGAGGTTGTTGCAGAGATGGTAGAAATAGGTCACTGCACTGCACACATACACACTCATACATACACGTTCATTCGCACTAAGACTCACAGTGGTGCGTAACCCCCCGTGCAGGCATACATGCACAACACATTCATGTCCTGTATGTGCTGCCTCTCAGCCTTTCATGTTCTCCTCTCCTGCCCCCTTCCTCTTTAGAAAGTCATTATGTGGCTCACTCGGCCATCTCTTTGCTGCCTCTTATCTCCCACTGTCATCACAGCCTTTCTTCTCCACTAATGTGTGTGCGTGCATGTGTGTGTGTGTGTGTGTGTGTGCAAACACTTTGCCTCTGTGTGTGTCTTCCAGCTCAGTGGCTCAGTAATGGAAGTATGACTGTAAGAAGAAGGTTTGCTATCAGCACTTGGCGATGCGGTAGCGCATGCACGTACTAAATTGTTGGCTAAACTGCTTTTTTATGTCTTGTCTTGTCTGCTTCCTCACTTCACAGTTGCGTCGTGGACGAGATGGATTTCTCCGGCATGGAGTTGGATGAAGCGTTGAGAAAGTTCCAGGCTCACGTTCGTGTGCAGGGCGAGGCGCAGAAAGTGGAAAGACTCATCGAGGCCTTTAGGTAAGAGCTTCGATTGCTAAGTGTCCGTTTTCATTGTAAAGGAGGTCCAAAAACAGACGTGCACTTTTCGGTACAACACTGCTATGATGTCACACTATTTACAGTACATGGTAATGCATCTATCGACATCCTGCCGACAGTATCCCCCCCCTCACATTTTCAGATTATACTCTGCTTCACAATGTCACAGTACATGTTTCCCCTCGATGAGCAGCAGTTCCCCAGTGGCGGCGGCGCACATGCAACCCCAGACCATGACACTGCCACCACAATTGTCTTGCTACTCGCTTGTGTCGTCAGCTTTTTGGACAACAATGGCTGAGTGTTGAGTCACGTATACCGCTCTACAAGATGTAAAATGACTACTCTAAATCCTAGGTTCCCAAAATGGGGTACGCTAATTGTAATAGAGGGCACGTGTATAAAAAAACAATTAGCTCTTAAAACTCACAATTACGAGTGCGCCTGAACGGCTCACGGTGCAACAAGAACAGAGTAGCATCGTATGAACAAATAAGTACGTTTGAGGATTATTGTGTGCATTAAGAGTGTTCCAATCCCCGGCACAGCGCAGCGCTGAAAACCTGTCACTGTGAGTGGGGATTCCCCCGAAAATGAGGCCTTATCGTTGGTTGTATGTACAGTATTGTTTTACTTCGGAAACTGCTTTATCATGATTGTCAAACTTTCCCCTTCAATTTGGTATTAAATTAATATGCAGGCTTAAATCATAGCCATCGTGAGTGGACAAATAAAGTGAAGCTGAAATTCAAGCCATTCAAATGGAAGGGTGCCAACATCAAACTGGAATTGGGTACATCAAACTGGTATTTAGGATGATAACTTATCTATTTATCAGTGTCAAACTTCATCAAGGGGCCGCACGGTGGTCTAGTGGTTAGCATGTTGGCCACAGAGTCACAGTCTGGAGATTGGGAACACCTGGGTTCGATTCTGGGCATCTCTGTGTGGAGTTTGCATGTTCTCCCTGTGCGTGTGTGGGTTTTCTCCGGGTACTCCGGTTTCCTCCCACATTCCAAAATTGGCGACTGGTGTGAATGGTTGTTTGTCTATATGTGCCCAATGATTGGCTGGAGACCAGTCCAGGGTGTACCACGCCTGGCGCCCGAAGTCAGCTGGGATAGGCTCCAGCATACCCCCGCGACCCTAATGAGGAAGAGCGGCATAGAAAATGGATGGATGGAAACTTTATCAAAATGTGACCGTTCAAAATACACATTTTTGACCCAGAAGTATTATAAAATTAACCAATTAATTATGTTCAGTATTTCAAGGTCATTGCAGGAGTTTGTGCAGGAGTAGACGGTACACGGCTTCAGGTCAAATGTCTGAAGGGGTAAGCCACCGTAGTATTATGAAGTATTGTGAAGATAAAAAGTCTCTCTGTTGAGATACTGTACACGCTCTGTAGCAAACTACATTGCTAGGTGGAAACATGGCTCTTTAAAAACCCTTCCACATAACACAAATCAATCACATGCTTGAACCAGAAAGGCCACACATTTTTTTAACCGTTGCTGCAGGTGACTGGTGCTGAGCGTACATATTCCGCACTAAATCTAAAAAGTAAAAAAAAAAAAAACAATCTTTGATGTCATGTAGTAGCCCTGGGCTAGCAGACATACACATCCAGTGAGGCATTTTAATAACCTTTAAGTGCTTCTGTGAGCTCGTCGTGACAGGTTCTGATGAGACCGAAGCTTTGTATGATTAACAAATTATACTGATTGCCTGTAACCACGGCTGAATTCGGCTGTGTGTTTGATTGTCAGCCAATTATACCGCAGATGCATACAGGCACCAAAATAGATTCTGTCTCTACTTCCCAACCTCTCAGTGACACTTTGTGGAAATATCTTTGTGCCTGTTTGTGCGCGTTGCAAGGTTTTATATCATGCAAATGCACAAATGAATCTGCCATCATTGCTGACTCATTCCCTCTCTTACTAAATATTTAGGAACATATATGCTATTTCAACTCCAGTGTAGTTCTCACTGTCCCTTTGTGGGTCGGGAAGAACAAAAAAAAGCGTCTTATTTTGTGTCAAAAAAGTATTTGAAGGGAAGGGAAGGAAGTGGCCAGACTAATATTCTCTGCAGCGCTGCCCTTGAAACATCCTGGAAGTATCCTGCATAAAGTGCCTGCAGGACAAATGGGAGGAAAATTGCTGCTGTGATTTAGTGTTATTGATGTGCCAGAGTCACTGAAATACACTGTGTGTGTCCTTTGTGCAAGAGGATCAACGCATTTTTGGAGATTTATTGTGCTATTTTTTTGGCTGCTTGGATAAGTACTACTGTGCTACCTGACAACAACTGGACTTGTTTAAAAAAGGTTCCCATCATCCACAATCCTTATGTGAGACATAAAAACTCTCTTTTCTGTGCATTGTAAAGATATAAAAACACCTAAAAAGAGGCAGGTAATGAATGCACGTGATGGGACACACATATTCCGCCTCGAAGGTCTGCTATTAAAACACCTCCAATAACGTTTTATGGTTTTCTTTACATGCTGTGACTATGTAGTAACAGGTACATTCATGATAACATGTACTACTTGCAGTATTTTGGTCATGTTAAGTATTACCAGAGCTTCCTTCCTCGGCATATTGATTTCACGTAGCAACATAGAAAACATTTATTCAGCATAAGGGCATAAGGGCATGCTGCGATGAGTTTGGTGTGGAAAAACTTCACTGAATGTCGCTGAACTCAACCCTATCAAACACCTGTGGGATGATGCCATATGTCCCAATACTTTTGTTTATGTAGTGTATATTAGCTCTCTTTTAAGGAGAGTGCGTTCCTGCTCCAGGCCAGATCCAGCGATAATGGCGGGAAAAGGAAGGAGTCATAACACTCTTCCTGTTTGCCTCTTGATTTGAAGACCAATCGGAACTCGCGGTGCTGTCATGAGTTAATCACATCCCAGCTTGTCATAGGAGCCTGGGCCCTTGGGTGCACATTACACATTCACCAGTCATCATAGACCATGTGCTCTGTAGTGTGTGTGTGTGTGTGTGTGTGTGTGTGTGGCTGTAGCTAGGAGTATAGGTCAGAAGTGAGCGAGTGTTATCAGGACATCCAGACATGAGATGCCATGTGTGTTACGTAACACTTGTTATGTCATCTGTTTGAAGCGTGTTGCACTCGTCTTGGGGAGTGTTTTTTTAAATATTTTTTATACGTAGTCAGTGCCAGCTGGCGTGCCACCTTCTTATGCAGATATGATGACCATACGAGGCCAGGGAGCCGGTGTTCAAAGCAGACTGGTGACATAAGATGGAGAGCCAAACACACACATGCGTCATTGTGGTGTGTTATTTACTAACACGGCTGTTTATTCCCAAGTAAACATGCAGTGATGGTTGGAGTGATGCATTTAGGCGCACAGTGGAGCGTGTCTTGCATCAAGACTTGCTGCATATTACATCAAGTAGGCAAGTCAAGAAGTGTGTGTGTGTGTGTGTGTGTGTGTGTGTGTGCTCGCTGTGTGAAGCAAGTAGGACATTTTTTTACCCAAACATTCTTTACCATTGTCCAGGATTACACAAAAAACACACGAAAGATATCCACAAATGTGCTGAGTGTAACGCAGTTCAGCCCTTCACCCTGGACAGGGTTCAAACCCGCATCCACAAATCCCGGTTAAATGAGAGTTACGTTGAGCAGCGCCAGCCAACCTGCTGAAAGCCCGAGTTGTCAACTCGTTGACCAAGGATGGTTTCTTAGCGAGTGATGTTTACCGACGCACAGCCACACCAACTGGCATCCATTACAGTGTTGTTTTCGTCACTGATGATCATTTTGTTGACAAACCCTTTTTTCATGAGCTAAACATGACTACAACGTGACGAGTCATGTGTGAGATTTTGCTGACGAGATGAGACCGGACGAAAATGTTAGTCGGTGATCTATCAGACGTTTAAAATGCATGACATTTCTGCCTATCTACCTAGCAATGCATCCTAGCTTAGCATGCAGCGCACTTTCTGCTCAACACGGCAGTGGCCGGCGATGTAGACAATGGGAGCACTTTTGGTGGGAAACAACGCACTGGTTTGTGGAAATACTTTAAATATAGTCCATCCGTCAGACTGTGAACTATAGCATCGCTACTATGAACGATAATACATTATAATATGGAGGTGGCAGTGTACGAGGGAGGATTGGAACTACACCTTCAGTGCTTTACGCACACTTTAAACCTTGCTATCCAACCTACCTCGCGTCAGCATCAGTGAGGGACGTGTGCTGTTTTTTCCACCTGAGGAACAGCTGCGGTGCCAATGTCCAAGCAGAAGCTGTAGTAGTACAACATTTGATCAAAGTTACTTAAAGATTTGCCAGATCAAAACATGGAGATGTTTGGACTTGTCTGCACCCTTAATCAATGTTACCATTAGTAATAATGGTTCTGTGGCAACTAAGAATGAGCGAGTACACCACTGTCTGTATCTGCATCTGTTCACCCATCTAAATTATTATATCTATATCTGCACTCGAAGTGGGGGTGTTTTAAGCGAAAATAGGTGGGGCTTACATCGGTACATTATGTTAAGTCTGAAATTGACATGGATTGATCAAAAGTGGCTTTATTTATTCTTTATTATTCAGCTATCTGTGTATGTGTGTAAGTGATCTGTAAGACTATTACTTAATTATTTTGTAATGATCTGTGTGAAGTTGAAGGTGATTCATGCAAACATCCAGTGATGGCAAACACAGAAATAATCTGTCAGCTTTGTTCACTGTCGTTTTCTCAGAAGCAATGCTGTACAGATGGACCTTTTAATGTTCACATGGCCAGGATGACACCACGGTTTGTTCACATACAATACAAGCCCACCTCCTTTCCCCTTTCCACACGCTCTTGTGTTCCTGTCCGCTCTGACTGCCCTGAAGTCGGTTAGCTCCCCATGTTAGCATATTTGGTGTCAAATGCTGATACTATGTGGGAGTGCATAAAGATGAGTTTTGATGACTTATTGAGTGCTAATGTGCACATTTGTCTCAAGTTAATTCATGCTAGCACACTGCCTTTTACCACACACGTCAAACAGCGATGTAATCATCTCTCTGGAAAAACTTGGCTGGAACTTGAACTGGTGGATGGTGGTTCGGCATTCATTTTGTGCTTTTAATTTGATGTTATTCATGTCTTAGTTTTACACAATACATAATACATACGATAAATTAGATCGCTATAATGTACGAACCCCGCCCTCCCCTGGTCCGCGGGAGATTTGTGGGAACACAAGCCGGTCCGTGGGTCAAAAAAGGTTGGGGACCACTGTGTTAGTGTACACTTCTCCTTTGCCGAGATCATCCATCCACCTCACAGATGTGGCATCTCAAGATGCTGATTAGACAGCATGATTGCTGTACAGGTGTGCCTTAGGCTGGCCACAATAAAAGACCGCTCCAAACACATCCTGGAACGTCCCTCTTCCTGAGCAGTGGGGATCTGCTGTATATGAGAGGACCTGTCTACCTGTCTACCTGTCTACCTGTCTACCTGTCTACGTATATGCGGTGACAAGTCCACAGCGCCACGCAGCAAAGCGACACGCTCTGTACGTCGGCGTCTTGTCTTGGCTGTCGTGATAAAAGCCTCCTTCCTGTTAAAACGGACCTCTGTGTAAGCGTATGTGACAGTAAATGAGTTGGGGAGGGAGGTGCAAGTGAGACTTTGTGAAGCCTGTGGGCAGCAATGGAAAAGACAAACTGCACCATCTCTGCCAACATGACGTGTAGCGTTACTTCACCAAGGGCCAAAGCACTTTGCACTGTCAAATGTGTCCTGTCATTATCGTTCATGGAGACTTCACTGCTCCTTGTTGTCAGGCACCATTTAAATAATAGTGCATAGGTTTTCCAGTCTCATGCTACCTTCACAGTCTTCATTATTTGCACAGACTTTCGTACTCTACACTCTTCCCCGGCTGCTGTTATTGTGCCCTATGGTATGACTCAAATCCCAAGACTTCCTAGCAGCTCACAAACAATATCCTAAAATAAGGAGAGAGAGAAAATGTGGAGAGTTGGCGGTCGGATAAAGCCACATTACAATAAAGTCATGAAGCATGAAGTCAGGGGGCGCTTCATTAAGTTAGAATGCGCTTCAGGACACACAAAGAGGTTCTGAGAGCTGTTTCTAATATTCAGTCCATCCCTGAAGGTGTACTCAAGAGAGATGGAGCGAATATTGAAGTATTTTTCAGCATCGTTTCATCACACTTCATATTAAAGTCAGCGAAATTTAGTTTTGGTTTGGCAGCTTCGTATATATTATACCCTCAATGGCCACTTCATTAAGTACACCTGCATAATCGAGCTCATATTTCATTCATACTGTCACAAATTATTATAAATTATTAAACCATATATATATATATATATATATACATATATACATATATTTACTATTTTGGTTTCAGTGGTCAAGTGTACACGTGTGCTGCGTCACACTGAGAGATATTCCTGATATTTCTTAGCCCGGAATTGATGATATGACAGTGTGCAGTCTATATTCATTTTGTAGTGGATGCTTCTTGTGTGTGTTGATTACAAAGTGATGCAGCGAGTAAAGAGAATAAAATAAATGCTTGATATCCTTTCCGGTGTTATTTATTTACATATTTTGGCATACTGGTACATACAATCCAAACAGCAAACCTATGAATTATTCTTTAGCCTATGCTGTTCCTTTGTAAACTGTTGAATCGACAGAAAAAAAAAATACAATGCAGAAAAATCATATAACTCATTAACAAAATCACTCGAAATGGATTTTTAAAATCCAGAATAATAATTTCAAATCAAGTTTGGGTTTTGGGGGAAAAAAATGCGACTTTATATTCAATAATTTAAATACTTTATTAAAAAAAAGTTTTTATTTCACGAATTGAAAATAAATTTAAAAAATCTAGAACAAATCAATCTGTAAAATAATATGATTCATTGAAATATGGTATGTAAAAACAATCTAAAAATAATATCACTCAATGAAATAAATTTAATTTTACAAATTGAATAAGAAAAAAATCCAGAAAAATAACTAATGAATTTTTTTTAATCTAAAAAAACTAAATCACTCAGTTAATGACTCAATAATTTCACCAAAAAGATTTATTGAAATAAATAATATATATAAAGAGAATCTACAAAATGCTTTCAGTTTTACTAACTGAATAAGAGAATAATTCTACTCTTTGAAATGTTTTTCTTTTATTCATAAAAATGATATTACTAATTAAATACTTACATAAATCCAGAAAATAATTTCACAATTGTTAATACTTTTTTAAAAAATCCACAAAAATAATATCACTCACTGAAATACTTAAATTATTAATACTTCACACTAGGAATGTCCCGATCCACTTTTTTTTGGCTTCCGGTCCGATCCGATCCGGTACTGGTATTATTTTGAAATAATAATATGCTTTTGTTACAAACATGAATTTGTGGAATTGAATATGGTTATGAAAATAGCTCTTCAAAGCATTACAAATATTGCCAAATTAATTTTATTACAGAGCATGACCAACAACATAGTTTGGCTTTTGTAACAAACCTCTAGGGGTCAGGTCCCTAATCAAATAGTCCATCCAATAAAAGATAAAATTGGAGAAAATGGGCGTGCAAAATTCATTTAGGGTAGGACTAATCATTTGACATGGTTATAGATTGATTTGTGGTGTGATTTAGAATATATTACATTTTTTTTAACAAACTCTCTTAGGGCCCTATGAAATCCGTTTTATTTTTTCCCAAATGGATTTTTTTTAGAATTCTTTTTTTTTTTTACCCTTTCCACTTATTTTACCAGCATAGAGTGTGTGCTATTTGGGTGAGTGAATAAAATGCAAAAATCCTTCCATTTATTGATGCAATACATCATTGGCCCGTTTTGTCCAGTAACTGAGAAATGGATGTAGCTTAGCTAACTTTTCTAAGCACATATTGCAACAAATCTTCAACAAACTGTAATGCCGGTGCTTGTGATTAAGGAAGATGTAGTCACAGATGTACTGTACTTCCAATCACGTTATTAATGTAAGATATTTTAATGACATCCTTATTTTGTTTACACCATTAGACAAATGTGACAAAGTGCGCTCTTATTTTGAAGGACAAATGTGTACATACAACACAGTGAAAATATACTCATCCAGTCTGAGTCGCGCGCGCACACACACTAAGGAACCCCGCTAGCTTAACAGAGGAGTTTCCAAGGGTTTTCGCTACCGTTTCAACATGTTTAGTAGTGTATGTGCGGTCCCTATTTCAGCAAGCGGTGGTTAGAGCAGCACTTCCCAAGACAGCTCCCTACACCATGACACAGCAGCCCGGGCACAGTGAGAGGGAACGACCGTTGTAGCTTGCGGGTGGCGCGAGTCGAGTGGCAACCAGCTTTGAGGAGCATTACTGCACCTACCATGTTGGAGTGTGGCTCAGAGTTACGAACGTGATACAGCAACCGGATCGCTCGATATCGTGGCGAAAGCCGATTATATCCGGTGGCTGTAGATTTTTTTTCATTATTATAGTTATGTCTTTAACGTGTGTGTTGTCCTGTTTTGTCCCTGGCAGCCAGCGCTACTGTATGTGTAATCCTGATGTGGTGCAGCAGTTCCACAACCCCGACACCATCTTCATCTTGGCCTTTGCTGTGGTCCTTCTCAACACTGACATGTATTCACCTAACATCAAACCGCAGCGCAAGATGGGCCTGGACGACTTCATACGCAACCTGAGGGGTGAGCGAGTGCATGCTGTTGTTTTAATCAAGTGCAGACGTGGTGCAGCGTTTATGGCCACGCGCACATTTTAATCGAATAAAGCCAACTTCAATTTATTGGCCCTCTCATCTCTTGCAAGTCACCTGAAGTCAATTTCTCCAAGAGGTCTCGCTCGCCTCGCCTCTGCCATCCCTGATATCCTTGAATCCTGAAAGTTCTGCCCCAGAGACCTTGCCCAATTAATTGCGGCTCATTGAGATTTAACGATACGAGGTCATATTTTCCAAAAGCATCTCATCACCTCCGCTCTGCTTCAGCGCCGCCTGGCAGCGAAGCAGTTTGACTTCTGTTTACCTTTACTCAGCACACTTCTCTTAAGTCAACAGCAGTGCCTGCCGACACAATCTCTGCTCTTGAGCTGTTTCATAGTCATGGAAAGTACAAGCTAAAGACACACTGGAATATTACTGTTAGTACCCATGTCAACATGTATTCTATTCCTATTCTATTTCATCCCAACAATCCGACTGTATGCTTGCTCTTTGGAGGTGTGGACGATGGAGCAGACATCCCCAGAGAGATGGTGGCAGGCATTTATGAGAGGATCCAACAAAGAGAGCTGAGATCCAATGAAGACCATGTTACCTACGTGAGCCGAGTGGAGCAGTCCATCCTGGGCTTGAAAACTGTAAGTCCTACCAGCTGCCCAGAGGGTGCTCACGTTCCAACGTATTGCTAGCATTATATCCCGCTGTCTTCCTGCATTGAGTGCGTAAGCTACAGCGCTCGTAACACGCAAACGAGCACTATTTGTGGTACTTGTCAGCTAATGATGGTGATTTTCACAAAGTTTAGCTGCTAAGGTTAGCTAATATTGAATGTATATGTTATATATATTTATATATTATATATATTTTTTCCCTCGTTAGCATATGTGCATGTTTTGACTTACAGTGCCTACACCGTAGAACTTAATACCTTATCTACCTACCTAACTTGCATATCTACATTGCAAGCACTGGAATGGAAGATGGAATATTTACCATAGTGACCCATATTAGATGACCCCTCATTTTCAAGGCTCATTTTTTCAGAAAGCAAAATCAATACAGTAGTACCTCGCATAATGTAAACCTCCTTTTACGTAAATTCCACTGAACGTAAAGAATTTATGTAAAGTTTTTGCATCGTATTACAGAAGAAATTCCATATAACGTAAAGTGTCAAGTCGGTGCAAGTTTTTTTTGTTTTTTTTTTTCAATCAACTTTATTACAAGTCGGTTCAAGTTCAGACTAACAGCGTACACTTGGTGACGCCTACTGACGCTTCACGCTCTCATTGGCTGATTATCGGGGCACCGCCGACGCTCTCATATCATTGGCTGATTATCGGGGCACTGCCTACGCTCTCGTCTCATTGGCTGACTTATACAGCACGTTTGTGTGAGAGACAGTCTTGTCCCTTCAACCTCCCTTCCTCTTTGTAGTCGCCCTTAAACTAACTTAAACAACTAAGTTCACTTACAAATTAAAATTTTGCACACAGCATTATCGTGTAGTGTGTGTGTGTTTGTCTGTGAGACAAACGCACTCCACTTACGTGCTCCTGCTCAAGACATCTCGTGAACGGTAAGATTGTTTTTGTTTTTCAGTTTTATTCATTTACAGTAATCTTATTTATTACCTTATTTTATATTGGAATGTTACTCTACTATGTTTATGCTAATATTGTCTTATATTTTCCCAACATATTTGGTGGACTTTGAATATTTTGAAGTGCCAAAGGTGTGAGTTTGGGAAGATCTTGGAACGGATTAGGCTATTTACATGTATTTTACGCTTCCTATAACATAAAAACCCTATAACATAGAGGTTCTTGGAACGGATTATTTACGTTGTAGGGGCGTCTACTGTATCTCCCAAAATTCTGTTTGCTAACTTGCATCTCTCTATGCCACTGATGTGTGTGAGTGACAGAAAGAAAAGCTCTGCCTCCCCAAATATACGAGGACCGGTCTTGTTCAGATTTTTTTCTCAGGAAAAAAATCTCATCAATTCGGTATTTATTTTGGAATAAAACTTTGCTTATTTGAAGTAACAGGTACTAAAATCTGAGATGAGTCATGTGGAAGAAAATTAGGACGCCACATGGAGTCTAAATGACATACAGTATGTGGTGCCCCTCGTCAAAATGTTTTTAAAGACATGCTAGCATAAAAAGTAATATACACTGTAGATATCATCAATGTTTTGTAATCATACATATAATCAGTGACTTATGGGCAATTAGTCCTGTGTGTGCTCTGACCAAGATGTTTTGCATAATGTCGAACCATGTTTTTCAACCAAGCCTGCTCAAATTTTACAGACATGTGCTTTTATTTCACCCTTTTGTGTGCAGCGGTTCAGGAGCAGAGTAGTTAGCTTACAAAAACAAATCCCTAGTCAGTCTGTACCTACCTGCCACTACAGTATGCTATCTAACTGAAGACCACTCTATGATCCAAGATATTTAACCTATCTACCTACCTACCTACCACCTACCGACTACTTATCTTACAGTATGTAGCTACTTGCCAACCTGATCAGACACACAATACTTCCTACATGCCTACTAACCCACTGGTGCCTTCCACAGATCCTGGCTGTACCCCACAGACGTCTGGTGTGCTGCTGTCGCTTGTTTGAGGTTCCCGATGCCAACAAACCTCACAAACAGAAACTGTCGCAGCTCCAGAGAGAGGTCTTCCTCTTCAATGACCTGCTCTTGGTGAGCACACTCCCGTTGTCTAACATATGCTCCTACACCCTCCAGTGAAACATATTTGATTCATTCAGCTCTCTTGTTCTTTTATTTAGTCTGCAGCTTTCAAGTATTTTTTTGTGTGTTTTTTGGTGTGTGTGTGTCCCCAGATCCTGAAGCTGTGCCCTAAGAAGAAAAGTTCGGCGTCTTACACCTTCTGTAAAGCAATGGGTCTTCTGGGGATGCAGTTTCACCTCTTCAGCAATGAATGTAAGATGCAGAGGGAAAAAAAAAACGGCATTTTTGTATTATTTGTAATAGATTGTGCAAGTGTACCAAATGTTGTTGCAGCACATTTTTTAAAACCATTGTGTGTTTCGGTTCCCACCAGACTACGCCCACGGCGTCACCATGCTGAGCCCGTTTACCTCAGAGAAGAAGCAGCTGGTCAGCTTTTGCTCGCCAAGCGGGGAGGAGCTCAGGAAGTTTGCAGAGGAGCTCCGAGAGGCTATTTCCGAGGTCAACGAGATGGAGCACATACACATCCAATGTAAGGAGTGGAACTACTGCACGCTGCAGTGGTATATACAGACAAACACACAGAGATTTCCAGCTATTTGTTTTCTGATGTTTTTAGGGGAACTGGAGAGGCAACAAGGCATCCAGCCACACAGCATACACACAAATGGCGGCCAAGTGGATGTGCACACAGGACATGGCTCCCCCTCAGGTACTGTGCATATCATGCCAGATGTATATCACAACAGAGTGAAAATTGGTCAAAACATGCACCTCAGCTCTGTTGCCTGTGCTATTTTTTTGACAAATACACCACATGGTGGCACTGTTATTAAACACCAAAGTTTGACCCCATAAATCGGGTAGACTTGAAATTTGTCCAAAAAACTTTTGGGTGTTTTTCCGAAGCACCACAAAATTTGGTACACCCCTTCAGAAGACTGAGTTGAGTTGAGTTGAGTTAGAAGGCATTTTGACCACAACCTATAGGGGGCGCCTATTTTTCATCACTGTGAATCAATGCAATTCAGTGTGACAAATCCCCAAAGTTTGATGCACAAATTTACATATTGTACATACTTTAACCAACCTGACACCTCCTACAAATTGCATTGAATGAATTAAATCCAATCTCAAGTTTCAATTCAAACTTGATAGGCAGCACCTTTTTTAGTCACTGGGTTATTTTTCAGTGATATAAGCCATGCAAAAGAAACTAAAGCCTAAGCTTTTAAGCTGAAGTCTGCTTGACTGTTTCTTTATTTACTGGCTGCAGATGCTTGCTGGACTCCTGTCAGCACTGTGACAGTCATGATCAGGTGCATTTTAGGCACAATTTTGCTTCCCTAAAGCGAACTGAAAGTTGTGGTCATTTTTGCAAAACTTAAGCCTCATAAATCTTCTTATCTCACTTACCGTGGAAAAAAAACTAATACGTTTTTTTTTATTTTATTCTTTGCAAGATGCCTGTATGGAACAAAAACCCCTAAAATGACGACTCGTGCTTGTCGCTGATTAAATGCTTAGGAGATGTGAATGTTTTCATTTCCTTTGCCATGTTAGTCTGCAGGCTTCAAGGTTAAATATCATTTAGTTTACTACTGAATGTAATGTCACAAATCATATACCGTAAAGCACCGTGTATTAACCGCACCCCCATTTTCAGGCTCACGGCGGGGGAAAAAATATTTTTAGTTCATAAATGCTTGCCAACTCTTTCATCTCAAATCAACATGCGTAAAGGTACTAAGCAATTTCAAAAAGAAGAAGAAAGGAGAAATCTGAACTTCGGCATCTTGATCTTTAATATAATGGCTAAGCACAGATTAATAATAATAATAATAATAATAATAAATCAAAATAAAGAAATTTGCAATTTTCAGAGA
The DNA here is from genome assembly GCF_027744805.1 of Dunckerocampus dactyliophorus. Lineage (NCBI taxonomy): Eukaryota > Metazoa > Chordata > Actinopteri > Syngnathiformes > Syngnathidae > Dunckerocampus > Dunckerocampus dactyliophorus. The sequence goes on from NC_072823.1 coordinate 17,842,771, forward strand.
TGTTTTGATATCTCTGCTTCTCTTTTTGTCTATTATTTTATTGCATTGCTTCAGTGTGAATTTGAATAAACTCTAACGTTGTATTGTATTTTACATTGGAAGCTTAGGTTAGCTTCAGTGTAAATAGACATCGTTTCACTGTGTGAAAATACAGACAGCCGTCAGATAAGTTAGTTGCATACACAAGCATTTTCAGCAACTGTACAGCAGAGGGCGCTAAAGTCAAAGCAACTGTCTGACCCACAGACGGCTATTCTAAAATGGGCATCTCGTCAATTTCTGCGTCTGGTCACAGACCTGTCATCGTGTATAAACCGCACCCCGATTTTTTGCTTCTTACCAGTGGAAAAAAAGTGTGGTTTATACACGGTGCTTTACGGTATATACACTTTCGTCTTGTGACTTACGAGTTGTACACTAAACATTTAAAAATGCAGCAATATTAGGAGAACTTTTACTATTGCTCAAATGCAGATTCTGCGTAAAAAAAAAGGTTATATTGTTTGGATCGGCCTTGTTTTATTGATCATACAGCAAATTTGCGACCTAACACACAAAAAAATAATCACAATGAACAGTCCACCTCCGTTCGAGAATAAAAACGGCACAGTCTCAATTTCGTGCTTCATTACCCAAGAAGTAGATTGTTCACTAACAGAACTGATTTGAAAAAAAAAATCACTTTGGTCAGAGGAATTTATTTTCTCTTTTTTCCATTTGAGTCACAATTAAAGTCCATCAATCCATCCATTTTCTATCCTTATCCTAATTAGGGTGGCGGGGGTATGCTGGAGCCTATACCAGCTGACTTCAGGCGACTGGTCGCCAGCCAATTGCAGGGCACATATAGACAATCATTCACGCTCACATTCATACCTATGGACAATTCAGAGTCGACAATTAACAAAAATACAAAGAAAAACAGTAAGTCGATAATCTTACCACTCACTTTGTAACGCTTAATGCGAAACTACAATTTGCTGCATTTAAGTATGCTTGGAAATTTTCAGAAAATAAACACTGAAAACATGAATTCAACTTAAATGACGTGTCTTTGAACGCAACCCTTCATTGCTCATAATAAAACGGTTAAAGTTTGATTGAAAGGTTCTGCTACTATTAAAGAAACCAGTGTTAGGTAAATACATTTTCAGACATGTGTGCTATCTTTTAGCTTGATTTAAATTTTGAGTTCATTTGGAGCTTTTAATACATACAAATATATATAATCCTGTCCTGTCATTTATCTTTCTTTCAATACAGTAAAAATGGGCATATTTCACACATAGTTGCAAATGGGGATTAATCATGATTAATTAATTTGAAAACCATTATTAATATGATTAAAAATGTTCACCATTTGACAGCCCTAATGAAAAATGGAAACTCAGGTATGAAAAAATATGAATGTTTCCAGGACTTTTACCACTTTTCTGTTTTCTAAAAGTAAAATTATGCATAACTAAAATAAAGAAAAAGAAAAGGATGGATTTGTTTTTCTAAGGCGCTTGCTAGGGCAGCTAAGATGTGTGAGCACATAGTTGGCGACCCATCCCGGAAAGCATTTAGGAAGATTGACAAGTTGAATGGCCAGCTCCGTCTGCACTTAGCCTCCTTCAACCCATTTTAAGGCCCGCCCAGGTGTCGACAAGTTTTACTGCTGCTTCAACAGACAGGTGATGTCCACACACAGTCTGTCCTCATCTTGGACAGAACTCGTAATGGGCAAATGTCAATTTTCTGACAGCTGGTTTAAAAAGCCGAAATATAAAAACAGGTTGGCTAAATGGCCAAATGGACACAAAAAGCTAAATGCAGACTTTGTGTTAAATCTTTTGACATCTCCCACATAGGAGTGGTGATGGTGGTGAGTCATATGCAGGGGAAATGATACTGTCGTCTGGTTGCCACCTCCTGCAGCACTGATTGTCCCTACGTTTTTGACTCAACCCAGCGTGAGACCAAGTCCGACAATGTATCTGGGATTCGTCTTTTTTTGTATGAGCTACATTACCTAGCTATAATCTCCTGGAAATTATATGGTAACATAATGGTACACATATTCATAACAATGAAAACAAACAATTAACTCCATCATTTATTTACATTTACTGAGTCTGAAAAAAGTATGGAATTTTGAAACGTCAAGTCCATAGGAACCAGGAAGTAGCCTGCTAGGTAACACACAATTAAACCGAAATGTACGTTTTCACTTTTTTTTACAGGAATTTATTTGTATTCAATATTTGTTTGCTGTTTGGGTCACAATGAACGTGCTCCCCCTGCTCTGGAATTAAAAAATGGAACAGTCCCATCTTATGTTGTCCTACATGAACCAGAAAGTAGCCTGCTAGTTTACATATGGGATTAATAACAATTGTTCACTTTAGTTTAGAGGAATTCATTTTCTCTATTTGCGGTTTTCGCCATGGTAGAAGACATTGCCTGTCCTAGAATTAAAAAAAAGTCCCAGCAAGTAAAATAATCCTCTGTGAAGTATATGCGTTATTGTCCATCCATCCATTTTCTATGCCGCTTCTCCTCATGAGGGTCGCGTTGGTATGCTGGAGCCTATCCCAGCTGACTTTTGGCGAGTGTGTTATTGTGTTTATTATTAAAACATTTTACTTTGCACCTGGAGTTTACTGGCTGTGAGCAGGACAGAGTTTCCTGTCTTACTATGGACTACCTCATTCTTGTCATACTGCACGCTGCTGATTGCAGAAAGTGACACTGAGTTGGTCAAATTGACATATGTAGCACTCCACATACACTCATGTCATCGGTGCCAATTGTATAAGCCTTGGTGGAGGTCCTGATATACACATACTGCCTGTTGATTTTGTGCCCACAGGCCAACAGGACGTGTACGATAAAACCGGCAACAACAACACAGTGGAGGTAAGTGCCAAAACCGCTCTTGTCTCCCTCAGGTAAGTGTGTGCTTGTTCAGCTCTGTGAGTGTTGTGTGCGTGTGTGTGTGTGTGTGTGTTAGTTGGGTAGGGACTACATGTAGTCTCATCCTTCAAAGAAGAAAGTCGGCTTCATGCTTTGCTTTAACAACAAGAAAGAAAGAAAATTAAAGCTGTGCCCGAGGCTTATCACCGCCATGTCGTCAAGGATACAAAGGGTGCCGAGAGGCCTGTGAGGTTGTGACGCTGCTGTGGCTCACGTGTAGTTGACTAGATGGGTGAATGAATGGATGAGCAGATGAACGGATGAGCCGCCATTCTGCTGACGTCCATTCTTCAGCAGCTGCTTCTTGCCAGTAGCCTCACTCTGTAAGCCTTTGCAAGCCATCGTAAGCCAGGCTGTATCGGCACCAGAGGCGTGATGTTAGTGTGCCCACCAGTGTGCGTGTGTGTGTGTGTGTGTGTGTGTGTGTGTGTGTGTGTGTGTGTAATAACCAGCCATGACTTGTTGTTGTGTCCTCTCCTTTTCTTCTCCCTCTGACCATTTCTTTCCCGTCTGGGCTAGTCCTTTTAAACATGTCAGTCATTGTGTTAGGGAGGCACCACGCCCTCGGTGTCACCTTTATCCTCTATCCTGACACGAGACCCTCTATCTTCTACCAAACACACCTCCTCCCCAGAAAAAACACACACCTACCCACCCACCACCTCTCCTCACTTTTCAGGCCAGTGCGTGATAGGACAAAAAGTTAGGATGCTGTGTAAAATGTGCACCGTGTACCAAAGTTCTTACTAGATTTGTTGGTTTATCAACATAATAACGTAATATGTAATAAGGCAAAAATGTATTCACAATAAATCATAGAAAGCTTTCTACCACTCGAAAATACTCTTTTGACACCCAATCACATCACTGACATGTTGCTTCATAACTTCAGTAGGTGCAGAACTTACCTTTCCATCCTTAATTTGCGCCAATACAACTTTTGCCAACTTCAAAATAAGTATTTTATTATTAAATGATATTTTCTGTGGTATACTATTTTTACATACTATTTGTGCAGTTGATTTAGTAATTTGTATATATTTGTAGTATATTTATTTGGTATGACTATATATCTGTATATAAAGTATGTGTATATTATAGTTTTTTTCATTCTAAACTGCTCTAATTTATTATTAATTATTATATAGTCATATTTTTTCCTTTTATTTGGTAAAAAAAAAAAGTTAAGTTAGTAAAAATGTAAATTAAAAAAAAGATTAAAAAATTTAAAACAGAAATACAAATATATAATACAAAATAAAAAACAAAATTAAGCATAAAAAATGAAAATTTAAATAAAATAGAAATACAAAATGTACGAAAATAAAGTCGTCTTACGACTTAATATTATTTATTACATTTTATTAGCTGTTATTGGTATTTTTCTGGTATTTTAGTTCGTAAAATTGTCAAAATAGAAATAAAGATGAAATATAAATACATAATGCACTATTATATAACAAAAGTTATCTCAAGGCACTTTACACTATATTACTACTTATATAATATAAAAATACAAATATCAGTATAAAGTGAAAATTAAAATAGTATAAATATTTGTATAATAGTAGTATAAAATAGTATGAAGTAAAAATATAAAACGAAATAAAAAAAATGGAAATAAAAACAGTGACATTATTTAGTATGTATTATGTGCTATTATGTATAAAATATTTGCCGCTTTGTGTTGTGAATGAATTATGTTTATGAGAGTATTTGGTGTTCATCAACATTTTACACAATGTCCAAACTTTTTAGAGTTAGGGTTGTGGAAAAAACATGATTGTGAACAAGTGAATGTGAGTGTGAGTGTGAGTGTGTGTTGCATGCGCTCACTGTGCACGCCACCTCCGTGCATGCCTGCATGCCCCTGTGCGTGACACACCAGAGGGCTGCGTAAGGCTGCGTTCAAGCTGGTAACTCCTCATGCGTTCTCTGGCTGTTCCTAAACTAGGTGTCAATTCACAACAGGCTGCAGACCTACCAACTGAGCCAGCCCAGCGTTGAGGCCACGCCCCTGGCCCTGACCGCCCCACCCGCCTTGCTCAGCCCTGCCCAGGCTGCCGAGCTCCGACCGGAGACGCTCATCCAATGCCAGCAGATTGTCAAGGTCATCGTGGTGGACCAGAGCGGGCGGGGCCGCATGGAGGCCTTCCTCAGCCAAGGCCCGGCCGCCCACCAGCTCATTCAGTCAGCCATGTCCACACCTGTGCACGTCAGGGAGGGGGACGGGCCCCAGCCCCCTTTGCCGCCACCCCCGCCCCCTTACAACCACCCCCATCAATTCTGCCCGCCTGACTCGCCCATGCCGCTCCATCACACCATGCCTCTCACTCGCAGGCGTAACTCTAGTGGCTCCCGCAGCATTGTCTGAGACCCCCCGGTGGGGCAACCCCCCACCCCCACCCCATGCCTACATGTTGGAACAATTGTCACCCCTCTTTGAGTAGTAAGCATTAAGATACAGCCAAAAGAGCAACTATGCTGTAGGAGTTCAACGAAAGGACAAAGATCTGAATCATCATCGTCAACATGGACGCCATTTTTAAAGAAAATGGCAACCGTCACCTGGTAGGTGAAGATGTCTGTCCATGATTCACGCCTCTTTGAAAAGACTATTTTGATCTCCAAAGGGATGTTAGAATCATATAAATATGAAGAACGTATGCTTATTTTTTCCACAGGATGTTATTAAGGGAAAAAAACCCCACCATTTGATTTAGCCCACGCACTGAAATGAATAATCTCAGCACAACAAATGGAGCTTCTCAGCACTGGAATGATTTCTTTCCTATCTCGCTAATTAGCTTATCTGTGTCATTTCTTATTTAAAGATAAGATAAGGTGGAGCAAAAAAGGCTCTACCACATCTCGCCTGCATGTACAGTATCATGTCATCCATACACTATCTTCTCACTTCTTGTGCGTGTTAAAAACGACACAATGTCACGACACAGAGGAGTATTACGGCCACGCAGAAAACTACAAAATAACAAGAAAAAGGACATAATGTCACTAAAGTAAAGTTGTATTTTTTCGGGAAAGTCATAACTTGAAGGAATACATTTCTGTAAAGCTGTTACAAATTAATAGGCTAATATAATTTTGATATGTTCATTATTAAACAAAGTCAAAAATTAATACATTAATGTAATAATGTAGTACATTAATTTAACAACCTTTTTTTCATAATATTACAACTTTATTCTTGTAAAATGACTACATTATTCTTGTAATATTACAACTTCATTGTAATTTTAAGGTTTGTTTTCTATATTCTAAAATGTTATATGTTGTAAAATAATTTAATTGTCATAATATTTTGATGATATTCTTGCAGAATTAGCCATCCATCCATCTTCTATATAGCTTATCCTCACTAGTGTCCCGAGTATGCTGGGGCCCATCCCAGCTGACTTCGGGCGAGAGGCGGGGTACACCCAATCACAGGGCACATATAGACAAACAACCATTCACACTCACATTCATACCTATGGACAATTTAGAGTCGCCAATTAACCTAACATGCATGTTTTTGGAATGTGGGAGGAAACCGGAGTACCCGGAGAACACCCACGCACGCACAGGGAGAACATGCAAACTCCACACAGAGATGCCCAATGGAGATTCAAACCCAGGTCTTCCCGATCTCCTGACTGTGTGGCCAACATGCTAACCGCTAGACCACCATGCAGCCGTCTTGCAGAATTATTCTTAGTTTTAGTTCCTATAATCATGACTTATAACAAATTTTTACTATTATCGTGATATGACTTTTTTTTATCATAGTATTATGACTTTATTCTTGTAAAGTTGGGGATTTCTTTACAATATCCCTCAAAATTTAAATTATAACTCACAAATTTACAATGTATTCTAACATTTTTCACATATTATGGTTTTCTCATTATATGACGTGATTTTTGTTATTACTACTTTCTCATAATATCACTTGTTTTACTAGAATGTCTTTCTAATTAGGACTTTATTCTCCTAAAATTATGACTTGTTTTCATATCATCAAACCCTATGCATCATCATGAAATAAAAAATATATAAATTTAAATAATAAATCATTTTTTAAAATGGCTAATAATTTGCACCAAATGAGGACTTTGTTATATTGTTCTATTGTTCTATCATGGCTTACTTTTTACGAAACTAAGGTCTTCTTCTAGTAATATTCCAACATTAGTCTTGTAAAGTTATTACTTTGTGTAAATTTATGACTTTATTTTTGTTGGCCACATTTTTTCTGATATTCCAACTTTTTTTTCATAAAATTTCATTTTGTTGTCATTTTATGACAGTCTCCATAAAATTATTCTAAAAAAAATGTTTTCCTTGTAATATTACAGCTATTGAAATAACGTCCGTTTTATGATATTTTCAGGAAATTATGTTTTTCTCATAATTCTAAAACTTTTTGTCTCATAAAATAAAACAACAAATAAAAAATATACAAATTTAAATAATAAAATAATTTTTAAAAATGATCATAATTGCACCAAATTTGGACTTCATCATAATATCATGACTTTATTTTTTAAAACATTAAGATGTTTTTTTTCTTCTAATACGACATATGACAGATTTTATTTGTAGTGTGGCCCTCATGCTCCTTCATATTAATGCTGTTTGCTACAATGCTGTGGCATTTAGCTGACAGAAAGTAACAGGAAGTGCTTCCATTAGCTTCCTCATAGGCAGCGTGCTAATTGATCCCTAACAGCCAACTTCTCCTCTTGTACATTGATGCCTGCATATACTGCCCCCCCCCCTGTGAATATTCTTGTTACCTTTCCATTGAGGTCATTCATCAGCCAGGAGATTCTAACTTGTAGCTTTAGTTGAAATAAAGGACATTAAAAAGGAGGGACAAGGGTGGACAAACACATCACACACCCTCTTGCACTTTTACTTTCTTGCACATTGAAAATATATATAAAAAAATGCAGAGATGCATTCTTGTGCTGAATGTTAAATCAGGAAAAAGGAGCGGCGAGATGATCCGAGAAAATAATCGTTACTTGTCATTTCATCGCCGCGTCTGAGCCGCTTTGTACAGCAGATACATCCAAATATGAGACGCACTGAGCACGTCTGGTAACCTCTTTTGCACCGCAGAATATATTGGATAAAATATATTGTACATAGGTATAAATATAATATATAGATTCTATTCTGAGAAAGTGATCCCTCGTTTGTGTGCGTGTGTGTCGATGTCTGAATTTGTACAGAGAAGAATCTAGTTTAAAACAAATAAGGAGATATAGTTGTTATTAGTCACATCTAACATCAGTGGGGGTGTCCTAAATCTTAGCGCGCAGGGAGGCGGCTTTTATAGACTTTGGAGCAGTTACCATGGCAACACAATCGTCATTACGGTAGCATGTCATGTTATTACAGGATTATTAAGAGACGATGTGTAAAGGGCTATGCTGTTTTGGTCAAAACATACACACACACACACACACACATGCAAGCACAGCAGCCAAATCAGTAAGAAATACATTTTAGGAACTGCTTGTCTTATTTCCCTGCTTTGTTTTTTTCTTTTCCGTGAACTTTACCGACTGACTTGATTCAGCATGTTTGTGTTACGTTTGTTTGCAGCGACACAGGAGCGTTGTATCGCTGTCGTCAGGGCACGTCCACTCAATTGATGTCATTTTCTACCCTGTTGTTTTTTCTTTTTATTTAACTTCCTCCCTGTCCTGCTTCCCTGCCGACCCCTCCATCCCTCCTCCTCCTCCTCCTCCTCTGGTTGTCATGGGGATGCACCCGCCTCATGCATCCTCACTGTGGAGCACTGTCATGATGAATATTTGCACCCTCACTGTATTTCTAAAACAAACAAAAAAAAATCTGATTTCTTAAAAGAGCAACATGTTTATTATGATTATTATTATAAAAAAAACATCCAAGTATTTCTAATTTTTTGTTTGTTTTGTTTGGAGAGAATGAAAGAATAAAGTAGTTTTTACTCTCTGTGTGTGAATATTGACTCTAATGAAAGAATTTCAGGGGGTGGGCACATAGGAAGGTTGGTGGTCTGCGGGGGTTGGGAAAATCAGTCTGTAATAGTTTTCCTGTGTCTTCAGCACACAGGCTCTGAACTCATTCATTATGGGATGAGGCTGCAATATTGGATGTGACAGCACACAGTGATCTGCATACAGTTTGTTCCACAAGCGCATGGATCATGAATTTTGCCTTTTAAACAACACCAACACAACTTTGAAGTACAGCTAGTTGTTGCTAATTGTGATAGAAGTGTAGACTTTTAGCTTGAATTTAAGATAACTTACTGAAAGATGACGTTTTATGAGGAATAGCTGAATTTTTAGGGGTTTAAAAGTCACACTATAGTAATATATGGTAGAAATAGGGACTGTATTATGCTGTATGATATACTTTAGAGTAGTCAGTGTACAGCTTGTATAGTAGTAATAAAGATTAACTATACCGAAAATGACACATCCATTGTTGCCGAAATAGCTGGCAACACAGGTGCTTATCAAGGTAATTGTGTGGCAGTTTTCCAACATGATAACAACCCCAAACACACCTCCAAGATGACAAGTGCCTTGTTGAGGAAGATGAAGGTGACAGTGAGCACCTGTTGGGCATATGCAAGCAGAAGGAGTGTAAAATGTCTAGCATCATGGAGGAACGGAAGAGGATTCCAGTAACACCCTGTGCAGCTCTGGTGACGTCCATGCCCAAGAGGATTAAACCAGGGCTAGATAACAATGGTACTAAATATTGACACCAAGGACACAATTTGCACATTCTCACTCTCAAGTGTACTCACTTGTGTTGTCGCCTATTTAGAGAATAATGGCTGTGTGCTGAGTCATTTTCAGTGGACAGTAAATCTATACTGCTGTACACTGACTACTCTAAAGTATCCAATTTTCATTTCTATGGTATTGTCCCTTGAGAAGATAGAATGGTTGCTGCTCACTTTTGTGAGATACTGTTCAGTCCCTGAAAATTAAAGCTGTAATTTTGGAATGGTAAATGACATATTTTTGTGACACCTCTTAAATTAAAGCTGAAAGTTTGCATTTCACCTCACTGTCCAAATACTTGTGGACATAACTGTATGCTTATTTTCTGTGCAGGAGTCACACACACTTAACGAGGTTCAATGTTGCTTCATTTGCTGTAAGAGTCCTTAAGGGCGCCGCTAATTCAACTATAAAGGCTGTGACAATTCAAAAAAAAAAATACAACGGCTTTTATTATTGCAAATCACTCTTGAGAAAAGAATAAACCCAAAACTGGAATGCTGTCAACTCCTCAACGCAGGCAGAATTTACAAAGACATAGAAAAAAATATGGCTGAATAAATTATCTTACCAAAACACAAAGGGGTTTCAGTACATAATACAGTCATGACAATACACAGTGGACTCAATGTGTGCAAAAATGTGATAGAGTGTTCTTCCACTTCCTCACCGTGAAAACAAGACGTTCCTTGAAGGGAGCAGCAGTGTTCCAAGGGTGGCTTTGACCTCCTCCATCTTCTAATGAACATAGCCATCTTCTGGCAAAGCGTCTACATTGTGGTCTCTTCCCATTCCAGCTCAATATCACCTGAAGACAAGCACAAGTACATGCAATGAGACAATATCATGAAGGAAGCAGCGTGTGTCTAAGTGTGCGTTACCTTCCATGGCATCCAGGGAGTCCATCTTCTCCAGAGCAGAGTAGCTGACAAACCAGATGGACTGACTGTTGCCTTTGTTGTTCAGTAGTTCTAATGTGCTCTGGTGCAAGAAGATGTACTGGGCCTGACACACACACACACACACACACACACACGCACACGCACACACGTTTCTGAAAATAGCTACCAACACTAGCAGTACATGCTGACTGGGCCAAACGCTAGCATATTTGAATGTATTATTACTAATTTTAATCCCTGAAGGGAAATTCAATTTCCACTTTGCTGTATATATTAACAGAAAGGCAAACTCAACAGTAGTCAGGAGGTAGACTCGTAGCTCTCCGACAAAGCGTTGCAATGTATTTTTGCATGCAACATACTGTATGTGTCATACCATAAATGTGATTTCCCCTCCATTCAGTTATTTATGATTACCGCCACTTAACGCAATGTAACTATAACATAATGACTCAAAATAAGCCATAAAGTCAAAACGTTGTGATGATGTAGTATTGTAAAATGGCATTGTATAATTTTCCATGTGCCCATGAAAAAAGAAATAATCTGTTCCAAACTGTTTCCATTGTAAAATCTTTCAGAGGGTTGACAGTATCAAAGTGAGTTAAACAATGTTAATTATAAGATGATAAAATGTGCCTGCATCCTTTACTTGCAAAACACTCATAAAGACTAAAGGCTGCTTGCTGGGCACATTTTGTGTACCTTCTGTTCTTCTTGTATTTATTTCTATATTATTTTATTCAAGTTAATGTCGCCGTATTGTACTGAGCAGCCTGGATAAACACACCTGTAATGATCGACCATGTGGTTAATTTTGGTAAGAGACCAAGCCAAAGGGGGCAGTGTTTCTCAGTTGCGATGGGGGGGGGGGTTACTGTTATGTCAGAAATGGGCTGTTTCATTCTTCTTACTTATTACTAGTGCTATTATTACTAATATTATTACCCTCACTATCATTATTTTTGTTAGTATTATGGCCTTTGTAGTTGCTTAAGTTGCTGACTTCTCAGCACTAGCAGGCAACGATGCTCTTGCAACAGTTGCTGCTGTGTCAGTCTGTGTGTTCCGCCCTCTTGTCTCTCCATGTCCATCCCCGGGTTCTGCAGCCAGGTTCTCCAATCAGATTCCACGACTAGATCCCTCCTATTCCGGCACCCGATGCTTATCTGGCTCATCCAGCACCAGACAAACTGGTGATGAAATATACCCAATCCCAGTAAATGTTCATGCAATTGTTGCTATTCTCTATCACTTTTTCTTTCTTCCCTCTTTGTCTGTCCCTTCTTAAACCGTGTACTGTTTACTGTAGTAATACAACTTGAACAGAAGGAGTATAACACAATCACCTGCTGTACAGCAAATATGGTAAAATGGACATACAGTCCCCCCGTAGTGTATGATGAAGCTGCCAAAAAGGAAAGGTTAAAAAAAATGGGCGATTACTTTAAAGACTAACTGCAACTTACTTTCAGGTGTACTCACCATTTTTCTTCTGTTATTATTGATGTTGAATTATTGTTGCTTTTGCCATATTGTACGAAACAGCCAGGACAGTGACATGTGTACTATGTTTGTTGTACACTACTGCAGTAAGTTCCATTTCCTGTACTACTACAAAAATGCCTCTTTAAAGATAATAATTTTCAGTTTTTATGTCAGAACTATTTTATCAATATATTTATTGCAGTTTATTATTTGCAGTTCAGCGCAGGTTTTTCTCTCTATGTGTAGCTAATAAGTTAACTACAATAATAGAAAGGCCTTAATGACTGTACAGACCTTTGACCATGTTCCTGATGGTCTCAAAGAATCAAGTCTACCAAATGCAGGCATGTGGAGCACCACAATGTAAAAAAAAGCAACGTGCCATGACAAAACAATAACCACAATGTAGTCATAATGTCCCTGCACACACTGAGACACACAAGTGATCCATAAGTAATGAGCGAGCAGAGTGATTTTAGGATAGCTTCGTGCTTTGTCAAGAGGGGGAATCCTTCTCATAACACACGTTTAATCCACTGCCACATCATCTTTGTCAGAAAGGAAATTTTCTAATAATTCCTCATGGGGAATGGGATCACAAGAGGGCATGGAGTGTAAAATAGGACAACTACACAGCCACTTGCTGATTTGTAAAGAAGATATTCTTTATGACACATTATTTTTTGTTGATTCTCCAGAAGTTCATGTTAATTGTAATCCATAGGTGATTTCAGTAGATCTGTACTAACCAGATTCTGTACCATGCACATCCTTTCGCTGCGCAGTTCAGCCACCAGACCGTAAACGTCCACAAAATCGTGATCTCTGATGTGCTGAATAAGATGGTCCAGAGCGATGAACACACCTGTTCTGCCCACACCGGCACTGAGGCAATACACACACACAATTACAATACAGCCTTTTGTGGTCACACACAATTTATAGAGATATAGCACCTGCAATGGACCGCTATGGTGGTGTTGTCATGCCGGTGCGCTCGGACCGCTCTGACAAACTTGATGAGGGTGCTGCAGGATTCTGGGACACCATGCTCAGGCCATGATGTGTAGTTGAAGTGGCGAACCAAAATGTAATGGCCATGCTGCAAAGAGAAACAAATATAGTTCAAGTATGGAACATTTCAGCTTTGTTGTACCAAATATGTAATGTTGCTGACAAAAGGTTCTAGTTTGTTCATCATTTGTTGGTCAGTTAGACAAAACTAACACATTTCCAAAAAACGTGTAAAGTGGTGGTGCAGTTTTGGTGCAAGTCAGGCTAAAGGTGCGAATGAAGGGAGACATTTATTTATACTTTTTGCTGTTACAGTCCACTTGCATTGGGGCTAAGTGATCAACCAACTGCAAAAAAAAAAACAAAAACAATTTGCATTTGGTCATGTATTACTTTCATGTGATTGTTACCTTTTCTATTTTCAGGGTTCTGACAGTCCAGTCAGGAAGGATTTCTTCTGATACTTTGGATATAAAGATGTCACCAAACACTGACATGGGTTTGTTGTCCTCAGGCCAGTATTTGTGACAGCGAATCTAGATGGGACATGCACACAAATATGCCTTTATTGTTGCACTCTCTGTCTTGTCTGTCTGACAACAGCACAGCATTATCACATCTCCAGTGACGCACTCTGCCTTTTTCGTGACACTGTGTGAGCATGGCAATGGTGCGACTTCCTGTTTCCCAAATCATCTTCCAAAAGTCAGCCACTGTGTTGGGTAGTGGACCCTGGGTTGCAATAAACTCATTGGGACACAGGTAACCCTATGAGAGACAAAATAGTCCATTAATTCACACTGATCCAGTTTTCTGACAGAATAAGAACATGACCAAGAAATGCCCTGGGAAAAAAAGTATATACAGTATATATATATATATACTGTATATATTTTTATTTTTTAGCAGCTGATACTTACTGCAACAAAGCTGGCGTTGATGTAGTCTGAACCTGCAGTTCCTGGTTCTGACAGCAATTTCACCCTATTGTTATTATCTACAATAGAGGAAGCATAGTGTGAGCCCTATCGATTAATCTAAGTTGTTTCACAACTAGAAATTGCAGTTCTTTCAAAAATAGTGTGCAAACGCTAGAACAGCAATGAAAGAAGTGAATTGAGAACAATATACTCCATCCATCCAATACATCTTCTTCCGCTTATGCAAGGTTGGGCCACTGGGGCAGCAGCAGAAGCACTTCCCTCTTCCCGGCTGCTTCGTCCAGCTCCTCCTGGATCCCGAGGTGTTCCCAGGCCAGTTGAAAGACATAGTCTCACCAACGTGCCATGGGTCTTCCCTAAGGCCTCCTACTGGTCGGACGTGCCCTGAACACCTCTCCAGGGAGGCGTCTGGGAGGCATCCTGACCAGATGCTCGATGCGGAGGAGCAGCGGCCCTACGCCGAATATCTCCTGAATAATAGTGCTTCTCACCCTAAATCTAAGGGAGAGCCCAGCCACCCTACAGAGAAAACGAATTTTGGCTGCTTGTACTCGCGATGTTGTCCTTTCAGTCACTACCCAGAGCTCATGACCGTAGGTGGGGGTATGAACGTAGATCGGCCAGTAAATTGAGAGCTTTGCCTTTCGGCTCAAGTCCCTCTTCATCACAACAGACCAATACAGAGTCTGCATCACGAGAGATGTTGCACCAATCTGCCTGTCGATCATGCATTCTATGCTTCCCTCTGTCGTGAACAAGACCCCGAGATACTTAAACTCCTCCCCTTGTGGCTGGATCTCATCCCCAACCTGGAGATGTTACTCCACCCGAGAACCATGGACTTGGACTTGGAGGTGCTGATTGTCATCCCAGCCACTTCACACTCGGCTGCGAGTTGAAGGTCATGGCCCGGTGAAGCCAGCAGAACCACATCATCTGCAAAAAGCAAAGACCAAATCCTGCAGCCACCAATAAATTACTTTTTCAAAATGCTTTTTGTCTCACTCCCTTTTCTTGCTTTTGCATATTGTAGCTCTACTTATAACCTCATTAAGATCCAAATGTGCAAAATGCAAATTCTAGTAATTTTTCAACTGGTCTTAAGATTTTGATCAAGAGTATATATTACGGGTATGGTGTGCTGCTGGCCTCTACTCGAGATCTAGTGGACTGGTGGAAGAAGACCTCATCAATCCCACAGACTCGTCTTCCAATGAGGAAGCAGTGCTGAGGACTCCACGTTGAGCTGTCCTATCTCTGGGGCTGAGGTTGCTGAGGTGGTTGCCTTGGTGGCAAGGCCCTGGGGGTGAATGTGATCCGCCGGAGTTCCTTATAGCCCTGGGTGCTGTGTGGACATCAGGGGCGGTGCCTCTGGATTGGAAGACCGGGGTGGTGGTCCCCAGAGGGTGTGTTCCAACTATCGTGGGATCACGCTTCTCAGCCTTCCCAGTAAGGTCTATTCAGCAGTTCTGGAGAGGAGGATCTGCCAGATAGTTGAATTTCGCATTCAGGCAGTGTGGTTTTCATCCTTGTGGAACTGTGGACCAGCTCTACACTCTTGGCAGGGACATTGAGGGTGCAAGCAAGTTTGCCCAACCAGTCTACAAGTGTTTTGTGGAGTTGGAGAAGGCATTCAATCATGGAATATGGAACAATGGTCCACTTGTCCGCCTCTCTTGGAACATGGTCGAAGCTCTACCGAAGGTGGTAGTTGAAACTCCTTTTGACAGGTGACAGGCCCCATGGGTGCAGGCCCCTCCAGGCCTGGCTCCTGGCGGTGACCCGCATCCGGGCAAGGGAAAAAACTGTTTGTCATAGATGACCCTACCAGGGGCATAAAAGCCCCTGACAACTTAGCACCTAGGATCATCGGGACACGCAAACTCCTCCACCACGATAAGGTGGTGGCTCAGGAAGGAGAACAATATACTGTAGCTCAGGGGTCACCAACCTCGATCGCGATTCGAGCTTTGGGAATTTGCCGGTCGATTGCAAGAATATTAGAAAAAAAATATTTTACTACATCAGTGCCTCCCCTCCTGGAGAATGACCAACAGGCACGCGGTTTGACCATTGAACACGCCCGGACGCCTTGCCGCCCTCCAGGCACACAACCCGCAAGCTCCAGCCAGGAGCTCAGTCCCTCAGCTGCGGCGAGGTGGCTTGTTAAAGCTGAATGTTGTAACACATTGACCACGCCCCTCTATCATCAACCATCGCTTGCCCACAACACTGAGTCAACAAGCCAAATAGAGTTGTAGTTTGCTCATAAAGCATAAAGCCGACACCACAAGCCGATCCACAAAAGTAGGGGTGCCCAAAGTGAGACCCAGGGGCCATCTGCGGCCTATGGCTCATTTGTCATTGCATCACTGCAGAAACAAATTAAAATAAAAAAATGGCAAAAATGTATCTATGTATCTATGATGTATCTATATTAATATATTAATATATTATATTGTATCTATATTAATTTCAATATACAGTTATATTGTGAAAATATTTTTTGTATATATATATATATATATATATATACATATACTGTATATATATATATATATATATATATATATATATATATATATATATATATAAATATATGCCAGGATCCTGGTTGGGTGGTGGTAGATCTTGTGCAGATTCACGGCCGAGACCAGAGATCTTGGGCTCAAAAAGCTTCGTGACCACTGCTGTAGCTGGTTATTATACTGTATCACAACATATTCTGGCAATAACTTGTAATTCTGCCCTTGAGTCGGTAGGAAGGTATAGGATAGGTATGACATCAGAGTAATCTGATTTTATGCTGTAAGGAGATGCCACAGTGTCACTGTTTTTTTTGTCATTCTTGCAGAAAAAGTTACAACATTTCGGACCTGTCTAAGTGCTTGAGCCTATCCCAAACAATCTGTAAATGTGGTTATTTGTACACTAATTTCTAGAATGACATGCAGAAATAGTAAAGGAAACATATTTTTCACATAGCAACATTAGTTTGAACACATAAGAATGATTGTCTCTCAGCATCTGCATTCACGCAATTATGAAGGAAGACTATATGATTGTCACACTCCGCGTCACTCTATAAAATGTCCTTTAGTACACATTGTGCCTTGATACAATTGTGTCCTTGTGTACTATGTCTGTTAACAAACAGTGAGTGAGTGTCGTCACAGAACTATAATATCACGTTCTAATACAGCATGCACTCCTATTGTGACTGTCATATTTACTCACAAGGTTTTATATTGGGGAAACGGTTCTTAGATTTATTCCAGGGTAGGTCAGCATCAGTGGTGGCCAGGTCCTGAAGCAGTTTGGGGAGCTCCTGAGGAGATAGATATGTTGCTGCATATTTGAGTCACTTAAAAAATAAAACAACTTAGCAAAGGGTCAGATTTGCAAGTTTGCTTACAGAAAATTCCTCCTGGAATTTCGCATTGTCATTACTGCACAGATCCTCCACGTGTTGGAGGAAGGACTTCTTGTTGATGGGCCTGACACAGGAAAATAATGAAGAATGGACTGCAAATGTGCTCACATTCATGACAAAATATTAGATTTCATCAAATCTAATGAAGTGTATGTGTAACAATATAATACCAAGCAGCACTAAACATTAACATTGTATTTCGCAGCCCCTGTCAGCATATTATTTATACATATTTATACATAATTTATGCTGGATGACTTACTTGAGTGATTTCCTGTAGCTGAGGAGTCTGGACCAAAATAGACAACAGTTAGCAGAAAAAATAAAAATCACAATCTCAGTTCCTGTTTCTGCATATGAGCACAGCAAACACAATCATAAAAGAGTTATTTGGATTGTCAAGGAGCTTTAATCAATACTATGTATACGTGTGTGTGTGTGTGTGTGTGTGTGTGTGTGCGTGTGCGTGTGTGTGTGTGCCTGTGTGTGGATTGGAGTAATTTGAAGAGGTTAATCCACTTGACCTGGTGTTTCTTTGCAATTCTGAAACTATGCAACTGATAAGGTGTCCCTCTTCCTGCCCTCTAAAACCATTTAGCCTTTCAAGCAGGCTGGAGATAGCGATTGCAAAAACAAATGAAAAAAGGTGCCTCTCGGTGGCGTGCAATGCCAATGTATTAGCTAGCAATAGTGTTGTGCACTATTATGGACAAACAAACGTGGAATACAGCATGCACATAAATGGCATTAAAACTTACTGGATGACATATATCTCCTTTCGTCTAAAGAAGAAGGAAGAATACCTGTTGGAAGAAAAGTGCTCATTAAGACACAAACGGACCTAATTATCTTCCAAATTCAATGTGATTATATGAATGCAAAGTTGTTTTAGCCATTTTGTTTCAAGTGGCTTGCGTAAGTGTGTTATATCTGTGTCCGAGGAGAGATGACGGAATGACTGTGGCCACAGGAGAAGCAACATTTCAAACAAAGGCATGCACTGTATAAGACAGGAGCAGCTTAGGGCACATATTAATATGCAATGACCTAAAATATTTGCTCTCAAAAAGAATGATATAAAAGGAGTGGATAACTCTTTTACCAGGAGCATATAGCTGAATGTATGAACTGCATATTAAGGAGTGGCGCCTTAAATATTTAATGAATCAGCCATATATTCTCCAAAGTAATAATGCTACACACATTTAAGTGCAAAAGACAGCTAAAAAGGTACTGAAGTGCTTTTATTTACAGGTTTGATTTTAGTTCTTCATATGAACGGCAGTTTTTACACCTATAGGAGTCTCCCTATTTTTGGGTTCTTTTAATTTGGTCGTGTGGGTGATGGTATTGGCTAAAACAAGGAACAGATGACACATTTTATTTTTACTGGCTGGTCTTCTACTGCAAATTATGAAAAGGGAAATAAAGCACATAAGATGGATGGATAAATCACATTTTTCTTAAGATAAGCAGCCATGATCTTTACTAAAACTGTTTCTTGTTTTTCACCAGCTGGAAAACGTAATTCCACAAAGAAATAAATCAATCAACTAAATTTAGAGATTGATGCAATATACGTGTATACATATATATTAGGTCTGTCAAAAATAACGCGTTAACGCCCATGATTAATCTGAAAAGTTTAACGTGTTATAAAAATAATAACGAAATGTAATTATATCACTAAGTTTGACCACAACGTCACCTCATAGTCCTGTTGGGCAATGCAGCCAGCAACGATGAATGAAGAGAAAGGGTCTGCTCGACGCGAAATTTCAAATTAAAATAGCTAATGGAAGCCTGGATAAAACCAAATTTGTGTGTACATATTGCAGTGATGAATTGCCTCTTCATCGAAGCACAAAAGTACCACCCTAGCAATTGGGGTTTCAAGATTCTTTTTCATAACGATTCGATTCGTACCATTCATGGTTGCTGATACAATTCAAGAACGATTTTGGTTCATTTAGAATGATACCATCAGAAACAATTCAGTAACTTTAAATTGATTGAGTAACTTTTTAGCCAAAACTTCAACCAGTGTGACTGTGAAATAAATACCTGGATACTGGACAGTGCAGGCGAAGTTTCCGAGATTCACGTTGTTTTTTTGTAAGTAAATCAGGTATCAATGATTAATAATCCTGACACACTTAAGAATAAATTATCAATGAGTTTAAAAAATGTGTTAAAAATGCAATACAAAATCATGATTAATTATTTACTTTAAATAGTGCAATCCGAACCTGCACTTTGCACCCTAAGGTGCGAGACACTGCAAATTCTTCAGCAAATGAATGTGGTATGGTATCTTCAATTAGGTGTTGAAACTTTCTCACTCGTACGGGCCGATGGCAGCAGGGGCTTTTTTGTGCTGATAATCCTCCTGATCAGAGCAGCCATTTGAAAGAACGGAGCTGTAATGTGCAAGCAATGCAAGTAATGTGGCTTCCTTTTGCCGCTGAGAGGGTCGGGATGAGTCCTCCATCTTGATGACACGCTTAACAGAGACACTGAACAAGGTACCGTGGTGTGGTGGGTTTATGATAATAAGTTTTGATAATGATGAGACCAAACCGGGACTGCAAACAGATACTTTGCATGTGAAAAGTAATGGCAGATGGCGTGCAACACTGTAAAGAAACGTGGTAATGCAAAAGAAGAATAAGAATAAGAATAGAATTAAAAAACAGAGTGTAAATGTGTGACAAAACGAATTAACGGTCAACAAAAATTACGGCTTCCCAGCCTTTCCTCTCTTCTGCGTCCTCCCCGGCACAACCAAGTGCGTGCCATTTATTGCTTACGTGCACGTAAGCGTATGTTTTGACCTGGACACGGATGGATGATGACGTCACTAAGCGTCACTGCTACTGGACCGTAAATTACCAGGTATACAAACGTCCTTACTTTTCATATTGTCCTCAGAAATGTATCTTAAAAAGAGTTTCAAATAATGACAGATGAGTTAAATGTGAATACTAAATGCACTGAATTAACTGACCAAAAGAAAAATCAGAGAATCAACTGTATTTCACAGGTCAACTACATCTCCCATGACCACCACATACCTGGAGGACGATGACGTCACAGACAGACTGAATTTCTTTTTCGTCTTTATCGAGTCATTATTATTAAAAGTGTTTAAAAAACACACATCCATATAAAGCTTGCCGTGCTTTAATCCAATGCTTTATTTCTTAGTATCGATTCAATCGATTACCATTTTGAACAATTTTAGACCGATATATGCCGTCCACAATGGAAACTTACTAAACACTCGATGTAGTTGGATCGTAGAAATATAAATCGATGCATCAATGTAGTGAATAAATCGTTACGCCCCTAGTTAGCAAGGATGCTAATAACATGGCATCAAGCCATGGCCATCAAGCTACACTGGCAGAGGGCACCTGGCTCGGACTTATCAACAAAAAGACAACTAGGACATACAGTGGAACTGGCGTCACAAGAATTCACAAACTGTATGGAAATGAAACGACAACAAAGTTGGACCAGCTGGCCAAAGCTATGTTTGTTGCACTGGAGACCACTGGACAGCAGTGAATAGTAGGGATGAGCCGGATACTCGTTTTAGAATATACAAACAAACATACAGAGTTCAGAGTCTCTGCAAGCTGTTTGCCAATGATGAGACAACAGGAAACACGGCAGTTCGGCATGAAGGAGATTGCTTGACAATGGTCTACAGTAAATCAGGACGCAGAACACAAAGGGCGGGTTCTCCCTTAGCCAATCAGGACGCAGAACACAATGCGCGTTCATATGCTGTAAAAAAAAACAAAACACAAAAAAACAGTAACATTGCACTAAAACAACCCGCAAAGTCAGTGAGTAAGCGAGTCTGCGAAAGGTGAACCATGATGGAGTGAGGGAACACTGTAGTGTATTTCTCCTGTTTTGCTTTCACCTCCTATTTGGTCCCAAATGCTGATACTATGTGGGAATGCATAAAGGTAAGATTTGGTGACCTTATAGTCATAGTTTTACACAATACATAATAAATACTGTAAGATACATTAGATAAATGGTTATTATGTGCGGATGTTTTGCTGATGTTTTGAAAATCTTTCCCGGTGACGAGCTACAGTGCTGCTAATGATAGCAGCGCTAATGCTATTTAGATCCATTCTCGTCTTCAGTCGTGGTCACATTGACACAAGCCCCCACATAGCTGTCCTCTGCAATGCCTGCCGGTAACCAGCAGCTTGTAACCCACATTTTAGTTCACAATTCAAAGCGAAAAATCAGCCGAGAGACGGTTCACATCTAAAAAACACTCGATAGTTGGAACGCTGGTATGCCAAAGTACTACTGTATAAATGACAATGAAAAATACCGTTAGTGCACCAATACCTTCTCAAGTTTCACTGGCAGTACTCAGTGACAACTCGACTCACAGCGACAGTAGATACAAATAACTTTTAAACTTTATTGTTGCAAGAGCCATCTACCAGGGCTTTGAAGCTAAATTTACAATTAAAAACAGCAATTTATTTGTGCATCCCTGCTCAATATTTGTTCCCGCTTGTGGCTCCACATCCACCACTGTGTTTCGTCTAACTACAGTGTGGACCGAGGGTCAAACAGGAGGTGCGGATGTTAATTGAGTGTAAAAAAAATAGTGCCGTGAAGGGAAAGTTTTGTTAAAGCGTTGTTGATGTGTTAACTTTGACAGCCCTAATATATGCATATACTACATATATGTATATATATATATATATATATATATATATATATATATATATATATATATATATATATATATATATATATATATATATATATATATACAGTCAAACCTGTCTTAGCGGCCACCTTTATAGAAGGGCCACCTGCCTATAGCAGCCACTGAAAAATCCCCCCCAGCAAATTTACATGTTATAGACCCTGTGTATAGCAATCACCTGTCCAACGCAGCCAGCAGCCACCCATTTTGTCTCCCTTGGTCAATATCTGACCTGCATATAGCAGCCAAATTACCAACTCAAGTAGAAGCTTGCTATTTCCTGGTCAAACATGTAACTTTAAGAGCATTTGCACCAAAACATTACCGCAAAGTAGGCTGGGAACAGGACGTGCTCCCAGCAACGCTACAATAAAAAAAAAACATATGCTAGCATGCATGCGGCAGCGGGAGCAAAACTCAAGTTCGGTTGTACTTAACTGAAGTATTTTATCAGTTATCAGTTATTATTAAGCCTCTAGCTTCCTTTTAGTAAGTAAAAACCTTGGCTATGATTGCACTACATTGTCATGTAGACCTACAAAGTACACTTGGAAGAACAAGAGGTGAATAAATGTATTGCAACTGATGTGAAACTGATGAGGGGTCGGATTAAATAAGCTTTGCTTCTTCCTACTCATTTTTGGACATGCAAAATTGTGAATTGTACTGTGTGATGTGCTACTGTTTGACTCATGCATGTTCAGGATTAAAACCATGAACCATGATAATAACAAGCCTAGTAGTGCTGTACAACTTTTATCAGCAGTCTGCAGTGCCATCTACTGGTCAACATTATTATTATTATTTTTTTCCCTTTTTTCCTCTACTGGTCAACATTCAAACTGGATGACAACCTGTCTATAGAGGCCACCTGTCTATAGCGGCCACTTTTGCAGACTCCCTTTAGTGGCCGCTATAGACAAGTTTGACTGTATATATATATATATATATATATATATATATATATATATATATATATACACACTAGGTCCCCAACTTACGAACATCCGACTAGCGAACATTCGCGGATACGAACACAAGCCGACTGGTCTATATTTTCATGTATTTTGCCTTATAACTCCATATTTATACTGTTACATGCTTGACCAGTAGAGGGCACTGTGACACTGCTAATGGGACCAACAGGAGGTTGGTCGAGGACCAGGAAGAGGAGACAGGAAGGCTAAGAGTTGTATGATACAACCCGGACAGAGCGTGTGATTAATAGGCCTGCTTAATTCTACACCACCCACAGAACACTACCTCTTTTAGAAGAGTCTAACGACGATGACGATTTGTCCTTTTTTTCAATATCTCCTTCTCCACCACCCCAACGACGTATGCTCGACCACTCCTCTTCAAAGGTAAATAACATTTATCATTACGTATTATTATATCATTTTTACTATTGTTTTTTTCATTATTTTGTCCTCGTTTAATATTACTACTGCATCCAAACTCATATTTACATACATACGCATATGCTGTATATGTATACACGTACAGTGCATGTAGTACCTATATCATTGGTAATATTACCTTTTCCCTTACTTAAGAACAATTCGACTTAAGAACGGTCGTCTGGAACCAATTGTGTTCGTAAGTTGGGGACCTAGTGTATATATATACACATTTGAGGAAAAAAATACATTTATCAGCAAGGATGGCTGCAGACAGCATGTCTCTAGAGAAGAAAGGAGAAAATATCAAGTCATAACGTTGCTGCGTTGTTTCGAAGCTGCTGCTTCTATTTTTGCACAAACTCTTCAACACAAGATGATTTAGTGCCGACAGGAGCATACATCATGTTGGCAGCAGCAAAAACATTGTCTGTCTGTTGCATTCAAATTTAAAATCATATCTGGGGCAGCCACATAAAATCACATAATGTGCACCCTGCTCCAGCTTTCCAAAGTGTTAAACATAATCTTATGAACTGTACCAACCGGTTAAGTTTTTCTTGTTTCAGTTCCAAATCTGCCACAGCAATCAGCTGATCCAGTTTACACTTGGTCTCGATGATCTCTGCTTGTCTGGGAGAATACGTTCCACCCTCCTTCTTGCGCTGGTGGAACCTGACAAACATGTCAACACATTGCAAGCAGTAATTATTATTCCTGTTATTCCAGAGTATATTCTCTTCTGTGATAACAGAATTCTCATATACTGCACATTTCATTCAACGCCAAATCCTGGAATATTTGGTTCACGTTCTGCTATGACAAAATAAAAATATTTATAACATCACTCTTGTCTTACTCCACAATGTGCCTCCTGGTACATACCTCCTCTGTTACTCATAAATGAATTGAAGAATTCACAGAGATGTTTCACCCATCCAGAGTGCTTTGAGTCATTCCTGAGTGTTTTGTAAATGTGTGAACAAAGTGTTTCCATCTTACCTGACAGATACACAGATGATGACAATCAGTAGCACTGCCAAAAAAAAGGAGAGGAGTACACCCAGAATGATCTGCTCATCTCTGGTCAACAGTCCATAAACTATGGAGAGAAAAAGGGCAGACAAAATGACCAGGAGATAATTTATGGTGTATTAATGTTGAATATAAACATACCTGCAGTTTTAATATGGTCAGAGTATTCAGAGTCAGTGTACTGGCCAATGATGTTAGTCGCTCTGAACTTAAACCTGTTGAATATACAGTATATACACAAACAGTACTTTATATGTTTGAAAATATAGTGTAGCCATTTACATGAAGATGGTGTTGAAGTGATGGTGCACTCACACATAAACAGTGTTAGCCTTTAGAGGTCCATTACACAAAGTGTCAGTGTCGTTCTCCTGCATACACTCATCATGTACCCCTATCACATACGTAGTGTGATTGTGTCTTGGAAGAAGATGCTTGCCCCCAGACACACTGCGTGCGTCCCTCATGTCCCCTGAGCATGGTGGGTTGCGGAAGCCCTGGTCAGTAACATATGGGGCGGGATGGCCAAAGAATGCATTCCTCCAGTTAGTTAGGTTTGAAGTGTCCTTCACTATGACATGATGGCAGGAAAAAAGGCACATTGTGTCAAATGTGTGCTGACACTAAAAGCTTGACATTTTTCAAATTGTATGTGTTAGTCAAACTCAAGAGAGACTTCAGCTCTAAGTGAGCAACGTCAATATTTTTCAAGAGTCATACCCCCTGACTCAGCCACGATGACCTGAATTTTTGCGATTGGTCCATTTTCGTCACTATAGAAACACGCAGGCATTCGAATGGTGATACTCCTGTGGGTAACCATGGCAACACCTCTATGGCCGAGCACTGCCAGGGGTCTTTGGGTGGGCTTGGCCGGGGCTGCAGCACACAAAATTCATAACAGTGACGTACACACACATTAAAATATGCACTTACCTACACTGTCAGACCACAATATTAACAATGTTAACATTTCACTGAAAAGCTGCACTTTCTCTGTAAACTCCAGTGTAAGCTGCTTTACAGATGCCAAGGTATGAGTAGTGGTAAATGGCATTTACCATGAGACCATGGACCATGGAACCACTTTTTTCTTTTTTCCTACATGGAAAAATGGTCATGTTATATTTCTTTTCAGTAAACAGAAAAAACGAGGGCTCGATGTGATGTGCAGCTGATTGTTCAGGTGGAGGCACCTAGCAATTATTTGGGGTGTGTATTAGAGTGGAGGGCTTTACAATTTATGTTATGTTATACTGCATGTGCATTTATGTAGTTGTAGTTTGCTATGGTATTCCTGTACTGTATCATAGTAAGAAGTGTTTCTAATATTATGGTTACCACATCTAGCTACATTAGAGTGAAAATATTTAAAACGTTTTCATCATAAATTATTAAATGAATGACTCTCTGGCATTGTCAATTAAAAAACACATCATTGTTATCTTGGTTTTATACAGTTATGATACATTGCTAAACATGGTTACACAAAGATGATGTGAATGTTGACAGAAAGGGTGCAATTCTCCAGCAAGCACGCAGATGTGAGTTAAATTTGAAGTGTCAGAAGTAGACAGGTTCAAGCTTGCATGCTCTCCTATTGGGCAGTAAAATTGCAGTTGATGGCAATAACAAGGTTGTGCTTTGACTCAGTGATACGTAGGAACACAGTACCTTTGATTCCAGTTGTTATCTGAACATGCGGGCTGGGTGGACTCCTACCAGCACCGTTCTTTGCTGAAATCTACAAAAAAACACATTGAATCAAGGTAAATAATAAAGAAAAACACAATTTATGGGTTAAAGAGTCAAGAAAAGATGTTGTCTGTATGTGCCCCTCACCTGAATACTGTAGTCATGACCACCTTTTAGACCGTCTATCAGAGCACTCAGCATGTTATTGTCGTTTTGGGTGGTGTTAAGGCTGATGTTCCTCACCAGGAGTTCTTTTTCAAAGATGTATACAAAGTAGGACGTGATTTGTCCGTTGGGCTCCTCTGGCGGGGTGAAGGTCACCTTTACCCGGTTTACCTCATCCGGAATGACAGAAACCACTACATTTTTTGGTGGATCTTTAGGCTCTGAGGACAGATAACATAGCATACATAGAAGGAGGTGGAGGAGGAGGAGAAAAAGGAACCATTATTGCCCCTTTACTTTTTACTCTTGTCCAAATGCATACAGAGGAATACGGTGAAGGTTACAATGCCTCATCAATGTCTAGTCCTCAACTAGATTCAATTCAATTCAGCAATAAGCATCTGTAATCTACAGTATGTTTCTCCTTTATTATTTGGAATACTATTATGTTAACCTTTCTTGTTTTTTATCTGGTAAATATTGTACAACAATTCATTAAGGCCTCAATTACAATGATTATCCTTATATTTTCTGACAAAAAATATATATTTTGGATCATTTCTGAACTTTTGTCCTTTTCTTAGAGTAAGTTCCCAAGTTTTACTCCCAAATACACATCTACGTTATTTAAAAAAATATTTAATGTTTTATATTTGCCTTTTATGGTATGCTCAGAACACTTTACACCTCTTCACAAGACGATTTTCTGCCTGTGGCAGCGCCTTGCTGGGCTTTTCTTAGAAAGAAATTTTGATTTTAGGTTTGTTCGCAAGTTTTCCACATACCTTCCTCCAACGTCAGAAACAGAATGGGCCCAGCAGCTTTTCCATCCTTAGTGGCGTGCTCTACTGAACCAGTAAAAGCAGTTACAGTCACAGAATAACGTGAGAAAGCAGTTAAATTAGTCACAACCACAGTTGTCAACTCCCCCGGAGCTCTAACTGTGGAGTAATTAAAACCAGGACCGTCCACCTAATAGGACAGAGCAGATGAAAATATTCAGTATACTGTAAATCAGTGTTAATATTATATGATTCAAAGAAATGACCTCCACAAGATATGACGTTGGACCGGAGATAATGGCTGGAGGGTCCCATGCTATTCGAAGGCTGCTGGAGGTGGAGGCCACCCTGAGGTCACGTGGAGGAGCGTCTGGGTCTGAGGAAGATATCGTACGTTACATTCCACCTTTGCACACATCACATTGTGTTCATGTCATATTTCTAATACCTCAAAACTGAGAATCATCTTCGCAAATGTAAGATTTGTATTGTGTCATTAGATGTGTACCTAATGAAGTGTCCTGTAAGAGTATAGCTCACAGTACGGCTCAGACCACATAACCAAACCTCCTCAAACGGATCAGACATGTGCCAAAACATTATAAGATCACTGTGATGCTCTTACTGCCAGCTAGGGTGCGTGTATAAATCCACTGTGTATATTCTCCAACTCCTGCGTTAGTCACAGCGGCCAGTTTGAAGCGGTAGTATCTGTATTTAGCCAGAGGATGGACTGTGACACTGGGGTCCTCTTCTGAAGCATTAATTGTCATTGTGACAATGGATTCCAAACAGTCTGAGGCTGGTTCTTCACTCTGGACTGGTTGTGCAGCAATGAGGTTGTCAGGTTCGCAGCTGGTGGTGAGTAGCTGTGCAAGGATGTGGTATTCTTTCAGCAGGCCTGGGATGGAGAGGGGGGGATCCCACTGGAGTGTCGCATTGTTGGGGGTGACCTGAGAGACAGTGGGGAAGCGAGGGGCAGATGGGGCTAAACAGAGAGACAAGGAGGATTAAATACACTCATATAATGCTCTGAAAGAGGAAATAAGTGTGTACCTGACTCTGAAAGAGTAGAAGCAGTACAGTTTAGTTGGTCTCCTAGCCCTGCAGAGTTGACTGCAGCCACACTGAGTACATACTCCTGCTCTGGCGGCAGTCCAGTTACTGTGTATTCTGGTGTGTTGACCTGGTGTGTGTAGGACTGCAAGTCCATTTCCATTAGAATCTCGTAAAAGAGGATCTGTCCGTTCGGGTTGGCTGGAGGTTCCCAAGATAGATGAATGGAATCCCAACTGATCCCTAAGCACGACAGGTTCCCAACAGCTTCTGACACTGCAGAAACAAAAAGGAGTGGTTAATCTGGTAAAACATTCTGTCCACTTTAACAGGGAAAAAAGTAAAACTTTACTGTATCTTTTATACAGACTGATATGGAGTCTTAGCTTAGCATAACAAAAACCCGGTTTTTAGCATTCACTCAAGTCAGCAAATTTTATTTGTTTTGCCAAATTCTTGGGAGTTGGGAAAAAGACACCTCTATTATTTTTAACATTTTCCCCTTACAACTAAGAAATCACTTATTCTTGGTTGATTGGCTAGGAGAAGTCACATGGTTCTTCTGCCTTGTCACAAGGTGTGTGGCATCCCTTTTGACTCAAGTTTAAGTTAACAAATATGGTTCCTTGTCCGATGAAGGACGATTGTTGCATTATCGAAACACTCTTCTTTTATTTTTGGGTTCTTAAACAGCACATTGTTCGCGCATTTGTACCTCTTATTCGTATAAATATTAGTTTCATTTGCCTGAATGAGTGGCAACAAGCATGTGTATTTGTTACCTGACTCATTAGTGGTGAAGGTCACAGGGCTGCTAATCTGGTTCCCGTGGCCCACTCGGGTGAAAGAGTAAACACTGATCTCATAGGTACTATGAGGCTTGAAGCCAGATATATATTCAGTGGTTGATGGACCGGATGAATTCTAAAATGGTGCACACAGAAAAAAACACATATCTAAAATAACACATGGGAGATAACATAATGCAGTCCTGATATCTTTTTATATCATCACACATATGTGCATGTCTGAGCGAATATAATGTTAACTCTGAGTCGCATCTGGAGTGTGAAATTAGAGCTAGCAATCCGTGTGACAGGTGTGTACTTTTGCAGAGTGGCTCTCCCGAGTGCGCTTAAGTTGTTGTTATTACGGACTATCTTCCGGTGTGTGAAATTGACGGTACCTGGTGTGTGACGATGTGTGTGATGAGGTTTCGGATCCTGAAGCCGTACTGTATCACCACCCCGTTCGGTTCCAGGGGGGGCTCCCAGCTCAACCACACAGAGACGGATGTGTGGTTGAAAATAGTTAGGTTACGGGGAGGGGAAATAGGGCCTGAAACACAATGACATGGAGGATGAAAGCAATATCAGATGTACACACACATATAGTTAAGGTGCACGGTGTCACTGCACACACTTACGTCCTTCATCGGTATGCAGCATCAGCACCAGGATGGGCCCTGAGCCTTTACGTGTTGCAGCGCTAATGGTCAGGTTATAAGCTGTGTACGGAAGTAGGTTAGTGAAAGTGAAGGAGCTGTTGGGGGTATGTGTGGTGTTTAAGCCGCCTGAGGTGAACAGTGTGAGGGTATACTCTGTAATCTCCCCGTTAGCCTCAAGAGGGCGCTGCCATACAACGATGATGGAGGATGACGACAGGTTAGATGTTGACACCAGCAGTGGAGCAGAACTGGGAACTAAGGCCAAAGCATCAAGGTCACATATGCACAAACCATGTGTACTGTATAGGGTGGGGGGTGGATGGGTGATGTTTGTGTTCCTGAACTAACCGTCATCATCTGTCCTCAGGTACATCGTGCTGGTGTGGTTATGGGCAGGGCCGGCTGCTGTTGCCGGTGTAACAGTCAGCACATATGGAAAATACTTCCTCAGTTTGGTGAAGAGGAAGACAGTGTCGGTGGTGGTTTTCTTGATGGTTTTGTTAACCACTGGAGGGCCTTGTTTAGATACGTTAGGGAGGATGCCGGCCTCCTGCAGGGTGAGCAGGTAGTATGGACGACCGTTTGGCTCCAAGGGAGGGTCCCAGCTGATGATGATGGCAGTGGAGCTGAAGATCTGAGCGGTCAGGTTGTGCACGGAGTCAGATGGCACTGAAGGGACATGATGAGTATTACTCTCTTATTGACCTACTTTGCTGTGCGAACTATGCAGGAAAATACACATTGAACATTGTGAAAGTGAACAGGACACCACTCATTGTCATTATCTGTCACACACTGTCATTGCAGAAATGCAGTCATCAGCAGTCAACAACTGCTTGTCAAGTAGAGAAATAAGGCAACATGAAAACATAAATAGAACAGTAGACAGGGATGGAGTATAATAAACGAACAGAGGCATTAAGGACATAAGGAAAGGACAAAAGGTGTGGGGAAAAAGTTAGGACGATCATACTCATCCTGTTCGTACACATGTTAAATTGTCAGAGAAGCATGGAAGAAGCTGCACAAGATGAAGGTTAAAAATGGGGATTCATATATTCAAAAAAGGTCCTTAAGATCAGTTAGTGGCTGTGAGGGGCCAGGTATATGTGGAGACAGTGCCCAGGGGAGTGAACCCCTGCTGGGCTTGGCTGTGTGGGAGAGACAAGGCGCTGTGGAGGTCCACTGCTTGGCTGAGAGTGGAGCAGCTAGATCACAGGCAGAGATACAGAGTCAGTATGAGGCGTAATCATCCAGTAGCAAACTATTCTTAGCAAACAAAATCTGTAAAATGTATTGAATTTGGCTAAGTCACTGAAAACCGTCTGCACCTTTTTTCACAAAATCACATAAAAACAAAGAGATCCGTCTGACGTAGAGTTCAATCGAAGACATGTTCAAGAAAATATCACATGCGTGCAGTAGGATGTTGGTATCATAGCAACAAAGCAATCGTGGCACAAGTGTGGCGTGATCCTGCCTGGAAGACGTCAGGCTTTGTTATTTCTCTGTCACTGAATCGTTGCACTCTCTCTTTGTTCTTTTCCCTTCTAATTTCACTTAACTTTCATCCTGCTTAGGAAAGGAAATACAAACTGGTTGTCCACAAGGCGCACATTGCCGACGCTACCAACGGGACAAAAAAAGAGCCAGTTTGCAAGACTGAGAGTTATCTCCTTTCACCTAGCAGACTGAGTGTCACTCCTTTGATCAGAGCAGAGTTTTTATGTCATTTTCTTTGAGTTTGAAGAAGCGTGTTGAAAAAGGTGTGCAGACTCGGCCTACAGTGAGACTCTGACTATATACAGCAGAGTCCAGTGGATCCACCAAAGTCAAATCCCTCAAAAGTCAAACTAAACACATTTGACTTTCGCTCAATGAGCATCTAAAGGATACCTTATGTGTGTTCCGCTTCTTTCTTTGGCTGTTTTTGAAATGTCGCCACAAAAGGGTAACAGTGCAAAAAGGAAAAGCATAAAGATAACCATAGAACCAGAAATGGAACTTACAGTGACGTGAGAAACCTTCTAGCACCTCACTACAAGTTGAGCAATACAATTAATCAACATAAACAAATTCTGCCAAGCAGATGCTAACATACGCCTCTTTTACACTACACAGCACATATTAATTCCAGCAATGATACTGTCGCTTAGGGTGAGTGGTTTTACTTTATTTTTGTTTTATTCTACACTGGTTAACTACAATTTGTACTCGTATGACATTAAATATGGAACAGATTGGGTTTGACTTTGGAGGTTTCCCTGTATGCACTCACCAGACACTTCATTAGCTACACCTGCACAATTTCATGAGATTGGCAGTGTCAGAGCGGTATGAGCTATTTCTTTATGATTACCTCCACCAGGTAGTGACGCTTTAATTTTTTGGTGCGTAACTTAATATTATTACATATACAGTCATGGAAAAAATGATTAGACCGCCCTTGTTTCTTCAGTTTATTGATCAATTTTAATGCCTGGTACAACTAAAGGTACATTTGTTTGGACAAATATATTGATGATAACAAATATATCTCATAAGAGTTTAATTTAAGAGCTGATATCTAGCAACGTCCATGGTTTTCTTGATAATAACCAAAATCACTTAAGTTCTTTCATGAATAGCTATAGCATTGTAATGCCCAAAAAATGAACTCTTATGAGCTATTTTTGTTGTCATTGTTATATTTGTCCAAACACACCTTTAGTTGTATCAGGCATTAAAATGAACAAGAAACTGAAGAAACAAGGGTGGTAATTATTATGTTTGCATTAGGTTTCTGGTGACAATCCACACTTGCACTTTCTGATTTCTAGAAAACATGTCATTTCAGACCAATTTAATAGTGGATCAAGATTACACATTTGAAAAATGCAAAATTCTGACTGAAATATTCAGATTTACTTTTAGTATTATGCAGAGCAATTCAGGACCACTGGAAATTAAATTTTCACTACATCTTGTGATACCACTCTGACAGTGTCAATCAAAATTCAACTACTATCTTTGGAAAGGCATGTTTTTCATATATTGTGCAGGCTTACCTAATGTTAAGGCCTGAGAGAAAGCAATGTGCAGTATTTTGCTGTATCTTTCTGTTTGTGTGTGTCTGACTGACCATCCTCAGGTAAGACTAGAGTTAGTGGCTCGCTTCGGACCCCTCCGTCCCCCTTTGATGTGCTGGAGGTCATCCACACTGTGTAGTTAGTACCCCCAATAAGGCCAGTCAGAGTCCAGGATAGAGCTGAGTCCAGTGATGCAGAGACAGACAGTTCTGAAACCGGAACTCTCTGTACAGGACAGAATGACAGGTTTCAGGTTTCAGAAAACTTTACTTATCCCCAAACGGGCAATTCATTTGTAGTTTAACAGCCAACCTTCCATAATCACAACAGATTCATGACAAACAATAAAATAAAGTAAAATGAAGCAAGTCAGGAATATTACCTATTGCCATAAGATAAATTAACACTGCTGTACAATAACCCCCCAAAATAAGTACAACAGATATTAACAACAATTTATTGTTTAAAATGGCCTGAGTTTATCAGCTTAATAGCAGAAGGGGTGAAAGACATTGAGTAACAATTAGTTTTAGTTCGAGGGACATTACAGCGCCTCGCTGAGATATCAGACGGAATTCCGTGGCTAATATGTGCTCTGGTTAGCTCATGATTCTCTCGGCCTTATCTGTCACTCACTCTCTCCAGATTACACTCAAGTCCTTCTGCTGAACTTCAATAATCTTGGAGCATAACACGACAATGCTGTTAAGACCATTCTTGTTTTTCACAGACAGCCCATTGAACCAGCAAATAAAAGAAAAAGTTAAAAGGCTTTCAATAAAATAATGATAAAAGTTGCATAGGATGGTGTCACAAACATTAAAATAACAGAGCTTTCTCATTAAGTGAATTCCCTGTTGACCCCTTTTGATGATTGTATCAGTGTTTTGTCACAGCTGAGAGTCAAATGTGGTGCATGAATATTTAGAACAACATTGTGAATGGTGCTTACTTTCTTTGTGTCTTTGTTGAGCCTAAACTCTATGATTAGCTCTTTGGTTTTAGACACATTAAGGTCCAGTGAGTTTTCATCACGCCATTCAACAAAAGCATCCAGGGCCTGTCAATGGCCCAAGTCAGGACCCTGAAGCAAAGTTAAAAGGACAGTGTCGACAGAAAACTTGACAATATAACTGCCTTCCTGTGATGCTCTGCAGCTATCTGTGTACAGGATGTAGAGTAGGGGGGACAGGACACACCCTTGAGGTGAGCCTGTATTTGAACATTGTGTCACATCCTGGTTTGCTACTGTCGAAAGCTTGAACCCCGGTATGCAGAGAAGAGGCGGTGAAGTGCAAATAAAAGTATTTTAATTGCACAGGTGCAGGAACTCACAAAAGAATAGGAACAAAACCAAAAGCGACAGAGGGAGAAAAAGCTCTGTGGGAAAACAACACGATGGGAATGTCAACAAGTAAGTAAATTCCTTTAAGTGACGGCACCGGTAAGGAGACGTGGAACACTAGCAACATCAGCTGTAACGACAAAATCAATAATGAACCAGCGCCGCCCATTCGAACGCGCTGGCCTTTTATCCGCCATAAATGTTAATTGGCCGCAGGTGCGCGGCCACCAGGCGAAAAGCGGCTGCTTCTTCCTCCCCGGAGAAGGCACAGCCCGCCAAAATAAGAGCGCATTCGTTCCCGTCCTGCAGAACGTCACATATTGTGTCCATTTAAAACCTGCTGTGCTCGATTTGTAAGAAAGTCTAAAAACAGTGCTAGAAACTGATCTGGAAAATTTAAATGAGATAAACGTGATTAATTAAAATATGAGGCTGCATCTTATTAAAAGCTGAAGAGAAATCAGCAAATAGAATCCTTGCCTGAGATTTTGTTTGTTATACAGTACATGCTTCTACACTGTATCCAAAATAAACAGTTTTGCATCATCCACACCTTTGCCTTTTTGATATGCAAACTGTAACGGATCTCATTTTCCATCTATAAAACGAATCGTCAGATTTTTGACACAAGTCGTTACATACTTCAGATAAAAATACTTTGTCTAAATCTTCTAGATGTGTCTTACCTGCTCAGCAACAGTGTTGTTGTTAGAGTAGTAAATTGAGTAGTGAACAATGATTCCATTGGGCTCAGAGGGTGGGTGCCACAACAAGATGACAGAGGAGGTGGTCACATTTGCAAATGTCACATTTTGGGGTGGGTCAAATGGTTCTGAATGACAAATAATGCACAGATGTATGAGAAGATCTCATGATCAACTTGTGCTGACCATGAGGACAGTCATCTAGCACCTGCATCAGTGCTGAAGTTGGTGTATGCCTGCACTCCTCCATCTCCCAGTCTTGTCCAGGTGGAGACTGATGCATTGTAGTGGCTCTCAGGGTCCAAATTAATAAGCACTGATGTCTCAGTAACATTCTGCAGCAGATCCATTGTTTCATTCCTAGCAAATATGTCAGCTGACTATTTTTGCAATGTTCATATAGTTATTTTCAAAAATTAATGGAGGTGTTGCGTTTAAAAACTCACCAAACTTTTACGAGGTAGAAGAGTATATCTGAATTGGGTTCAAGTGGCGGTTGCCATGTCAACTCCACCTCATAGTCGGACAACTTCCGAGCATAGAGGAACTGAGGAGGTGTGTCAGGAGCTAAGATGTGGGAGAAAAACTGTCCAGTGATGTAACAACAACAACAACAACAAGCCTGTCAATAGAGAACCAGTGGAGCTTAGGAGGTCCTCATGAGGGAAAACAACTGCTGAAATTAAAAAATGGTTAGCGAAGCACATAGAAGTGAGAAAAAGAAGCAGAGAGGAAATGACAATCAGAGACCCTCCTTCGGGATACAACTGTGGAGTCCACCTGGAAAAGAAAATCCACTCTTTTCCCCCACCCATCCATCTGTCTCACCATCCTCCAGGGTGGTGATGTTGAGCGGCTCAGTGCTGAAGTTCCCAGGCCCAGCCCTTGTATGCGC
This sequence comes from Dunckerocampus dactyliophorus, assembly GCF_027744805.1. Classification (NCBI taxonomy): domain Eukaryota; kingdom Metazoa; phylum Chordata; class Actinopteri; order Syngnathiformes; family Syngnathidae; genus Dunckerocampus; species Dunckerocampus dactyliophorus. The sequence continues at coordinate 17,878,649 of NC_072823.1, forward strand.
CTGCACCATGACCCTGTAGCGTGCAAACTTCCTGAGATGGGTGATGTGGATGAAGTTGGTCGGGGAGGTGAGGTTCAGGTAATGAGTTGAATTCCACAGCTGCAGGCTATAGTGGGTGATGACACCGTTTGGCACCAGAGGAGACTGCCATGTAACGTTGACCTCATTTGGACTAAGAGACTCATAGGAGAGGCTGTAGGGAGGACTGCCCGGGACTGGAAGTAAAACAAGTTGTTAATTTTCTGGTGATCTGATTTTTATATTTTTGACATTTCCATAAACGCACCATCCTCTCCAGACAAGAAGCCTAAATATTCCGAGGTCTGGTTGCCGTGGCCATAACGTGTAAACGCCATCACAGAGACATTATAGTAGGTGAATGGCCTCAGGTTCACAAGAGTAACTTCGTTGGTGGAGGTGTTCACTGAAGAAGAATACGACTGGTTCTCATAGAGGACCAAGTAATGTTGGATTACACCATTGGCTTCCACTGGAGCAGACCAGGTCAGGATGACCGTAGAGGGGTTGGTGTCCACCACAGTGAGGTTCACAGGGGGAGAGTCTGGCTCTAAGGGGCGAGATTGAGGTTGACATGCAACCTTTATTGTTTATGTGTGCATTTTTTATCTGAACATACCATCCTCTAATGTGAGGACAAAGATGTAATCTTCCTCAGATAGAAAGCTCTCTCCCACAGCTGTAGACGCCGCCACACGTAGCTTATAACCAGTATACTTCTTCAAATCTATAAATCAGAAGTTGCATTGCTAATTGTCAGAATTACAATTGCATACATCAGTGTGGTCATAGTATAAAGCTGCTACCTGTTATGAGCATGCTGGTAGAGTTAGTAAACCACATCAGAACTTGCCCACTGTGCACTTCAAAGCCATAGACAGTGTAATGCGTAATCCGCCCATTGGGGTTGAGTGGTGGCATCCAGCTCACACGTATGGCAGTGGAGCTGATGTTTTGGTAAGAAAGGTCGAGCACTGAGCTGGGGACTAAATGATAAGTGAAAACTGAAATTCTGTTTTATTTTGCAGCAATGACAATATGCTTATAAAAATAATTATGACAACCCACCTTGCTCTCGGGTCTTCTCAGTGATGTGTGAGGCGGGTCCTTCTCCCACTAATGTAGAGGCAGTGACCCTGAAGGTGTACTCAGTGAAGGGTTCAAGACCGGACACCAGGTAAGACAGCTCTTCCATCAACACGTTCATCATCTCTTCTTGTACGTTCACACCTGCAGTGTGCATGCATTACAAAAAAAATGTTTTTCAGAGATTTGTGTGAAAGATGCAGACACATGGCTGTTTGTATGAGCTTGTATGAGCACTTTCCAAAAACACAGTGTACAAAAGCTAAAACTTACACTAAACAGCAGAATATGGAAAAGAACAATCACATAAAATTGTTCATGGACTAACTTTGGTCATCAAGCAGGCACAACATGTGTAAAGGCAAAGAGGAGACTGCAGGAATTACTCTCCCACCTGTGGTAGAACCCGCCATGTTTTGTGATGATAAATGTGCTGTAATGGATGCATGGCGTGTGGAAAAGCGGATCTGTCCTGGTGTGAGAGTAAGGTGGGACGACTCAGAGGTCATGTCCTCGGCTTGCTTCGTCAGCCATGGTGGAAGTGTAACAGGCGACACAGGTGTTGGCGAAATAGCAGGTGAAGAAGACTGGTAAGTGTCACCGAACGTCTCAGTGAGTGAAGGGGTTAAAGAGGAGTTAGAGCCCTCGTAAGGTTGTTCAGCAGTGTTAGTGCTTTCCTCAGCGCTTGTGAGTGGAGAGGGGGAGAGACTGGAGGAGGTCATGGCAGTTGACTGCGTGGGGTCAAAATCAGCAGCGGTTACGGTCAAATTGAGCTCAGCATTTCTCCTGCGCTGCCTTAGACCGGCATGTTGATCAGGGCCAAGTGTCTCACCTTCGTAAGAACCAGTCGTATTCTGTGAGCGGAAAAATGGAAGGTCTACAGGTGAAAGTATATGGAAGGGAATACAATACCGTCCAAAACGTTGGGGTTATAGTGTTTGGGATTATAAAGATAATTACCAGTTCTGCTATGAGGGTGATGTCATGTAACAAAGTGTCATTCAGCAAGACCCGCAGTCTGTACTGGGTGATAGGACCGTTTGGCTTGGCTGGAATTCTCCAAGTCACACGGATTGAAACGGCATCCTCTGCAACTGCCTTCAGGTCTTGAACTGCACTGGGTGCTACGTCACCAAACACAATAAGCATACAGTAAGTGTTTGACATAATCTGTAAATTGTGACATAAGCACATTGCACTGAGCACTATTGGATTATGTCACAAAGCTGTTATTGTCGTAGTTCACTGAGGCTCAAGACTTCTTCAGCCATTACTGCCTGATGGCACTTGCACATTGCCACCAAGCTGGGTACTTGTTTTTGAGGTCAAAGCACTATTTGATTTGCTTTGAAAAGAGAATTAAACTGAAGTAATATAAGTCTAAGGGCCTATTTCAACCAATCCTCTTCAATGGATATGTTACAAGAAGAACCTTTTTGATTTGGAATTTGGAAAAATTTCCAATGGGTCTTACATGTTCATTTGAATGACAAATGTGTTATCAATGCTGCTGTTTACCTTCAGCAGATGTCATCACATCCTCCTGAGCAATTGGACCCACTTCTCCAGCCGCTTTGGCCCCAACAGCAACGGTGTACTTGGTGTAGGGATTCAAACCGGTGAAAGTGAACCTCATGTCTGCTGTGCTATTCTCATATAAATAATCTACGCAGAAGCACATGAAAAACATTCTGTCAAATTGTATTTCACATCTATTCATGTATGCATGCAGAGTCAATAGCTACTGACCTGTAGACCTATAAAGGAAGAGCACATAGGTGAATTTTCCTGTGATGATGGTGGGTGAGTTCCAGGAAAAGGATATCGATCGCGATGTCACATTCAATACTGAGAGGTTCTGTGGTGGATCTTCTGGGGCTGCAGTGCACAAACACACAGACATCCTTCATGTCTCTAGAGTATATAGAGAAACCTGGTAATCCATGAATAAAACATAAAAAAGCCTCTTTTCCCCACACCTGACTCGGGCATGCGGACCATAGTGGATGCAATCTGTCCTTCTCCGTCTGATGTGAATGCAGACACTTCAAAAAGATAAGCAGTGTAAGGTCGAAGCTGATCAACTCCTACTGATATGGGCACGCTCCAGGCGGCTGCAGGGGGCACGGCGGTGAGGGTGTAAGGTGGAGAAGATGATGATGTCATTTCCAAGGGGCTGAGGGTCGCACGAGACAGAATATCCGCAGCATCCTAAACAATAATGGCGGTATTATTGATGTCATTATCAATTTCAATAAGAGTTTGGTTTCAAAAATCCGTACGTTGCAATGAGGTAGTGCTCCAGTCATGATGTCTTCTGCATTGACCTCAAGGTCACGGATCGTCTGTCCTGTGCGAGCGTGTTTGGCCTTGACGGCAAACTTTGTGATGAGGCCATTAATGCGGTGTGGCAGGAACCAAGTGAGCAAGACGAAGGTGTGATTCTGGGCAAAGGCCGTTAAGTTGGTCACTAAACCGGGAGCTGCATAAAACACACGCACATACACACAACTGTACAACAAAACAGTCAATGTACATTTTTAGTGAGTACGTGTGCGTGGATACCTACGTGACTCAGCGGTCTTTACGTATACAGCTTTACTGAATGGTCCCATACCTGTTGGAGAAGAAGCTGCCACCTAAAGACATAAAGAGAGTACTTTATGAACTTTATTATTAGGGTTGGGCATCATTTGAAGTAGAAGATTGCTCGTTTTGAATCCGGTTCCTAACGATTCTCGATTGTTAGCAATACTAGCCTAGCTATACAAGCCACAGTACTAACGTTACAGCCATATTTTAACAGCAACATTGTGCTCGGTTAGCCGATTCGCTGAAGAAAACAAAATGATCAAACATACAGCTCCCACATCTGTTACTGACTCATGGGTAGACAGATAGATAGATCCAGGTTTTATTTCAGAGGTGCTGTCATGTCCATGAGGAAGGACATCACAAAAACCCAGAACGTCAAAAGTGTGAGCACCACTTTTTCTCATGTTTGGGGCTCATAAAGGGGACACCATTTAAACATAATAAAAAAGTCCATTTTGATTAAATAGGCAAACTTTAAAGATTAGACCTTGTGAAAGTCGAAAGTTTAAAAAGGGACATAGCAAATGCCAATGTCCCCAAAATATGGACATGTTAGTCACAAACACTACCCATGTGCCCTTGAGCAAAGCACTATACTGCAACTGCTTGCTTTCTGTCTGCTGACTACAAGATCTGTTTGTGCATATGCATGGATTGGATTATGTTTTCATATGCATAGGTGAAATCACCTCAGAGATTATTAAATGAAAGGTAGGTTTTGAAAAATATGGTGCATAATGATCTGGTTACGATGCTTAGGTCTAGTCAGATGTGGAAACACACAGATTAAGTATGTGGGCATATATCGTAGTCTCAGAGTGTGCCAGTCTATTACAAAGCATTTATACATAGGTCAGTGTGGGTTAATGAATTCTAGAAGCTCCTTAGCACAATCGCATCCATTCATCACAACAGACTGACAGTGAAAAAAGCCTTGGTTGATTCATAGATCTGTTTACATGATTAATAATGTATCTGGGATCAATTACTGCCATTAAGACAGATCAAGAGCCTGTAGTGTACTGCTGTAAAGACTTGACATAACAAAAGCAGTGTACCTAAACATATAGAAATTATGTCTGCCAGTTTACAGATACTGTACAGGTATAGCGCTGAAGCACTGCCCTTGAGCAAGGCACCAAAACCTGGACAAAACCCTCCACTACTTGAGAATACTGCCTCAAGTGGACATTCTTTGTTAATTTTGCTTTTATTGTCATCAGTAGTAGTAGCAATAGTAGTAGTAGTCATAGCAATTGTTATCCTTCAATAAGACACTGGAAATATATGGAAATTCCAACTTTAAAGGCCAGAAAATGATCAGTTTTTATTTGTGGCCTCCGTTTGGACGTAAGTTGAAAAGAGCAAATATGGATGTTCGCCCTATCAGGTACTGTGATTGTCTCAAATGGCATAGGGTTATTGGAATCGTGTGCATGTAAGATATGCATGAAAGTAATATGAGAAAAACTAAAACTAGTAGTGGTAGTATGAGTAGGTTTTGTGGGTCACTTGTGGGGAATCACTTGTGTGAGTACCTGAATGTGGTATGTAGAGCCTGACGTGAAGTCAGTGAGCAGAGTCTCTGGTACATCCAGGAACTTGGTCACCTGTGTGAAGACGGGATCCGGATAGGGACACACTTCCTTGTACCTTCAAGAATCAAGTCATAAGTTCACTGTCACCATCCATAGCATAAAACTACATCCAAATATCAATTGTATATATATATATATATATTTTTTTTTTTTCTCAAAATCTCTTGTGATCAACAGATTAAAAGCAAAATCATTCCAGGAGCTTGACAAATTTCATGTAAAAATGATTGGTATCAGTACTGATATTAGCAGTACTGGCCCAGTATTTACTTGGTATCGGATTAATATAATAATTCACCTATTCGCTAAACGTGGAAAGAATGAAGTGCACTGCTAAATAAAGATACCTGATTATATATCCATCAATGTTGCTGGTACCAGGAGGCATGGTCCAAGAAAGCAGAATCCCATTTGAGCCTACAGCCTCCCCTTCTAGTCCTAAAGGTGCATCAGGAACTAGAGAGCAACAGGTATGGGTCAATAGGCTGTCACTTATTATAATATACTTGATAACTCAAAGGACACCATTATGAACAACACGGGAATAATATGTAATGGTAGTGACAATGTGGACTTGCAGAGAGTGTTTCAACTGTGATCTGAGGCTTCACATAAAAGAAACATTTAAGAGACTCTCAGAGCCGAGTCATTCATCCAACAGTTCAAAAGCAAGTGCTTAAGTTACCAGAGAGGAATTAAACAGGAAACAGGGCATCGTCAGTCACATCTAATAACACAGTGGCATTCTTGTTCTTCGGTGTGACGAACGCCCTCAGATAAAACACATAATTGTCAAAAAGTACACAATGTGGACATACTGTACACTGTTGAGTAGTAGGCGTTTTAAACAGGAAGTCAAAGCTAGCAATTGAACTGCTCACACACATCAAATTGTTGCTTAAGCCCTGTAGGTGTCAGCTATAACCTAGAGCTGAGGAGCATTATAGTTTTCCTGATATGTTGCCTCCAAAAGAGTCTCACACCAAGCATCATACTGCCATCACAATCTTAACAACAGAATCCTCTTCCACGCTTAATTGCCGTGACCCAAATCTAGCATTTTCACATCTCACCGCTCTCGTTGGTGTTGATCATGCGGCTCACTCCTGGGCTGATGTTGGACGAAGACGCTGCAGTGACAGTTCCAGTGTGTGGTTGTGTTACACTGACCATTTCATCCTGTGAAAACCACAACATAGCACCAAAAACATCACCACCTATAAGATCTGCAAGCTCATCAGCTACGTGGTCTATAACATGTACTTGTTCTACACTGATTTTAATTGATTTAGTGACAAGATAATACTGTATTTTAAGTTCTTTGTGGAGACTTTTGCAGTGCTGATTAGGCTTGTTGCTGCAAGATAATCATCACTGGTCTTCACAGGATATAAAGTTTTAAATATCATAGCCTTGCAGGGATGTGTTTTATGTCTCCAAACAATTTGTCAGAACACAAGGGGGATGGGAGCAACATTATGGCACCATTATAGCAATGATAATGGGCTGCATCAGCAAAAAATATGATGTCAGGAAGAACAAAGGTGTCGAACAAAGTGAGCACTTCAGAAAGAAAGACAGTCGTAAAAGCAAACAAAAACAGTATCAATTAACATTTGTAAAAGAGGAAATAACACTGAACATATGTTTTTCAAAACAAAAAGATCTGTCATAAAGATAAATAATGCATTTTTAAAATAGAGTAAAAAGAATTTAATTATGTACAGTAGATCCCTGCGCTTCTCGCCACCCGCGAATGGTGGAAAACAATATTGTACTGGATTTTGCAGGTGTACCTTGTTTTTCTAATGTTATAATACATGATATATATTAAATCTATGAATATTCACAGATTTTTTTGGTCCAAAAAAATACATACCGGTATTTTTTAATGGGGCCTGGCCGGCACAGGCCCCACAGGCAACATGCATCTATTACTGTCCAATCAGGTTTACTAACAAAGAACAAATGTGTGGATTACATTTCTGTGCGCTGACGAAATCCTGAATGCCATGTAAGCATTCTTTTTCTGTGACTAAATCTTGTCACACTGGTCTTATTTTATTTTTTTTAAAATTAAACAATTCAAAATTCAATGTTCATTTATTCATTGTATTTGTCAAATTTAATAGATTGTTACATTGCCAAAATGTCAAAATGTCATTTGGGAGACACTAAATAATGTTTATGACTTGTAAGGACTTGAAAAAGTCAAGTTTACTTTGGACACGACTCAACCTGTCTTTTCTTGACTTGAGACTTGACTCGGAATTTAAGACTTGAGACTTACTTGAGAATTGCAAAACACTGACTTACTCCAACGTCTTTAGCATTTAGCTTGTTTACTTTTTTTTAATGCAAATGTTGATTCAAAATTAGAGGAGAACATCAATGTCAAGCTGGCAGTGGGGCTTGGAGGGTGTCAAAAATAGACATTTTTATGTCCGTATCACTTACTCGTGGTTTTTCACCATTTGCAGGTGGTATGGGAACAGAACTTCACAAATAGCAGAGTTGTATTGTATTCTATCACAAAAGGTATGCTGTGCAACCGGTCATGTTAGCCTATATGCTAACGGTGGCGCTTTAGAAAGGCTAATGAAAGAATAGCAGATATGCAAAATAGCTTGTTATGTAAAATATTTGCTTGTTTGCATGTAGTAGTAAACAGTAATTGGTACATAATTTTAACGTGACTTTTAGCCAAAAGTGTGAATTGTTAAGTATTTACTGTATGAGCTACACAAAAATACATTTAGGTTAGCCTGTTAGCTAGCCTAGGTTTCTCACTAGATATTCGGCCTTACCTGTGAGTGAATCTGAGTCATGCAGAGTGTGACGAGGATGAGAGAGAAGGCGACCATGATGGATAGCTGAGTTGTAAATTTAGTTTAGGAACAGTAGGTCAACGGTGCCGCCAGCTGAAATGCATCCAGCGCACAGATGAAGAATGTCTAAAAGCTGCTCAGTAACACCACTGGACTTAGTAAAGTTAGTCATGGAGGAATTGTCCAGTGGCCGATCCTGGTCTTGAGGTATTCCAGTGTTACAAAAAGGAGGCAGTGGCTAATTTCATTGTCTCTCTATGGAGGGCTGCATAAACAAATGAAAGATTCAGGGTTGAGCTCATGAGGTTAACTCAATAAGTAATGAGATCTATTACCCAGCTATGCATGTGCGTGTGTGTGTGTGTGTGTATGTGTCTGATGGGTACAGTTACATTTTGGGAGGTGTATAGGACACCTGGCATCCGGAAAGAGCCTGGATGGGGTGGAGCTTGGCTTAAAATATGTGTACAAATCAACACTATGTACTTTGACCATCATACACGCTCTTGTTTTGCTGTCAGAAATATGCTGACACAAAAGAATACACTACCGGTCTAAAGTTTTAGAACACTCCAACTTCTCTGGAGGAAAAACCTACATTTTTAAGTGTTAAGATGGTCTGTCTCTTTTCCATTGTTGATCCCTTTTTTCTTGCCATTTTTGTAGCTACACATTACTTTCTGTAGTACAATGCTGTTCGACTGATGTTCATGAGAGTATACTACCACAGTGTGTTCCGAACACTGTTTTTATGCAGACAGAGGAGGTAGTAAGTACTCCAGAACTTGAAACACTTGTAGGAATTAGTTGCACCAACTGGCAAGGCTTGATCAACCTCCATTTCAACAGCTTTAAATTGCTGACCCATTTTGTGGTCCCTGAAACAAACCTTTTTGTATAATTCTCAAATACACAGTATTTTTCAATTTTGAGTAACCTTACCTTTGTACCATTTCAAGCTATTCATTTGTCAAAGCATTTGTCAAATATACGTGTGCTATTATTTTTCTAACAAATACAACATGTGGCAGCGCGGTTATTAAACCCCGAAGTTTGATCTCATAAGTCAGACTGACTTGAAATGTCTCACACAGCCCTCCAATTACCCTCTGTAACTTTTGGGTGCTCAGCCAAATCACCACAAGTTTTGGTCCACACTTTTAAAGGACTTGACAGGCACATGTCTGTTAAATTTGACTGGTTGAAAAACATTGCCACCATCCTAATCCTCATCGCCAGGGCCTTCTACAATTATCTCATATATCACACAACCCAGAATTTTCAGTCACACGCATGAAAAAAACCCCTTCACTTTCAGGGGATGTAATAATGACACACACAGCATCTTGTCACATGCTTGGTCATTCTTCCTGGCCGGGGCTCTGCAGGGATCATGCATCTTTAAAGGGCTGGAAACTGAATCTGCTATGTGCTGACAATGGTTGCCAGGTAACTAACAGGTGAGCCTGGAAACTGAGGCAAATGTGTGTATTGGTCCTAGGAAAAAAAAGACAAATGGCCCCACTTGCATCTCTCTGAGTCAAGCATTTGATCCACTGAACTTGGTAATGATACAGAAAACATTTTCAGCAGTGCAGTATTAATAAAGAGTGATTCCACTGAGACCGACCTGGAGTCCTGATCAAAAAAAGAGCGATTGAATGTTTATTGGAAAGGATGAAACCACTAGGCATGCTCCCAAACCAGACACCTGACTAGGCTGCGAAACATTGACAAGTTTTCAAATATGTATATCTCTTACACGTAGTAATGTAGTGCTGTCTGTAGTTGCAGGCCTCATTCTCTGCTCATAATGTAAAGTGAATGTTTCTGCCTGTTAGATTGGAAAACTCTCACCCAATGCCTTCTTTACCTCTCGGACACACGTTACGGAACATTGCATGAATACTCAATTCAACAAGTACATTTAGAAAAAAAAAAGCTTACTAACCAAATGCTACCTCAGTCTGCCAAGAGGAGCCAAACCTGAAATCAAAATAAAAAATATATTATACTAATTTTGATGCATGTTAACCTTTTTAAATTTTCAAAATAATGTTATTAATTTTTTAAAAATTTGTAATATAATTGCACCAAAAATATTTCCACAGTAAAGCCAAGCTGGTAAAACTGTGTGGTGGATTCATTCCCATGTTATGATTGCTGCAAATGTCAGTAATTTTCATGCCACGTCCACATTAGAAAATCAAAATAACATACTGTACCTGAGAAGCTTCTTGCAGTCTTGCCTTTTTAACCCGGATATTGTACTTACTTTGACACGTTGGTCTTACAATAAGAGCAGGGAATGAATCGCCACTCCCAGAAAATCGTTACATTAAAAGATTATAGTGCCAAAAATCCACAATACAAACAGTCTTCGTAACTTTCTTTTGGAGCTTTGTACATTTTCCCTAATTCAAACAATCCAAGGAAACAAAACTCCATCAGCAAAAGGTATGTTCAGTCAAAAAGTAACATTAAGAAACACACAGTGGCTGCAGTTAGAAAGTAGAACGCAGAATGCAGAACGCAGAATGCAGAACGCAGGCCACCACCAAGGACAAAGTCTAGATCTGGATCACACCAAATTGTGCACCCCATAGGTGCCCACCCCATGCATATAATATATATATATATCATTTTGCAATTACAAATTATCCATTATTTGCAAAAATTACACGTTTTGCATGCAGGCACCAATGTTTTAGAAATCTAAACCTACCGTGATAATCAGACATGAAGGTAGTGACGTCTTTTATTCACCTACAGTATTCTGATGACAACAACAATTAAGGCAGTAAAATATATTGCATTATACTACTTCTACAGAAACAAAGCCCTGTATAGTGTAACACTTCCATTTTTAAACACCTATGACCTTAAAGAAATGCATCTAAATAGGCAGAACAATGACGTTGGGGTCAAAATGATCAGTTGTCAACTTTAAGTAGAAGATGACATCGTTAAAAATTGAAGTAGACTGTCACAATCAATTTCAACATATTTTTGTTGACACTACAAGACTCCAAGTGAGTATTGTCTTTAAGTGATGGAGAAATCTCCTAACTTCTGTCTTCCCTTCTGTTATTTCTCGCCATGAGGACCTTCCATTCAGTTCCATTGGCAGGTACAATCCAGGGGCTCCTGAAAGTGGTACTGAACACTCGTGGCGTTGCGTGTGCAGTACAACATGACCGAACGGGACTGCAGTTCACTCTCACGGCAGCACTTGCAGAACCTGGCATGACTGTTGATGTTGAAGTTGAAGATGGTGGCGGACGGACATTTGCCATCACAAGAGAAGACAGTCACCTGTAACAAGGTGTGGTATGTATGACTGCTCATATATACAGTCGAATATCATTTGTGCGAGTGTGTGTTATCTCACTGGTGTGTTGCTCCTGCAGTCATCCTTGCGTATGGTAGTCCGGATGGCCACTCGCTTGCATGTCTTACCGTCTTCTTTACCTGTACTCAAATTGAAAAACAAAATGTGGATGAATCAAACATGTATACAGTATACAGACACGTCATTAGGAACACCTGCCCTATATCATGAAAACCAATACAAGAGCTTAATCAAAAAGTGTTCCTTTACAAAGATAAAGTGAATGGAGACAACCACAATGTAACTTTCTGGGCAACTTCTGGATGTTCTCAAATTTGGCCCATGTTGATAAAAATGTTTAATTATTATTATACTAATACAATAATATGATACATTATAAAATATGTATATAATTATTATATCATCATATATATTCTATATACAGTATATTATATATTGGCCACACTGTGACCGATTGGTTAGTATGTTGGCCACACAGTCTTGCTTGGGCATCTCTATGTGGGGTTTGCATGTTCTCCCTGTGCGTGCGTGGGTTTTTTCCGGTTACCCCGGTTTCCTCCCACATTCGACAAACATGCATGTTAGGTTGTGACTCGAAATTGTGCATATGTATGAATGTGAGTGTGAATGATTGTTTGTCCACATGTGCCCTACGATTGGCTGGCGTCCAAAGTCACCTGGGATTAGGAGTGTGGGAAATAATCGATTCTTAGATGCATCGCGATGCAGACATTGACGATTATTAATCGATTCATAGATGTCAATAATTGATGCTGACACAACAAAAAAAACGGAACAAAAAGATGGGAAGCCGAAGTGCCGCCCAGACAGTTTATTGTGGTGCACCTAAGTGTAAGACGGCACCAAAATGGCTGAGCAAGCGTTTGTTAGCACTTTGGCTTTCACGTGGTTGAAGGTAAAAATGAGCTGGAATGTCATACAAGCTTAAAATATTTTGGGAACACAACAAATATGAGAAACCACATAGCACGTTTCCACCCGAACCAGGACGAAAAACAGCCAGCTGAAGTTGCTGCCAAATAGAGAACCATCGAGCAGGTGATAACTAACTTTCCACCCAACTCGGAAAAGGCAATTATTAAAAGATAATGGAAGTCAATTAATCTGTATCATGTTTATCTGAATTGTGGATCATTACAAATATGCTTTGTTTTAGTACTACACAGTGAGTAAAGAAATTATATATAGAAAAAAATTATGTATGAAAAAACTGACAAACTGTTGATCACAAAAAAAAGCAGCGCTAATCGTTTTATCATGGCATCACAGGCCTCGGAATCATAATTGCATCGAATCATGAGGTGGCCAGATTCCCACCCCTAGCTGGGATAGGCTCCAGCATACCCCCGCGACCCTAATGAAGATAAGCGGCATAGAAAACAGATGGATATATTATATTAATATAATAATAATTATTATGCTACCATTGTTTATTTTATTAGTAAACATATATAATAATGACTTTATAATAAAAAATATTTTCCATTCTTATTCTTTTAAACATATACTGCTAAAAACTACACAAATTGTTAAAAAATAAAATTATTGTCTGTTCTGCACAGCAGCAAATTGCGCCAGTCTACACCTGTCTCTAAATAGCCACCAGTATTAATATAGCTCTAATAAAGAATCTCAATCAACATGCACAAATTACAACCACACACATACTGTCTAATGAGCTGGCGCTTTGTTGCCCAGCAGCAGGCACCTTTTTATAGTTGGGTGCAGAAATCTGAAATTTTTATTGGCTACTGGCCCCAAATTGCCATAGATGGTTAGTTGCTTGTATGGGAATTGAATGTGCATGGTCACCAGTATGGATATGATTGCATTTTTTTTAATGGCAAGAGTGACATTGACATATTCAGACATCCAAACACAATAGTCACTGAAAGTCAGAAGGCCAAAGATTTACTGAGAAGGTACAAAGTGGAGGTACCTGTGTCACAATTAGTACTACCAGTGGGGGTTACGGGATTAACGGTAAATGGTAAAACACCCGCTCCAGCACCTGGTAGCATCGTCAGGACAGCAAAGAGCACCAGGAGAACACAAAAATTGTTAAAAAAAAAATGCAGTTCAACATTGCAAAGACACAGAGAGGAGGCCACCCTGCATGCACACTGATTTCACCTCTTACACACCTCACCAAACCCCAAACCTCTGCACCAGCTCACATCTTCACCGTGGAGCAACTGCAAGGTAAAAGTAGGCAAGCGGGTGAGACTGCAGAAACAATTAACATCAAATCACCTGGAGGGCACAAATTCAATAACAATGCAGAGATGATTTTAATTTCTCCTTTTCTGCGTGACGATTCAGAGGCAAAGCCGCGAGTTTTGGAAAAGCATCATGGTTGATCTCCAACCTCTACCACAGGCCACACCCCCAACAATCCAGCCAATAAGCCCATCCACTGCGAGGCAACAAGGCGCTCACCGTCAATGCTGGCTGAAAGCATGAACACCAGCGTTTAAAGAAAGGACGAGACTCACATGTCTTGCAGCAGCCGTCTACATATCTCTGAACCACACCGCCATTCTGGAAAGACAGAAGAATACTTCCCAGTTAATACTGTATTAAGAGCAAAACATTACACACTTAAACATGGAAACAGAAATAAAGGTAGTCCGTTTGACCATGACTGCAACACACCATTCGTGCAGAACATGGACAAAATATTGCGGCATACTCCTGACTTTCAATTCTTAATTTTACCTGATGCAGGGTCCTTGGTGGAATACATTTTGGTAGTCTACCACCACATGTTTCTAGTTTTTCATCTTACCCAGTCACATCTTAGACAATTCTATGCTTGAAAACTTTGTGGTAATAGTTTGGGGGAGGCCCTTTTCTGTTGCCAGTGCACCAAGCAAGGTTATAAAGTCATGTTTAGATGAGTTTGGTGTGGATGAACTTGACAGTCCTGAGTTCAACCTCTTTAAACACCTTTGGGGTGAGCTTGAACAGAGGTGGTCAGCCAGTAGGCACTCTCAGGTCCAAAGTCAGTGAACTCCGACCTAACAAATGGGTAAAAATTCCAATAAACCTATCAGTGTTTCCCATACACTTCTACATTTGTGGCAGCCCGCCATGTGGAAAAATTCACAGGTGGGATCTCCATCTCATGCCAATAACGTTAAAAGCCATCAGAACAAGGTTACATTTTTTTCATCAGAGAATAAAACTTTCTTTCACCTTTCAATGCCCCATGTTTGGTGTTGTCATGCAAATTCCAAATGGGCAACTTTGTGGCGTTGAAGAAGATGAGGTCTTTGAAGACGTTTTTTGTTCTTAAAACCCTTCTCTTGCAGATGTCGTCTGATTGTTATTTGACTGCACTCGGCACCAGTGACGACCTTCATTTGGGCCAAGGATCGTCCCATGTCTTGACAGACAGCCAATTGGAGTTTCAAATTACTGTCTTACTGCATGCATCCAACCTCGGCAGCATGTAAATTCTTGCAGTTTTTCAACTGGTGTTGATCAGGAGTGTATGCAAGTATATTTGCTATCATGCTATCATGATTTATATTCATGTTCAGTTTATATGCATACAAGATGGAGACACAGACTTTATTTAACTAAAGCAGTGCACCATGTGTACACTTTAAAGTGCCACCACCACAGTCAAAATGCAGCCCTTTGGGAAACACTGCATATTTTCTTTTCTTGCCTAGGTCCTGACCTGAGTGCACTCGGTGTCATTGAAAGGTGGGCAAACCACGTCGGAGGCCAGCACCATGGCTCCCACTGCTGTTTCCACACAGTCATAACGGGTACAGTTTTCCACCCAGGAGCTTCCCACCTGCAAACGCCATGAAATCATTTTGGGTCTAAAAATCTCTTTCTGTTGTGGGTGCATTTGCTCTTACAGCAAAAAGTTCTGTTGTGCCGTTGTCATAGGTGAAGGTGCAGGAGATATTTTTACAGGAGCCGCAGCACACCTGAGGGTCAGCGGATGGTGCATACACTTGGTTCTGTTACGACAAACACAAGAGACAACTACCTAAAGTGAATGTTATATCACACTGCACTGAATATGCTGGATACATACAGGCCCACATTGTTGGGAGCAGTTGACTGAGGTGATCTTTATGGCATAGAAGCCAGTAATTGGATCTTTGTGACGCAGACAGTGGACAGTGTGACACAGCTCTGCCTCAAAATAGTGAATGAGTGATTGGCCTGGCCCAAGCACTGTCAACCCTTGGAAAACACACACCTCTGTTTTCTCTAAGCCAAACACACAAAAGTATGTAATCAATAATTATACCATCCAGGAGGAACATGGCATATACATATGGGAGGAGAGCCAGGCAGCAAGTGAATTAGGGTGCTTGGGGCCCTGAATGGGCCCCCACCAAGTGTGTGTTTTCATGCTGTGTGTATTCATGCTTGCATTCCACATACGGCACACGTGTTGAGGACAGCCACAGTTGCTGCTTCTGTCTGGGACCTCCAACAGAACCTCCCCCTGCAAGAAGACAAAGCCCTAATTAGTCCGATTCTGCAATTTTTCACATAGTCTCAACCCTGCTTACTTACAAGCTGACATACTGGGAGAGCGCTATCCTCACATTGGCATTCTAGAAGCAACAGAGGAGAACCATGTGTGTGTTATTTATGCAAATACATAAAAAATGTACTCTGTGTGTGTGTGTGTGTGCAAGTGTGTGTGTACCACAGTGTTGCTGCGGACAGCAGTGACCAGGTGGAGTAGTTTGGACCAAAGTAAGACCAGATGCACAACTCACAGATGATTCAGGACACTTGTTTACGTCACACACTATAACACACATGGGGAAAGAGGTACAACAAGAGCAACTAGAGACCTGGAAGCATTCCCCACCTAGAAAAACGGTGATGGAACAGCTAGGAAGTTTCACCCAGAAAATGTAGGATGTAACACATAAGCACAACAAATTAAAATCTGGCCTTAAGGGATTTGACAGGGAAACAAGAAAGTAAAAACATGTTAATGGTATTTTGAATTTTGAATTAAATTGAGCATTCTCAATCAAATTCATCATTCATGGCCCTGTTTGAAAGGGTGACTGCCCCCTGTTAAAACAGAACTTAACTGAGATTTATTGAGATCTATCAGTCTGGAAACGATTATAAAGCAATTTCGAAAGCTTTGGGACCCCAGCGAACTGCACTGAGAGCCATTATCTACAAATGGCGAAAACATGGAACAGTGGTGAACCTTCCCAGGAGTGGCCAGCCGACCAAAATTACCCCAAGAGCGCAGCGACGATTCATCCAAGAGGCCACAAAAGACCCCACAACAACATCCAAACAACTGCAGGCCTGACTTGCCTCAGTTAAGGTCAGTGTTCATAACTTCACCATAAGAAAGACACTGGGCAAAAACAGCCTGTATGGCAGAGTTCCAAGACGAACACCACTGTTGAATAAAAAGAACATTAAGGCTTGTCTCAAGTTTGCCAGAAAAAATCTTGATGATCTCCAAGACCTTGGGGAAAATACTGATGAGTATTCTGATGTCTGATGAGACAAAAGTTGAACTTTTTGGAAGGTGTGTGTCACATTACATCTGGCGTAAAAGAAATGCCGCATTTCATGAAAAAAACATCATACCAAGCATACCAAGAGTAAACTATGGTGTGATGGTCTGAGGCTGTTTTTCTGCTTCAGAACCTGGAAGACTTGCTGTGATTAATGGAACCATGAATTCTGCTGTCTACCAAAAAATCCTAAAGGAGAATGCCTGGCCATCTGTTATACTGACCTCAAGGTTAAACAAACTTGGGTTCTGCAGCAGGACAATGATTCATAACACACCAGCAAGTCCACCTCTGAATGGCTGAAGACAAACAAAATGAAGACTTTGGAGTGTCCTAGTCCGAGTCCTGACCTGAATCCTATTGAGATGCTGGGGCATGACCTTAAAAAGGCGGTTCGTGATGGAAAACCCTCCAATGTGGCTGAATTACAACAATTCTGCAAAGATGAGTGAGCCAAAATTTCTCCTCAGCGCTGTAAGAGACTCATTGCAAGTTATCGCAAACGCTTGACTGCAGTTGTTGCTGCTAAGGGTGGCCCAACCAGTTATTAGTTTTAGGGGGCAATCACTTTTTCACACAGGGCCATGTTGGTTTGGATTTTTTTCTGCCTTAATAATAAAAAGTTTAATTTAAAAACAGCATTTTGTGTTCATTTGTGTTGTTATTGACTAATATTTACATTTGTTTAATAATCTGAAACATTTAAGTGTACATTAAGTAACATTAAGTGTACATATATAGACACACACACACACACACACATATATATATATATCATCTTTAACTGTTGTAAAGATGTGGAATTGCCATTTGTGACATGTACTGTATTTCCTTACAGGCAAATCGTACTGTCTGTCAAAGTAAATGCTGGCTTTTCACCTATATTAACACCATTTACTTTGTCGACCAAATGTCTCAGTGAGTGTTGACTGTCAGGACAAAGGCTCTGCATCCCAATGTGTAGTTTTTTTTCTCTCATTGGAAAAATGGGTCCGTGGTAATGTTTTCAGCGGCGAAGTTCATTGTGTTGTCTTTCAGTACACTTTCAGACAAACTTTGCATACAGGCTCATCCGTGTTGATGGGTCACTTCACTTTTCTCTGGTATGCTAGCGGCCCCACCTCCGTCACAGAGACAAAGTGACTGTATGACTGACAAGAGGGCTCACTTCGTCTAAGACTTTGCTTCATGGAGCAAACATGCCCAGTGGCTGGAAACAAGCACAGGGTGAACGCTCGTCTTGCCTGTTTGGAGGCACTATATCAAGGCCGGCGAAATTATCAAGTTCATTTTCATTAATCGTGTGATTAATTAATTAACTTATTATCACGAGACTTTTTTTTTTGGAATGCGAAATTTCATTTTAATCTCTTGTGACATGACATCTTGTGACACACCTAATATATATATATATATAAAAAAAATCTATATTTGATGATGACCATTTCTGCGCATAACAGCCATATTTTGGTTTTCATTATACATCACTATATAATCACTCATTGTTTTACATAAATTATTACCCTATATAATAATAATATATAGTAATATACATATATATTATACAGTATATATAATATTATATAATACCTATATAATATATTGTATGTATATACTTTTTATTATGTAAATATGTGGATTGTTCCACATCTTAATCTGTAATAATATCACTGTAATAATACTGACCCCCCTACTCATTATGAAAAATCCATGTTAATATATGAAAAACTGTAGACGCACAAATAATTAAAAAAGTGTATTGTAAAGCCTTTGATTTTATGCCAATGCAGTGCACTGCTCACCACAATGATACTGTGGACAGCAGGTATTGGTGGTGTTTAGGTCCACAGCCAGGATCCCTCCATGTGAGCAAGTTGGAACAGGTTCAATGCATGACTCACACACTGCAAAGACAAAACATGTAACACTGACAACACTCTATAGTTGATAGGTGTTATAGGTGTTAATGGTAAGCTGTCTAAACGAACTTACCACAGAGGTAAGAATAGCAGCACAGTTTCCCACCTCTGATCTCCACTAAAAATTGGTCCTCCCTACAATTGGGGGGAGGGGTGTGGGGGCACGCTGTGGGGTCACACTCTGAAGAAGTGTTAAAAGCAAAGTGTTAAGGGCAAGCTAAAACAGGACATTTGGGGAATGGTGCTTGCATGTACCACATCTGTACTCTGGGCAGCAGGACAGGCTGCTGTAACCCATCACCAGACTGTCCCCATCATCACAAGTTGGTGCGTCACTGTCACAGATGGTCATGTTGCAATCTAAAAAGCATTCAAGTAGATAGTGATATTTTTGCATGTTCCCAGATGTTCCCACAGCACTTGAACTCACCACAGATCTTCTTAGGGCAGCAGGTTCCTTCCTCCAGCACATCCACCACATACTCTCCCTGTCTCTCACACAGTGGCGTTGGGACAAAGCTGCAGTCAGGCTCTACAGTCACCACAGAGCCATTGTCCATACATTTGTACAGACAGCAGCCATGAGTGGAGCCATTCCACACCTCGCCAGGGGACCGAGGGTTACCTTCATTATCTGTGCAAGCTACAGAATTCAGAGTCAAGCTAATACACAGACAACAGAAAAATGATTAAAAAATGTCATTCAATGCAAATCACCACATTGAGCCTCAGTCACACAGCGAGGAGAGTCTACACGATGCAAGATTGTTCCACTGCGGCACACACACTCCTCCCTGATGAGGGGACAGGTTGTGTCGTCATAGTAGTCTCTGTTCAGACAGGTTAGGCTTGCGCAGGTGCTCACACATGGCTGGTACTCCTTCCCCGTGGGGCACCTTAGCGCTGTGATGAGATATGATGCGCTTGGATAATGCATGAGCAAACAAAAGTGAATACATTTGTATGTGTTTCTTTACGGCAGAAGTTGTGTCGCCTCCAGCTGATGCACACTTGATGTGTGTAGCAGATGGCCACGTATGCTGCCAGGAAGTCACATTGGTGGTCCTTGTAGTGTAGGTCCCCCGCCCACATAATGTCACAGAATTGATCTGGAGGCACCTGCAAACACAGAAACCTGATCATTAACAAGTTAGGGTTATGATTTGTGTGGCTATTTTTCCCCTGTTTTTGGACATAAATTTGACATTTTTCAAAATTTCCCTAGCCCCAAAAATAATGAAGATTTTTATGGTAGGCTGTGATGTTTTAACTAGTGTTATAAGCCTGTATTCATTTGGAGATTGCTTTGATAAATTGTCATATATTAAACAAATTGGGGCTCGCTATGATGTACTAACCAGTGTTTTAGTCTTCTTTTTATTGGAATATCATAACCTGCTTTATAGCCTTCTATTGACTGTGGATTGTTGTATGTTGTGATTTAATGTACAAAATGCAAAAAAACACACCTTACTATGGCACGGCGTGAAGGCTCTCTGGTAGAGCATGTAGAGACAGATGGAGCAGTCCCCGATGGTGCAGTTGTCTCCCACCCTGCGAGTGTGGTCGGCTTCATCCGGTGTGGGAACCCTCCAAGCCTGCAGAAGGAGCATCATGTCTCCCACCTCTCTGACCACTGTGCCATTGGGCAACCTCAGGTCGTTTTCCGGGTTACCATCACAATATCCTATCATGACGGGTAGACACATGGCCAACTGTATGTTCTCAATTCAAATGTCGGCTTACAGTTATTTGACTGCAGGGAGACACCCACACTCACCACACAAGCCCCGAGTGGGCACAGATGTTGCGTTGGGGGTGATATACTGCAACACTATAATTCCCG
Organism: Dunckerocampus dactyliophorus; assembly: GCF_027744805.1. Classification (NCBI taxonomy): domain Eukaryota; kingdom Metazoa; phylum Chordata; class Actinopteri; order Syngnathiformes; family Syngnathidae; genus Dunckerocampus; species Dunckerocampus dactyliophorus. The sequence goes on from NC_072823.1 coordinate 17,899,443, forward strand.
TGCTATGATACCACTGTATATTGACATGGCCAGGTGTGCTGATCAGATACATAGTGCCAGTATCTTCCATGTGAAGAGAATGGCGTGAGAACGGCAGCCTGATTAGCTTGTGGTTCACTGTCACCTATAAGTACAAAAGGATATTGCAAAGGAACAAGCTACACTTTTGTCAGTAAATCAGGTAAAGGACGATCACCTTTCGATCCAGTCGATTGATAATGATACGGTCTGACGGGGTAGTAATATTTATTTTTTTTAAACACAGGCCAGATGTTCCACCTTTTGGACTCTGTGGAAAGATATTAAAAAACAAAACACTTCACAGTTATGGAAGCTGCAAAAGTAGTCTTGATACTCACAGGTCTTCTGATTGAGTTTGAACTCTGCAAAGGCAACGACCAAAATCAACCAAAAAAGCTATTTTACTTGAAATATCGACACAGACATTGTTTCAGTCAATAATAATTACCTGACTGGTTGGACATTTCTCTATAGTGCCAATAATAGTCTCTGTGGGCAGCGTAACCAGGATGTAGGAGCCGTTATCGTACAAGGCTACATTATTGCCATCAAATGTGATCACACGCAGATCAGACATCACGGTACAGCGACCTGGCAAAAAAAACAAACAAATATATATATATATATATATATATATATACTGTATATTTATGACCAATAATGTGGTCAACAAGGCTTACAAGGGCACTGCCATTGTGGACAGCAGGGGTCCATGTTGATGAGGATGGGCAGGCCCAGCAGACTGCATTGAGGACGGGTAGTATTGAAGCGGCAATGCAGGGATGCGTTGTAAAGCAGCAGCTGCCCATTGAAACAGATGAGTTCTGCACACTCATCAATACGGTAGACATATGGAGGCTACAAAAAAACAGAGCATTAAAGTTGTATAGACAATTGGCTCTTATGGACGCTATTGTACAGCCTCATAGTAACAAGAATGAGATCCAATACAAGAGCTATATCAAAAAATGTGGCCTTTATAAAGATGATACAGCTCAGTCTGGATGGTATTGATTTAACTACATATTGATTGTTTGCAATTGTGCAGAACTGCACTGCATCATAATGTGTTTTCTCTGTTACCTCTCTGTGTGTGATCTAAAGCAGTACAACTACAACCACTTTAATTAACATACAATATCCATCAACTAAAAAAGGTGACTAAAAATCTCTTATTTTGTGCCTTCACATGGGTGAAAATTATTTCCAGGCTGTTAATGTGTCTTTATGCTTACAGTACAGGCCGTCGTGACCATGAGAACTGGAGATGTAGCTGGCTTCTCCTCTTTAGTTGTAGAGATGTCTGGACTTGTTAAGATTTGTCTCGTTATTGGCTGAGTGGTTGTGTGAATTGGTGGCAAGGTTGCCACAGCAACAGTTGATGTTTCCGCTGGGGTGATTGTGGTCGTGACGGCAGGCGGAGGTTTAGGAGGGGCTGTCATTTTTGTTGTGGTATCTGAGATGACCACGGAAGATGCTGTTGAGGTTATGGGGACTGGTGGCTCTGGTGGTGTGGTGACAGTGGTGGAAAGAGTAAGTGAAGGGGTTGAAGGAGTTGGAGCAGCTGTTGGAGGTGTCAAGGTGGGGACAGATTCTGTCACGGTGATTGTGGTGGTGGTAGTGGGAATTGTAGTGGCGGGGGTAGCTTGAGATGTACTGAAAGTAGTGGCAATGGTTGTTGGCCTCATGGTGGCGGAGGAGGTCGTGATCACTGTAGTTGTTCTTGTCATAGTTGTGGCAGTCGTAGGCCTTGTCCTAGTGGTTGATGGAGGTGTTGTCGAGGATGTCGTTATGTTGGGTCGTATCACAAATGCAAAAGGTGTGGGTGTTGCAGGAAGGGTCACACCTAAAAAAAGATAGGTCATATCTGAAATACATTGAGACCTGTAGAATTCAGCCATAACCAAACTAACAAAGATAAGGGTGAAGTTTAGTGGAACTTCTAAGGTTGAAGACTTGAAAGTCACACAAGTTGACGTCACATGAGATCTCAGCAGACCTTACAGTGGTACGAGGGCTGGGCAATATCACCTCAAATCAATATCACGATAAATTGGGCAGTTTTACCTTGATAACGATATTTGCACGATAAATCCCTGACCATCTGAGAATAATTGCAGGAAATGCAAATTAACTACAAAAACCTTCAAAAAGCACCAACAACGCTCCATTTCCATAATGTGCTTTGGGTGGGTACGACAGTTTTCATACTCACTCTGCATTTTGTGTTCTTTTGCTCAACATCATCTTTGCGGTCCACAAATATGAATGTATCGTACATCCCCTTCATACTACATCCTGTACACACATGTACTAAGCTACACATAACATGACTGACATCACGTCTCATGCAATTACTTTATTAATGGCCACTTATCACACTGCACAAGAAGAACGTTGATATCAACCCAACCTACCACAACCATGTCAGGTAATATATTCCAATAATAATAATACCATTTATAAATATAGTGACTTTCTCATTTTTCTAACAATTCTATTCAATTCCAGACATTCCATTCTCATGTTATTTGCCTATATGTGTGTGCCATGTTGGCTTTAGAAACTGGATAGATAACCATCATCAAAATGATCATTTACACAGGGAAAAGAGAATTTCGCATGTTGTTGTAGACATGTACCCATGTATTAGTGACATCAAATAAAGCATGGAATCCTTAAAAAACTGCAAACTAATCATGGTTTCCCATTGAGACGCTTTTATTATGTTTTTATTTCCTTGTTCTTTATTTGTTAATTGTCAATTTTGCATAATTGGCCACGATGTTTTTTTTAAGGCTTTAAAAACCCATATATTTCAAGTCAAGTATTTGTGTTATTAGTTTTTAGTTTCATTACGATGCATACAAACAGAAAACAAAGTGTTTTTAGAGCACGAGTGGGAAAACAGTATAGTACGTCACAGAGAGCAGTCGTCTTTCCCGCAGTGTTACAGTATCCAAATGATAACGTAGCTAATTGCTACGTCAGCGAGTGCAGCTTGTACGGCTACAATGTCATCGCGCGTCAACACAAGTTGCCGATGTGAACCAAGAAAAGTTGTAGGAGACTTGTAGATTTATATACAGATGCGCCAAAATGTTATTCTACTTTGATTCACTTTATATGGACTTATTTCAGGAGCAAAATGTGAAGGTTTTCACAGTGCAGGGATTGGAACACCAATATAAGTTAAACCTACAAGATTAAACACTCTTAATACACAACATAACCATCTTACTTATTCATATAACTCACATAGTGTCTCCTTCCGTCTGTCTGCTATGACCGTGTGCTCTGTGCTACGAGGCGTTCAGGTGCGCTTGTAATTGTGAGTGGTGGGCGCTAAATGTTTTTCATTTTTATTCACATACCCCCAATGGCAATTGGCGTACCCCTGATCCATCCTTTATCCAATTTCTGCTATGTCTTTTTTTATATTGTTCTGTCCTGTATGTTCTTAGAGCCTGTCAAAGATTAATTTCTGTTCTGCAATAGACAATAAAGGTTACCTCCTTGATTATGTTCAAATATTGGGAGTTTTCACTGAATATAACCTCAGCACTATTACTCACAATCCTCCATGTAGACACATCTGCTGGTGACTTCATCTAGCACCATGTTCTTGGGACATCGTGGGAAGCAGCCCTCTACACTGTAATACACAGAACGCATTAAAACACTTGAAAATAATAACTTTAGAGTGTGTGTGTGCCATGAGGGGGCTGTCAGAAAGCAGAGGCTCTTACAAAGGCAGAAACTGGCAGCGTGTAGCATCTGGGTCACTGCATGTGCGCACGCAAGGGTTGGCACAGGCCTGATAGCGCCACTCACACATCATACGGTAGGGGATGGCGAAATGAGTCTCTGCATATGGAGAGAACCAATTTGATGTGTTAATGCATATACACTGTAAATGTAGAGAGTAATGAGTAAAGTACAGGACACTTAAGCAGATGGCTACGGACGACATGCACACTTTTGGGGGATGATGTGGATGCCCTTACACAGGGCATCAAACTGTACAGTACACTGTATGTTTGGAAAGTATGTTTTATGTTTCAGACCTTCTAGTATGAAGCTGCTGCTAGCTTTGAAGCCACTGGATGTGTCGTATCTCAGAGCTCGTGCTGCAGTGCGTGTCAGTGTCAGAAAGATTCCAGGTTGGCTGGCGACTTCGAATGAGGTGTGACCAGGCAGAAACAGCCCCTGACGCAGTATAAATGTCGCTCTACGTCTAAATTCCTCCCCTCGTCTCCAGCGCTCCAGCTGGAGACATCTCTTTCCTGCCACCACGAGGAAATTGTTTGGTCTCTCCGCAGACTCTAGGGACACCACGGGGATGCCTGGAGAAATAAAAAACAAACAACAGCCTACTATATCGCTAGAATTGTACGGTGGAAACTCTAAGGATCAACCCTGAGGTTGTACATTCATTCATTTTCTATACTGTTTCTCCTCATTAGGGTGGCCGGTGGGCTGAGCTTATCCCAGCTGACTTTTTAGGTGGGAGACAGGGTACTTACTGGACTGGTCACCAGCAAATCACGGGGCACATACAGACAAACAACCGTTCTCATGGACTATTTAGAGTCTCCATTTAGCCTAACACAAACAGAGATGTTCCAAAGGAAAGATGAACGCTTGATCTCCTGTCTGTTTTCTAAAGAATAGGCATTTATGGTTGCATGAACTAGTGTGACTAGTGTGAGTGAACTCATGTTGCTTCACATGTCTCTGTCCTTGCTGCTCAGTACAATACGGCTAAAGTAATGAGGCATTATTAATAATAGAAGAATGAAACCCAGAATGTGAGTTGCGTTATGTATTCAGGTGAACACTTCCCTACTGTCCTGAAGCCATGTACCCCCCTACTCCTGCACACTTAAAAAACATACACCTTTTTGTCTTTATTAACTTGAAATATTGAACATAATTAATTGGATAATTCATTTTATAGCAATTCCCAGTCAAAAAATGTGTATTTTGAATGGTCACATTTTGATAAAGTTTCACATGAGTACTGATAAATAGATCACCCTAGATCTCTTTTAGAAATATTGAACATAATTAATTGGTTAATTCATTATAAATAGTAATTCCGGGTCAAAATTCTGTATTTTGCATGGTTACATTTTGATAAATAGATAAGCAATATCTTTTATTCCAGTCTGATGTTGGCATCCTTCTGTTTGAATGGGTTGAATTTGAGCATCACATTTTTTGTCCACTCACAATGGCTATGGCTTAAGTCTGCATATTAATTTAATACCAAGGGGAAGGTTTAATAATCATGATAAAGCAGTATCTGAAGTACAAAAATACATACAACCAACAATAAATCCTGATTTTTGGGGGGAATCCACACACAGTGGTTTTCACCCTTGCGCCATGCGGGGATTGGAACCATCCATCCATTTTCTATACCGCTTCTCCTCTTTAGGGTCGCGGGGGCATGCTGGAGCCTATCCCAGCTGACTTCGGGCGAGGTACACCCTGGCCTGGTCGCCAGCCATTCGCAGGGCACATATAGACAAATGTCACATTCATACCTATGGACAATTTAGAGTCGCCAAATAACCTAACCTGCATGTTGTTGGAATGTGGGAGGAAATCGGAGTACCCGGAGAAAACCCACGCACGCACGGGGAGAACATGCAAACTCCACACAGAAATGCCCAAGGGAGAATCGAACCCAGTTCTTCCCGGTCTCCTGACTGTTACTGTGTTGGTCAACATGCTAACCACTAGACCACCATTGGAAGAAGTATAAATGAAATCTTCAAGATTAAACACTCTTAATGTACAAAACAATTATCAAACTTACTTATTTGTTCGTATGATTCACACTGGGCAATTACCAAATTCGTGCTGTGTCTCCTTTCTGCTCCAGTTCTCCTTTCGCCGTGAGGCGTTCAGGCGCACCCGTAATTGCGAGCGGTAGGCGCTAATTGTTTTTCATTTATACCTCCTATTACACCCAACTTTGGGAACCTGTCATTAAAATTCACTGTTAACGACAGTTAAGTTCTTTTCACATGACAGTTAAAAAGTGAGATGCATGAAGTCCTTAAGTGAACCAGCTCCCCACCTGAACAATGCTCTTCCTTCTTTTCACATTGTCATCGTAGCTAAGGTTGACAACTGACTTTATTTTTAAATTAATTTTGTTACTAGGGCTGTCAAATGACTAACATTTTTAGTCAGATTAATCACGGTTTTGAAATGAATTAATCATGATTAATCACAAAGTCACACTGTGTTACCTTATATTACCTTATCATATTATCATATTACCTTATCATTTCCCTACGTATTTTAAACTAGCAAAGAGTACATTTGGAATACAGGAAGGGAACAAATGTATTGCAATTGATGTGAAACGAATGGGGGCGGGGGGGTAGCTTTGCTTCTTCCTACTCCTTTTTGGACATGTCGAACAGTGAATTGTACTATGTGATGTATTCCAATGTAACTTGTATGCATGTTCAAAATAAATGAAACCATTACCATTATCATGTCTGAAATATGCCCATTTGTAATGTATTTTATTGAAAGAAACATAAATGAGGATTATATGCTGTCTATATTTGTATGTATGAACAGCGCCAAATTAACTTAAAATTTAAATCAAGTTAAGAGACGGCACACATGTCTGAAAATCTATTTACTAAACACTGGTTTCTTTAATAGCATAATATTTGAATAAGACTTTTAACTGTGTTATTATGAGCAATGAGGAGTGGCGTTCAAAGACACCACACAGTATACGTGAAATCACATGTTTTGAGTGAATTTTCCGGGATTTCCGAGCACAATTAAATGCAGCAAATTGTACTTCTGCATTAAGAATTTCAAAGTGAATGATAAGAATATCCACATATTGATTGTCATTGCATTTCTGTTGATTTAGACCACCTATACACTCATAATAAAGACCTTATTGTGATATTCGGAGTGTCAATGGACGCATCTCACGGTCTGTCTTGTGACAATGAGGAAGTATTGTTGTAATGAATTAGAGGCATGTTTGTTTGGAGTAGGAGACACATCTATGGTGTTGGACTGCTGTTGATGTGTTCAGGTAAGAATAAAGTTTATTATAAAAGAGCGTCAGACACAATGTGACTGGATGGGGAGCTACACTGTGCCTCCTTCTGTCGTCATTATAGAGAAGCAATGGTTGTGCGTTAATTACACTACAAAATTTAACATAATTAGTGAAATATATTAGTTACCGCCGTTAACGCGTTATTTTTGACAGCCCTAATTGTTCCCGATGTTGTTTACACTTATGTGACAGTTAAGAATCTTAAAATGTTACTTGAAACATTGCCTGTGCAGTTCATAAAGGTTTTATGATGAATCTGACCAAATCAGAAGATCAGAGTAATAGTGTGCCATGGTTTGTAATTAGACATACGTGATGTTTGGTTTCTCTGCAGTCCTGCTGTGACCATAAACTTGAAGAGTAGTCCAGTGGCAGGCATATGTCCTGAAGCGTCTCTCAGCAGAGGAAATACTGAGCCACTTGTGCGATTGACTCCCATCATTGTGTTGCTATGGACAGCGCTCAGCAAGGAATATGGGCCATCGCCTAGCCCTGAGGTGCAAATAAGAGAACAGGAGTGTGAGGGCAGAATCTAAGGTAAACACTGTGACGTTTTTACTTCCGGATATTCTGTAAATACCTTCATTGTAGTATTCACAATCCTGAGCTGAAAAGGAGGAAATACTCCGAATCATTTCATGGGTCAACATAACAGATAATCGTCTCTGTGTATGTATGTGTGTACTTACGACACACTGAGGGTGATCTCCAGTGTATGGTGACCCCCTGTTGGCAACATTTGTGTGCATAGGCAGCGATGGATGTGCACAGACACTCACAATCGCCCCCCCGGTCACAATTGCAAGTGTCCGACAGACAGTTTCTGTAGAACCAGGCCACATCCACCTGGAGGGTACGCATGTCATGTAGAAAGGCACAAATAACAACAACATAAAACAGAAAGCCTCACTGGCTACAGTATTACACTCGGTTTTGATTACCATATTTTACTGTTGTGGTGATCCTTTGCAGTGGTGTATTACAGTTTTTCTCCATTGGTTTGGCTCATTTTAAATAACAATGTACGTGCCCCAACATCTGATCATCATTAGAAATGATTAAGTTAGCGCAGTTGTTCTACATTTCTTAGAATTTCCAATTAAATAGGTCTTGTTAATCTAAGCTGATTGTCAATTCTAGTGGTTGTTCAAAACATGTCGGTATCATTTCATTGTTTAAGTCATCACATGCACAATAGTTCAATTGTCAAAATTCAAGAATAAAGTCAAGAATATACTGTAATACTATATATGAATCTCTTGGATCATTGGATAAAGTGCTTATTTGACAGTCAGGTGAAACTTGAACTTGCGTTGCGGGTGAGAATTTATAATTAGCTGAGTAGATGAACATGTGTTTAAATAATAAAGCATTATTTCTATAAACTACTTGTAATCATTCACCAAGTTAGTAGATTAATTGATTAAACAGTTATATCTATACTGTACTTATTTTAAGGCACTTAACAATAATTCAATCAATAAACATCAATGCAAACAGTTATTCTCTGATCTACTTGTAATAATTATTTAGCCACTCAGTAAATTATTTTTTTCCTACACACTGTAGAAGGATCTTACCATTTTGGTGGCACTGACTCATTAATATGGGAATGGAATTAGCTTTGAAGCATGAGTGAACAGTTTTGGGAGAGATATGAGCTTTGCAAGTGAGCTATGACGTTGTGTTGAACTGTAAAACTATTTGGTCTAATAATCTTAACTTTTGGAAAATGTAATTTCTGTTTCAAGAAATGAGCCATACCAATTGGGAAAAACTAAGTTTGACGTGAGGAGCAATCTCCATATCTGTATGGGACTAAACTAAGGGAGGCCTTGTTTTGGGGGTGAGTAGTTGTCAATAATTCAGACTGGTGATGATATATCAGGACAAAGGATTGTGGTTGTAGCTCTGGTGCAGGAGGGGATCAGATGACCACTATGACAGTCAGTATGCAATTAACAATATGCAATATGCATCAACAAGTTCAACTGGCTGCATAGGTATGCACATACTGTATACATTGTACCAAAATTACTTCAGACATCAATGGTTATGTTAATGTATTAAAGTTCTCCACTAACCTAATAGAAAAATCAAAATAAAAAAGTCCTTTAACCTTTCCCTCTCCAATTTTGATGCACAAGTAGTATGACAAGTCTCACTCAGGCATGACTAACATTTACAGTGCATTATCAATTATCTCCAAATAAACATACACACAATCACTATTAATTAGATGTGGCTATCCCTAAGTAATATATCAAGTAAGGTCCTCTGGGATTTGTGGTCCTCAGTTTTAAAGCTGCTGGGGTCCACTGGCTGCGTCTGTGCACAAATATATGACTCCATCTACTGGCCACACAACTTTACAACAGCCAAGTAAGTGTGACAAGTGGACACTACCTGTATGTGAACATTATATTAGCTACTTTCATTTAACTTACATGGACCAATCTTTCCAGGTGTGTGTGCGTTACTCACCACATTGTGACAGGGTGCAAAAACATCACTGTACAGGCGTGCGCATTCCCTCTTAGCATACGGCTGTCTCCCCAAGTCGGCTTCACATGGTCGCTCCACTATATAGTCACTTTGACACTACAACAAACAAAACCACAAAATGTATGGGAGCAATTAAAAGATGTACATTTTTAATAGGTATGACATAATATCAAAAAGGGGGCTATTACCTGCCCCAGTGTCCAGCTGTCTCCAAAGGTCTGTGCATTGTTGACCTCCATGTGGCTTGATGTGGTCATATCATTCACTGTCACACCGTCAAAATTTCCACATAGCCCACTGAGAAGGCCCTGGAGGAAAAATTGCTTACGTTTTCCTTTCATAAGTACAAATACCGGTACATGGTTGCAGACGACTGCAATGCACCCCACCAGACATACTCCAATTGTTATGATACTGTACACGCACGAGAAGTATTAAAATGACTGCATATTGAGTTAAAGGACGTTGTTTTATTTGGTGAATGGGTCTGTTTTACGTTTTTTTATATCATCATTTTTATATCACCCCCCAATCATTTTTCAAATGCATCACACTTGCATCCCTTTCTCAAGGCATATCCAATACTACTAAGGCCAGGGGGCCTTTTTATTAGCCCGCAGAACATTCTAAAAATACAATTAAAAAATGGAAAAAAGACCAGTAAATTTACAAGAATAAATATACAATATTAGGACAGTAAAGTCATAATATTAAGAAAAAAATAGCATGAAGTTGAAATATGAATGACTGGAGTTTGTCATTTGTTTTTAGAGAGAGGGAAACAAAACAAAGAATAACATTTTAGGAAATTAGCTTGAATAAAAGTTTTAATATTACAAGAACAAAGTCAAAACATTATGATACAAAACATTATTACAAGAAAAAAGGTAAGAGAACAAAATTTAAATATTTGTAAAAAGACAAAAAAGAAAAATTGAGCAAATCCATTCATTTATTTTCTATGCCGCTTGTCCTCGCTAAGGTCATGGGTGTTTGCTGGAGCCTATCCCAGCTGACTTTGGGTGTGAGGCAGTACTGCAACACATTACACAAAGAAGTGTAATGTAAGGAAAAAAGTTAATATGAATAATACGCTTTGTCACCAATAACACAAAGCTGAGATGCAGGCTGTTTTTTCTTTAAATACAAAGTTTTTGCATATCTACACTGGTTGGTTTTAAAAAAAGTGTAAAAGTGGCCCCTGCATCCTTTGATTATTCAGTTTGTGGCCCTTGGTGGAAAAGGTTTGTCCACCTCTGCACCTCTGCTTAATTTTGCTTTACTCATTAATTTTATGCATGTATGTTACATTTCCTGAATTATATCCTCTGAAATACATTTTGTACATGTGTATTTAGGTTTAAAAGACGACATAAGCTAATAATAACATAATCTTATAATAATAGTTTGCTTGGTTTGACTTCAATGAAAGTAGGTCGCAACTTAATGACTATGGGAAAATGTGAGTCACAGTGTGAGATCAGATGAGAACCTGTGATTCTAATCCTGTGATCCTAGAAGTTACTAGCATGCTTTAGAATAGTGCAAAAGTGAAAATTGTCTGATACGATCAGTCAATGCAGAAAAAACAATGAATGATCATTGTATTTTTGACGAATATCTCAAACACAACTTCTTAGTCAGCTAAACGTCAGCTAAAAAAATTCTAAAATGTTGCATGTTGAGATTTTAAGGATTGTTAAAAAACACACACACACAATTTCAACATTATCCACATAAACCTCCAAAAGTCCAAAGTCACAAAGGGATACGAAAAGAGCCAGGAAAGAGTCAATAAAATCTGTCTAAATTTAGAAGGTTTTGAAGCACCACACCTTCCACTGAGGTCCAATCCTGATGTGCACAGTTGTTTTGCGGTCCCAGAGGACAGTCAGGTCCTGACTGGGGAAGTAGACCACAGTGTAGTAGCCCGCTTTCCACAGCTCAAACATGGATTCTCGACCCACCACAGTGGATGGGCTCTGCAGGGGACACAACAATCACATTGTAGCTCCATAGCGTATTGGCGTTGAAAATAATAAATGTTTCGTATGTGTGTATACAGGGTTCCCAGAGTTGTCCATGAAGTACATCTTGGTAAGTCCCACGTGTATGACCAGTGTTTTCATGCACACAATGCCACTCTCATAGCAGTCCTTATTTTGAGCAACAATGGACACTTCGGTTTCTCCTGAACTCTGTGCACAGAAAGAAGTTGATTATATTCACACAAAAAAATCCCCTCTTAGGAGGAAACTTGGACGTTTGATTGTACGTGTTCAGGAAATACTCTACTGTAATTACACAGCTCGGACCCACTTGCCCATTCTATACAGGTCTGCACGGTGGTCTGCAAATCTGTTGGGTCTGAATTGGGACACCTGTTCTACCGATTCTAATTCTATATCCCTGGGAGCACTGGCGCCTTGAGGTTTAAGGTGAACACTGGCCTCTTTGTCTTGCTCAAGCTTTGCCTACCATTACCAGGGGACAAACAAAGGAGTACACACATACACACACCTTTACCTGCTCTGATTAAAATGTCTGAAACAGACTTGGCTGTTCCATCCTTGATCAAAATGAGTTTTGTTGAAAACAGAAAGAGTTGCAGTCGGGTAATCACCAAGCTGATACATTTGATCATACAAACATAGATAAAGCATACATATACTGTAGATAAATCTATTTAGACATTGTAATCAATTGATAATCAGTCTTCAAATTTGTCATATTTGCCAACTATGCTTCCATAAAGGAGGGATGTGTCGCAATCTTCTGGGGTGGACCGCACTTTTCTGGTGTTGCATCCCACTGAGGCAACAGTGGATACTTAAGATCTCTTTCTTCAATTTACATTTTTTTTTCCATGCGACCCTCAATGTTCTCTTCAATGAACCGCAGCTCCCCAGTGACGGTAGTACTCATGCAGTCCCAGACCATGACACTGCCACCAGCAATCACCTTGGTACTAACTTGTGTTGCCAGCTATTTAGACAATAATGGCTGTATGTTGAGTCATTTTCAATGGATAGTAAATCTTTACTGCTGCACAAGTTGTTCATTGACTACACTACTCTAAGTATATCCAAGTTTCTGTAGTATTGTCCTTTCAGAAGCTACATTATACTGTCATAAAAATGCTTGCTGAAATGTGAGAGATGTACTCACCTTTGTGAGATACTATACAGTATGCATTGCAATGAGATCCATTGAAACTCACTTTCAGGAGGTAGACCTGACAGTCAGAGTGGTAGTCATACTCCAGGCCGTCAAAGGTGTGGTAATGTCTGTCACTGTAGACAGTACACACAGCTGGACATGGTGAATAGCTACAGTTAAAATAGCCACGGTGACACACACTGAGGAGATGGTGGCAGGTTGGATGCATGTGAGAAAAATAAAGAGAAAACAGAAGCAAAAAAAAACAAAACAAAGAAAAAGCAGACGTGCAAGTTGAACGTTCCACAATGTGTGCTGGCTGCTTGTTCCAAGTGAGTAACAATCCTAAATTGAAAACATCACATTGTATTAGGATAGGACACTCGTGTAATTTCACATCCCGGCTTAGTCAAGTAAATGTCTTTTTAGAATGCAGCAAGTGCACATACCATTTATAACAGGACGTTTCCACAGTTTCTCCAGGGAGATACTCCAGGCCAAGCCAGATACAGGGACAGTTCTCTGGATAGTAACACTCCCCATGGTGCAGCACAAGTCTTTAAATAGAAAATTGTAAATATTGTAAATATGATTTCAAACTCTTATCGTAAAGAGACAGGCATGTGTAATCTGCTATTCGCAAATATAACAAATGATAAAATGATTACTGTGTGAAGATATCTTCAAAATTATACTCAACATACTTTGTGCACTGTGGCTTTCGACTATTCCTTTCGATGAGTACTCTCTAATTACATCTTATCTTGCAGACAGCCTCCGGTTTCAGTCCTTTTGTGCTAAATCCACTTGCATACATTTGAAAATTAATCTCTTTAATTAGATCATTTTGTCAGTTTTATGCCAAAGAGTTTAATTTGCACTGATGTACAGTACCTGTCAGGCAAAATGCAGCACCCAAAGAGGTGAAAACTTTGGGGACAAATGAATAACAAAAAAAGGGAGCTTGTATTACCCAGGAGGGCAGACACAGCCTGGGATGCACAGCATGTTCGGCGGGCAGGTGATGTTCAACATGAGGTTGCGGCAGGTCGGTGCGCAAGCCACGCCTCCTCTCTGCTCAGTGCAACTTTGGTACACTTTACCCTCAGGACATTCCCCAGTATCTGCACTATCCGTCTCTATATAGCACATGCAACACACGGAGATGCAGGTAAATCAATGCCTGTGTCCTCTTCATCAACCACAGCAGGGAGTCATGGGAAACAAGCTAGAGACTGGCATAATAAGCTTGATTTCAGCAAGAGGGACACAGCCTGAAACAGCACTTTGTTGTTAGAAGAAACAAGAACTGGAAGAAGGGGTAGTGCAAGGGAGGGGTTAGGGCTGGTGGGGGGGGCTACCTTTTTCCTTTGGCACACACTCGAGCTTCCCATTCCTGCACAGGCTGGTAAAGAGAGGAAGGGTCAGAAAAAGTGCATTTTGACCATCATTTAAGCTTTATTTGTTTCTCAAAAGAAAATGAGTTTCTACTTTTCAGAGTAGGCCAGCTGTGACTCACCAAGGACCAGATGGGCTGAAGACCACCTCCCCTGGCTGTGACACACCAGCCATGGTGTAACAGTGGCACTGAGCTCTGCCAATGACATTATTCCCATTAAATTTAATATGGTAATGATGGTTGCTTCTTCCAAACGGCAGCTAATGACCATCATTCTACAGTATTACAGACAGTGCATATACGGTGGTGTGAAGAAGAGGCCCTGTGTGAAAAAAGGATTTTCCCCCTGTTAAAACATAACTGCAATTAATTGAGATCTATCGGTCGAGAAAAGGTTATAAAGCCATTTCTAAAGCTTTGGGACTCCAGCGATCCACAATGAGAGCCATTATCCACAAATGGCGAAAACATGGAACAGTGGTGAACCTTCCCAGGAATGGCCGGCCAATCAAAATTACCCCAAGAGCCCAGCGACAACATCCAAGAGGTCACAAAAGACCCCACAACAACATTTAAACAACTGCTGGCCTCACTTGCCTCAGTTAAGGTCAGTGTTCATGACTCCACCATAACAAAGACACTGGGCAAAAACGGCCTGAATGGCAGAGTTCCAAGACCAAAACCACTGCTGAACAAAAAGAACATTAAGGCTCATCTCAGTTTTGGGATTTTTTTTGGGGGGGGGGGACTTTTGTCTGACGAGGCAAAAGTTGAACTTTTTGGAAGGTGTGTTTCTTATTACATCTGGCGTAAAAGTAATGCTGCATTTCAGGAAAAGATCATCATACCACCAGTAAAATATGGTGGTGGTAGTGTGATGGCTGGGGCTGTTTGGCAGCTTCACGACTTGGAAGACTAGCTGTGATAAATGAAACCATGAATTTTGCTGTCGACCAAAAAATCCTGAAGGAGAATGTCCGACCATCTGTTCATGACCTCAAGCTGAAACAAACATGGGTTCTGCAGCAGGACAATGATCCAAAACACACCAGCAAGCCCTACCTTTGAATGGCTGAAGAAAAACAAAATGAAGACTTTGGAGTGGACTAGTCAAAGTCCTGACCTGAACCCCACTGAGATGCTGTGGCATGGCCTCAAAAAGGAGATTCATGCTAAAAAAAAAAACCTCGAATGTGGCTGAATTACAACAATTCTGCAAAGATGAGTGGGCCAGAATGTGGAGGACCACAGCGCTGTAAGAGACTCATAGCAAGTTATCGCAAACACTTGATTGATTGCAGTTGTTGCTGCTCAGGGTGGCCCAACCAGTTATTAGTTTTAGGGGGCAATCACTTTTTCACACAGGGCCATGTAGATTTGGATTTTTTTCTCCCTTAATATTAAAAAGTTTAATTGAAAAACTGCATTTTGTGTTCAGTTGTGTTGTCATTGACTAATATTTACATTTATTTGATGACCGTGCAAAAAACAAAGAAATCAGGAAGGGGTCAAACACTTTTTCACACCAGTGTATGTAGTGAAAACACTGATGTTAAAATAGCATGACGATACCCTAATAAATCATTTCAAAACTTTTTTTTCTAAATATGTGACCTTCAGTACTAGACAAAGTTTGGACACAGTTGTTCATTCTATTGAAGTGGGAGGTGTACCAAAACTTTCACTTTACTAATCAGCACATGGTTTGAGAGGGGACAGACAGACAAAATAATAAGTTGTAGAATCTGTGGAAAGAGTGTGCAAAAATCAAGATAAGCAAGATCGCCTACTAGTGTTTGGTTACCTTCATTTAAAAAGAGGACAGACAAAAATAAAGAAAGAGAACAAAACGCAATAACATCAATAGTAAAAACATTGCCTGCTAGTTTGTATTCTAAGGGCATTGAATCGAACTGGACTGTTCAGATTGTTGTAGAAATTGCGATTGATTCAATGCCCTGAGAATACAATGACCAATGACAATGATGGGGTGAATGAGAATATTCACTGGCATACTGCTAGTTGTTAGTTTAGAGGGGACATAGGTGAAGAGGAGACTGATTCAAAGAAGAGAAAAGAGTGAGCAATTAAAACTTAAGTAGCAGAAATCAAAATGGAGGAAATGTCTTACAGTCGCACGCATCGCTGACGAACGTCGTCATAGTAACTGCCATCAGGACATCCACACCCTTCCGCACAGTCGTCGAGGTTACACGTTTCCATGCTGGAGAGAGCACGGCAGGACCGCCCGCAGGATGACACACATGAGTGGTAGAGCATCCCTCCAAGACACACCACTCCTGTATGTACGCACATATCCATCCAACAATGCCCCTAATTATTAACTATACATTGCAAAAAAGTGAAACCCCAGCAGCAGCAAAGATCCAGAAATATGTGGCCTACTTTCAGCACAAAAAAATCCCATAAGGCATGTCACCACAAGTTATTATTGCAATTATGCAAATATATTGTTTCATACAAACAAAAACACTTGCTCCTTTCAACACTCACCACAGTCAGAGACATGTGCCCTGAAATGAATGTCAACACCATGTTTTGAGCAGAGCATAGTATAGTGAGCCAGAGCGGTGCACAGACAACTGCTCCCACAACGGCAGGCCTGGTAGCGACACTGCTGTTGGTAGATGTTCGGACTGATGTAGCCGTGACACGGAGCAAACACACTCCCTAGGAGCACCTCGCACTGGGAGGCATATAATACTGCAACATAAGCACACGGAAGAAACACATTAAATTGTAGTTACGATTGTTGACAATGTTGCAAAGGATTGTTTGGCTTTGATCTCTGAAATATCACCTTCAAAACCTTGGTCAACGTCATTAATCCGTTCCAGAAGGTCCGACTCAAACCAAAACAGACTCTAACCAAAGCAAACGTTCCCATAGAAAATATTGTAAATCCAATTAATCCGTTTGAGACACCCAAAATGTTAACACAAAACACATTTTATAGACATTTTATAGACATTACATATGAATGGACAACTGAACATTTAACATCAGTTTTGTCTAGTTTTTCAAAGAGGAAGGGGGAGGATCGACCCAAGAACAAGGGAAAAGGAGCCGCATAGACCCCTGTTTATTGATGAGACTGAGGTGGAGAGGGTGAAAACCTTCAAGTTCCTTGGCACACACATCAGCGAGGACCTCACCTGGTCTCACAACACCCAACAAATTCTGAAGAAGTCCCAAAGGAGACTGTACTTCCTGAGAAGACTGAGGAAATTTGGCATGTCCACCACAATCCTGAGTTGCTTCTACAGATGCACTATCGAAAGTGTCCTTACCGCCTCCATCACTGTTTGGTACGGTAACTGTACAACACGTGATAGGAAGGCACTCCAGCGGGTGATCAAGACCTCACAGAACATTGTTGGGGCAGCCCTCCCCTCACTGCAAGACATTTATACATCTAGAGTCCTACGCAGAACACACAACCTCATCAAGGACAGCACACATCCACAACACTCATTATTCACACTCCTACCGTCAGGCAGGCGCTACAGGAGTTTGAAGTCCAGGACCACAAGGCTGGCAAACAGCTTTTACCCACAGGCCATCAGGCTCCTCAACGAAGCACTCGCACACGCCGCACGCAACACACGCACACACTCATAGCACTTTATTTATTTATTTATTTGTATTATTTACTTGTATTAATGTCTCTTCTGTTGTTGTTGCTTAATTTATTGGTATATATGTTTATGTGTTTATGTTTCTTATGTTCTTATTCTTTCATTTGTTTTCTTTCTTTTCTTGGGAGAATGAACAGAATAAGATTTTCATTGCATGGTATAACTGCTGTTGTACTATGCACATGACAATAAAACTCTCTTGAATCTTGAATCTCTTGAAGAGATTATGCTTGGAGGGAAATCCCTTTTTTTTTTAATGTTTCTGCACTCCATCCATCCATTTTCTATGCCGCTTATCCTCATTAGGGTCGCAGGGGTATGCTGGAGCCTTTCCCATCCGACTTCATTTCATGTGATACAAGATGGTGGCATAAACAAACCAGATAGTATTTTGGACGTTAAACAAGCTGTCAAATGCAAGCCAAGGCAAAATTTTAGCAAACATTTTGGATGTTAACCGAAAGACGTACTAACCAAGGTGTACCGAGGTACCACTGTAAACCATGCAAAGGTCAAACTGCCCTCATCATAAAACGTTTAATAACTTCATAGGCAATTGCTTAAGTAACATTTTTACGTTCTTAAAAGTCCCACAAGTGTAAAAAGAAGTTAACCTCTGCTAAAAGTGCAGCATAAAATCTTAACTTCTGGCATTTTTCTTTCTTCTCATGGTGTTTTCTCTCAACTCCCCTTGTTGCGGCAGATGATTTCTTTAAAATAAATGTTACAAAAAGGAAAAAGAAAAAACACAGTTTGACACACTTCACTTGCTGAAGTGAGTACTTGCACTATATGTTGACATCTCACGTGACTATGCATCCAATTTCTATGCCACTTCTCATTAGGGTTGCGGGGATAGCTGGAGCCTATCCTAGCTGACTTCGGGCGACAGGCGGGGTACACCCTGGACTGGTCGCCAGCCAATCGCAGAGCACATATAAACAAACAACCACTCACACTCACATTCATACCTATGGACAATTTAGAGTCACCAGTTAACCTAACATGCATGTTTTTTGGAATGTGGGAAGAAACTGGAGTACCCGGAGAAAACCCACACACGCACTGGGAGAACATGCAAACTCAATACAGAAATGCTCAACGGAGATTTGAACCTAGGTCTTCCCGATCTCCTGACTGTGGCTGTGTGGCCAACATGCTAACCACTCGGCCAGCTAATATATACTGTAAGCTTGTATAACTTCAGGGAAGTTCAGCTTCAGAGATTGCACTGTAAACCTGCATCATTGAAAATGTTACCTCCTTGCTACAGATACTTACCATGCTGTGGTTTCATTTCACAAGGGTCAATGATGGGCAGGTTAACCGGAGCTACACAAGCTGAAGACACCTTCCAAGCATTGGCATGAAGCTGTGGTGTTCCCTCGATCATGCCTGCAGGAGACCTATGCACAAATGTACAATAAAACAGACTTAATTTGCATCAGTGGTCAGTGAGTGAAAAGCTCACAGGAAGTCATCTCGAAGATTCCCATTCAATGTTCCACAAAGGCCAAGCGTCCGTCCCCGCCAGCGGCTGTCCAGCTGCAGATGGATGCGCCCTCCTCTGCCATCATAATGCAACCTCAGCCCGATCCTTGCCTTCAGTTGGGTGAACACGGAGGTCAGCTTGCGCACGTCCAATGCATCTACACATCAGAAATAAGGGAGGCGATCACTGCACTGTTAGCATGATTTAAAATAAGAAGAGGATTTAATAGCCACCATCAAAATAGGGCAAGACAGGTGCTGAGTTGACTCCTATCATCACGCCACCTTCTTTGGTCAGAGTGATCTGACGACTCACATCTTCCTCCATCACTAGTGTCACGGATTGAATACATACCTGCTTCTGTAAACAGCCATAACAAAAAGGCAGGTTAAACGGTAACAAACACGTGTACATAGACAAGTACATGAGCAGCACCTCAGTGCAGGTAGTGTACTGCATTGTGACGGTGAATCTGCTGCTGCCGCGGCTCTTTGCAAGGACATACTGGCAAGCTCCTGGCTGGAGAAACATTCTCCCGTCGAACGTGGTCACAAATACGTCGCCCACTACCGAACATTCCGCTGAGGTGAAACAAAAGAAGCATAAAATGTTGGATCCACTGCTTATTTTGGATAGCTTGGACAACCTTACCTGTGCAGTTGTTCTCAGTGCAGTTCCACACCCCTCCCATGCAAACACTAAAAAAAGAAGTCATTTACCTTTGGCAAGCTAAACTACATCTAATACTTTTCTCATTGGAACACACTTACCAAACATTGCAGCCCTGTCGAAGCGTGTGACCATGCACGTATGATGTACCGTGGTAAACACACGGACACTGAGAAGCAGCAATGCATGTTCCATTTTGCAGGATGAGCCCTAATGGAAAAGAATATAATGATCACATTTTTCATTAGAAGAAAGTGTAGTAGTGACCTACCAAAACCTAAACATCTTGATAATGCCCTCGGTGTGAGTCTTCCCACCAGATAGTCCTATCTTTTATCTGCTGTGTTGGGCAAGAGCTTGTCATATGACCATTTTTATTGGGCTGTGGAGCATAAACAAATGCACCTCGCTTATTCTACCTAGCAACATTTGGCTGGTCATACAGGTTGACATGAAAATATTCTGAACAATTCTGTTGCTCAGTACTGCATTTTAGACCACTACAAATATGGTAAATAAGGGGTAGGATGAACAGCACCAACATGGAATGAGGGGATTGACTTGACCTAGCAATTTTCAGCCCTCAGGGGTAGTATTAGCTTTGTAACTACAATAGGGATGGCACCTGTGTGTCAGGGAGAGACAGAATGGCAAGACTGGGGTGTGAAGTTAGACACCTGAAACTTCCTTCTCCCCCACTGTTGTGCTGAAAGCAATCATCACGCATCTACTAATGCAATTATGTGATGCTCTGTCACTGTGTGAGAGCATGGAGCAATTGTTTTGATGAGTTCTGTATAAAAGGCAAAGACAAATAAATGCTGGCTCTGATGGGTTTGTGTGCTATATATGTGTTAAAAACAAAATGAACTAAAATCATGCATGCCTGTGTGGTTTAGTGCATTAACATTGTAAAAGAAATTGTTTTATTGCAGTTGTCCTGCTTTTTCATATAAAAACACCTCTGGCTTTGATCCAAACTAACAAACAAACAGTTTGTTTCCTAAAATTTGTTTCCTCACTACCGTCAGGACAATAGCAGCCATCCAGGCAATGCAGATTGGTTCCGAGGCACTCCTTTTCAAAGGTGCAGGTGGGGGGGCAGCAACTGATACAGTCTCGATAGACAAAGGTCTCCTCGCAACCGTCATCTTCATGCACAGATAATTTCACAAAATGAGTACACATGATTTTTGCAAAAATGTCCAAAACTCTGCAGATGCAAAGCGAACTTACTGCAGGAAGGAAAGCTATCCCTCCACTCCCTCACTGGATATCCCACATGAGAGCAGGCCCGGGTATACTCCACCAAGGTACGGCAAAATGTCTCCTCATCATCAGATCTGTGTTGGAAATGAGTCAACTTCTTTTGGAGTTTAATAACAAGTGATGGGATGTGGGACTAAAAATATCAAAAAAACATCAAATTATTGAGGGCAGAGGGAATTTTGACTTACACACAGAGATCAGAAACACAGCTGGCCACAAATGGGTGGGGATCAATATTCTCATGACAGGACAGAAAGGGGAAGAAGAGAAGGGCACTGCATTTCTCGATGGCATCCTACAAACATGAAGAGAATAATGATGCAGACAAAGCGGTAAACTAAGTCTCTGGCTAACAAACATATACATTTCTTACATTAAGAATGTAGTTCATCTACTCATGCAGAAAGTCCAGAACCATAATCATAAAAAAAAAAACTGAACCCCACATGAGCAAGCAATTTGCCAACAGCGGCAAGGAAAAACTGTGGAAAATAGAACTTAGGTTTTTTGTTTGTTGTCAGGGAACTGTAGGACCATCGAAGCATGTGGATTCCTTTATTTTAGTTTATTGACACACTTAGCTGTTGTTACCACAATCAAATCCACACTGATGGTACAAGTTCTTGTATTGGCATGTTTAAGTAGGTAGCTAGGTGTTTTACATAATCATGTTTGTGTTCGAGAGACCATCAATACAGTGTGTCACTGTGGTTCTTACGTCCATGTCAGATTCTGACTCGCACGGTCCACTGAAGTCAAGGTCCACTGAGGGGCAAGCTCTTTCATGAGGCAAGTTCACCGCCCAGCTGTTAGCAAACACTGCTGGCTCGTTGGTCCGAACGCCTGAAATACACAATGGTGACACCGTGCACAGGCACAGGCATAAAAAAATAAAACCACTGTAATAACAGGCACTAAGATATGCAATGTGATCACGTATTTGCATCTAGCATTATTATTTGTCTGTACCTCAAAAAGAGGGGCTAGTATTCAGTGTATTATCATAATAATTGAGATGACTGGATGCCATTAAATGGGTTATAAGGGTGTGAGGGATTTGTTCATTACACCTGTCTTACCTCGAGCAGTAGTGAGGTCATCGCCTGCATTATGGTTAAAATTCCCACACAAGCCACAAGGGGCACCCAGGTGCTCCTCGCTCATCTTCAAGTAGACACCCGAGCCTCCATCCCAGGCCAGAGAGAAGCCAAAAACACTTTTCACGAGCAGGTAATCGGCCAGTCTCTCAATAAAAACACCACCTATTGTGTGAGGCAGACTGAGCCTGGTTTTGGACAAAGACAGAAGGCATGTTCAGTGCTGAAAATCTTCTCAATAATGGGCTATTATCTTGCAAACACCTGCGTCCTCCCTGGTAGACATGGTATGAAGATATGTGGATCTCATCCTCATTTGGGAAAAGCAGACTGAGAGCTCTTGGACAGGAATATACACTCCCGTCGCACACCCGGCTGTTGTGGATCTGAACACAACCAAACCGCAAGATGATTACCTTTCTTAGACTCCCTATGCGTTCTCTTACCCAAACTGTGTACTGTGGTGTTGCAGAGTGGCAATCCTGAGCCAAAATATAGGAGCAGGTGCCAGGAAAGTAGAAGTATATCCCATCAAACGTCTCATAGTGGTGCTGACCCCACGACCTGCAGATCCCATCTCTATCTTGACCCTGGTTGGGTACTGATAAAAAAAACACAGTTGGAAGCATGAATTTTTTGTATTGAAAATATAATAAAACTGTATCATCATCTTTTATTTAATGAAGGAAATGTTTTTTCTAAGAAGCACTTTTGTTTAGGAAATCCCCACAGCTGACAATGCTGACATTTAGAGGAGGTCGGTGGATGAAGTGAGCCATCTTATCTGTTTAGTAAAGAGCACATTTTTATATAAGATGATTCATTCTATTCACTTCATTTTTCAAATATAAGGTGATCACAAACATACGCTGGCACAAGAGATTATTACCCTTGTCTTTAAAATGTGGGAAGCTTTGACGATAACCTTCAGTTCAACTTTGGACATATTTTTACTAGGAGTGCTCCGATCAATCGGCCACTGATCGGTATAGGCCGATTTCCGTGAAAAATCACGAGATCGGCAAATGCCAATAAATGCCTTTCAAAGCTGATCACAAAAGGGAAAAAAAAGCTGATCACAAAAGCCGATACCCGTGGCTTGGATCGTTGCACAGGTCAGCTGTTGGTTCCTGCTTCGACCTTCCGGCCTGTCGCACCTCCTCCGGTGCCAATGCGGGCAGCTGCAGGGTCGTCAGATGTTTCGCCCCCTATACCAGTATATCTCCCGGCGGGGGGGCAGTAACGTATGGAGACGTCTCCCCGTCACTCCCTGCAGCTGCCCTCAAGGGGGTGTTAGCCCCCATCCTTTTTCCTTCCTCCGAAGCCACAGCCAGTAGCTCGCCTTCTCAGCCTCCTCTCCCAGCTCCTTCAACGCTTTCCGCAGGCTTGTCCCTGTCATCCCAGCGCTGCGGAGCAGTTGGACTGCCGTCTTGCCAACAAAGCCCCTGCTTCCGACCTCCACAGGGTGTACCCTGGCTCTCCAGCCAGCCTCTCGGCACTCCGCCGCCAGCTCGGAGTATTTGAGGTGTTTCCTCTCGTGGGCTGCTGTCATGCCCTCTTCCCAGGGGATGGTTAGCTCGATCAAGTGGACTGATCTCTCCACTGCAGACCACATGACAATGTCTGGTCTGAGAGTAGTTGTGATCTCTCTCGGGAACACCAGTTGTCTTCTGAGATCCACCAGCATTTGCCACTCCTTGCCTGGTCTCAGGATGGTAACTCCCTGCGTGGGTGCTCTGCGCATTTCGCCTGGCTTGGTGAAAGCAGCTAGCGCCGGCCTTACCTTTGTCTGGGTGCGGTTTGCAGCCACCCTGCATCTTTCGAGGTGCTCTGCCAACTTGGCTAGCACCTGGTCATGGCGCCACCTAAACCGTCCATGGGTCAACGCCACCTTGCATCCTGATAGGATGTGCTGGAGGCTAGCCTTGGTGGTACTGCACAGCGGACAGCCTACCTCACTCCCGAACCACTGAGTGAGGTTCCGGGGGCATGGGAGGGTGTCGTAGGCTGCTCTGATCAGGAAGCTTAGTCTGCTCTGTGGTGTCCTCCAAATGTCTGCCCAGCTGATGCCCCTCTGCACGGTAGCCTCCCATTGTGTCCAGGCTCCTTGGCTGCCCTGGGATATCGCCTTTATGTGGAAGTGCTCCTGCTCCACCCTGGTGACTTCGTCCACCACCATGGTCTTCCTCTGCCTCATGGTAGCTTTGGACCAGAACTGTCGTGGCACTGTCCAGCCTAGGCCAGTGCGACTTGTCTGGGTTGACCCCATCACCTCTTTGTGTTGCAAACTGGAGATGACGTTCTCTACCTCGGCAGGTGCTTTCCATTTACGGCCTGTGTGGATTGAGACTTTTGCACTCCTTATTGGATGGTCAGCAGAGTCCTTCATCACAAGTACAAGGCGTGCCTTCTCCTGCTTGTACCCGAGACTGATGGATTTCAAAGGGAGCTCCAGCATGTTCCATCCAAAGAGGCCTGCATCTGAGAAGCAGCGAGGTATTCCTGATGTATCTGTTGGTTAGGCTGTCCATCTTGCTGACCTCTGAAATGGGGACCTCGCAGATCTTAAGTGGCCACATCACACGTTGGTATAGTGTGTGCTGGTAGCACCACACCTTGTGCTTCCCTGACAGCTGGCTTTGGTCTATTTGGTCTGCACTATTGCAGGCCGCAGCAATCTTTTCGTGCAGTGTAGTGTCTTAACATAACTAATGTCTTGGGCAGCGTCGTCCTCTCACTTTCCCCTCCCACAAAACAATGCCAATCATGGCTGCCATGTGGAACTTAGCTACCAACACATGCTACGGAAACTATCTTGCGGCGGTAACAAGTTAAGAACCTTTAATTAAGCATTTGAAAAACAACCATTTTATGGGGTATGGTGACTTTTTCAGGCCAACAGTGTGAGAAGCCAGCTAACTGAGCCATGTTGCTAAAACTTGTGCGTGTGTGCGTGACAGTCAGAAGGCTAAGCTAATAATCCAAAAAATATGAATTCATCGGATGAGATGACCAGCCATTCTCAGCAGTGGAAGACACCGAGTTCGCTGAGTTTCTTGCCACTTACCTGGAAGTTCCGCCTATGTAGTCTCATATCCAAAGTCTCTTTACAGTAAAGAAGGCGTGTCATCCTCTGGAACTTTCAGCAGTGATATATGTTCTCTTCATCGGGACTAGATTCCCAAGCCACCTCAACTGGCTCCTGTCGATGTGAAGGAGCAGCGGCTCTACTCTGAGCCCCTCACGGATGACCGAGCTCCTCACCTATCTCTTTGAGCGAGTCCAGCCATGCTACGGAGGAAACTCATTTCGGCCGTTTGTATTTGTGATCTCGTTCTTTCGGTCATGACCCAAAGCTCATGACCATAGGTGAGGGTGGGAACATAGATCAACCTGTAAATTGAGAGCTTTGCCTTCTGGCTCAGCTCTGCCGTCACCACGACAATCTGGTACAGCGACCGCATTTCGGCAGATGCTGCTCCGATCCAGGTGTCGACCACACTCCAATCTTCCCTCACTCGTGAACAAGACCCCGAGATACTTGAACTCCTCCACCAGGGGCAGGACCTCATTCCCAACCCGAAGGGTACAGTCCACTCTTTTCCGACTGAGAACAATGGCCTCGGATTTGGAAATGCTGAATCTCATCCCAGAAGCTTCACACTCAGCTGCAAAACCGCCTCAGTAAACACTGAAGGTGACAGCCTGATGAGGCCATCAGGACCACATCATCTGCAAATAGCAGAGATGAGATCCAGGGCCCCCAAACTGGACTGCCTAATGCCTTGGATGCACCTAGAAATTCTGTCCATAAAACGTATAAACAGAATATGGTGATTGTGAGCCCTGGCGGAGGCCAAAGTTCATCGGGAACAGGCTCGACTTACTGCTAACAATACAAATGAGGCTACTGCTCCAGTTGCATAAGAAGCTCCGTCCAGCAGCCTCCCCGCCATGTAATCTAACTCATCACTTGGTGATCACTTGACAGCTCAGCCCCACTCTTCACCCCTCTCTTCTGTCCAGAGCATGCAGATCTGATTATACAACTACAAAGTCAATCATAGACCTGCCGCCTAGGGTGTCCTGGTGCCAGATGCACTTGTTGACTTCCTTATGTTCGAAAATGGTGTTTTGTTATGGACAAACTGTGGTTTACGCAGAAGTTCAATAACATTACACCACACGGGATCAGATCGGGGTGGCCGTTCCTCCATTTCGGCAGCTCCAGAGTAGAACAAAGTCCAGCCTCTCTCGACGACTGTGGTTCCAGAACCCAAACTGTGGGTGGAGGTGAGTCCAACTATGTCTACTCGGAATGTCTCAACCTCTCGTGCAAGCTTGTGCTTGGGCGCCTTCCCCACCAGAGAAGTGACGTTCCATGTCAAAAGAACAATATTTGGCCACTGAAGACCAGGTTGCCCCGGCGCCCGCCCTCGACCACCACCCAATGCACCGGACCCTTATACTTGCTCCAGCAGGTTGTGGGTCAACAGGGGGAAGATCCTGTGTGGCCGGGCACCACAGGTGAAGGCCTGATCACCAGGCGCTCGCCTTCAAGGCCCTCCCTGGGCCTGGCTCCAGGGTGAGGCCCTGGTGTCCCACGTCTGGGCGAGGTGTGGTAACTCCTCCTGTTTTTTTTCATAGGGTCTTCTGAATTACTCATTGTCTGGCCCGGAGCTGTTTGCCTTGAGACACCCTACCAGGGGCATACAGCCCTGGACAATATATCTCAAAGGATCACTCGGGCACACAAACCCCTTCACCTTGATAAGGTTGTGATTAAATTTTCAAATTTTGGAAATGTCTTTCTCCAACTATCCAATTAAAGACCCATCCTCCTTAAGAGTAAGGTATATACAGTAAGGTATATACATTTTCAGTATTTATGGTAAATTCGTTTTCATTATATGGACAGAAGTCTTGAGCCACTGAGCCCTTTCACATACAGTAGGGCTGACACTAAGGCAATAACTACTTTCTCTGTTACGTATAACGCAAAGCTGAGATGTCGGCTTAAATTTTTCTTCTGATTGATTATTAATTGATAACGCTATGTATGTCACTTTTGTGTGTGTGCATTTGTGTGGACACTTCACTTACTAATCTGACAGCGGTCTCCGAGGGCCTGGAACTGAGCGCAGTCACACACTCCACCCACCTGACACCAGCCACCATTGAGGCAGCTGCATATTTCTAGGGGAAAAGTCTGTTATGATTACACGTGGGCATCTTCATGACATCTTTTGAACAAGCAGTTCGAAAGATGCAGTGTAGACAGCAGTGTATACCTGAAGAGGAGTCTCTGGCTGTGTAATTGTTCAAAACACCACGTGACAAAGCCTCCTCCGAGAGCAGCGGAGTCTGCTAATTGATGGAATACTGTTTTAAAAGCATTAATAGCAGCGTAAATGCAATTGTGAGTGTGGCACATTCTTTACAAAGACATCTTTGTGTGTCACTTTGCTGTGTTTTGCACATGTGGCCGCCCTGACCTCCTGCGGTTCTCTTAGGTGTAGTGTACCAACCTTTTCCCACAGGAGATCCCGTTTCCTTCGAAGCACATTTGCTCGTCTGGACACACAAACACACACATCAGTCAGAAGGAGTGGTGAGAGGGAAGGCTCAAGCACACTTGTAATTGAGGTCCTCTTTAGTGAAGTGAATTCACATGCAGAGAGATACTATCTGTTACACAATCAAGAAGAGGAGATCTTAACCACAGCCTCCTTGAGTTTGAGTGGTTGACTTTTTGTTTAAAATACTTCTTTTATTTTTTATATTGTATGAGACAGTAAAACCTTGATAAATTAAGTATATTAAAGGGGTCTGTGACTCAATAAAGGCCTATAACAAGTATATGAGTAATCATCACTGCATTTAATATTGATAGTAATACAAATACTGTAATACAGATCCAATACAAGAGCTGCATCAAAAAATATCAGATTTTAGTGAAATTTTACTGTATACTAAAGGGTGTTACCAATATTTGGGAACCCTCATTTTGCTACTTAGCTGCCTGAAATATTATTAACACATCTCCAAATGATGCAATTCAAAATAATGAACATATTGTTCAATGAATTCCTCTTTTTTACAATGTCGAAGGCTGTTTTTTAATGCAGATCTTGAAGATTGTATAATTTTCCAAAATTCATACCTTTGTATTCTTGCTTCTGAGCCTGAAGGTCGATTCTGGGCTCCTGTACATAGCAGATGATCAGATTACCAAATAATTACATAGAATACAATCATACCAGCTATAACTGCATCAGTTTGATTGTTTTGATGCCAGACTCGCATCAATAGCATAGAAATGCTATTAGCTTGTGACATAAATATGTGTGTATCACTTACCCTCCAGGAGAAAAAGAAAAAGGTGGGAGATCGACAACAACATGACAACAATGCGTCTCACTGTCAACATGAAACTCATCTCGGAGTCTGGTGCATGTCACTGGTCTAAGGAGGGCATTTGGACCACACAGTGGCACCACACAGTGGATCTGGTGGATGTCCAGGAGGGAGGACTGCCTGGTGGTGACGACACACAGGCCACTCCCACTCAGCCCAGGTAAAGTTGTTTGATGCTTCCACTTTATGTGTGTGTGTTTATTTTCCGAAGCTCCGGTGACTGTTAGATTTTAAGGAAAACTGCACTTTTTTTGCCCATCATCCACAATCATCATGTGAGACATGAACACACGTGTCTTTCTCTTTTCTGTGTGTTCTAAAGATATAAAAATATGGACTCATACAAGAGTGACAAAATTAAAAGGGAATGCATGTGGAAATACAAAGATAATAAATAATAAAAAGAATATACAAATGTAGTCACATTCTTTATCCATTTTGTCATAGTTTTTTCTGTATTGTCTTTTCCATTTTGGCGTCACTTTTCCTGTTTTGTCTTTGTCTTTTCCATTTGCTTTTTGTCATTGCATTTACTTGACGGCTTTAGCTTGGTTAATGTGCACGTCACATTATATGTAAATGGAGTGTTGGCGCTTTTTGGAGTCTTTTTCTTAAGGCTTTATAGGCGGAATAAGCGTTTCCCATTACATGTAGTAATGAGCTGTCTCTTTTTAACTTTTTTTATATCTTTGGAAGTGAAAGACAGATGTGTCTCATATCTCGTATCTTGTGGCTGATGGGCAAAACTCCCAAAAAAGTGCAGTTTTCTTTTAAATCCCCACAATACGTTGTCAGAAGGACATGAAGACAACCGCCGTTACTGTCGCAAATTTATTACGTTGGTGTTAACTTGTCTAACATTGACGGAAATGTAGAGATTTGAATCACATAGTGGCATAACGATTTACGTATTTTCAAAAGAAATATTAATCCATGGTCGACTACAGGGTTGTCCAGTGGGGTGGGAGATACTGCAAATTTTGGTATCCCTCCGATTCAGGGACAGTATTACCATTACCAATATTGATACTTTTAATAATTTTTCAAGATTATTGAATGGCTTTGTGATTTTACTGTTAATTTGTTGATCATGACGATAATCAGTAAAACACAGTGAACCAAAATTTTAGGGAAATAATATCAACAAACTTCTTTGTGAACAATTTTACAATACATAAATACAACACTGGCGACCAGTACAAGGTGTACCCCGCCTCTTGCCAGAAGTCAGCTGGGATCGTCTCCAGCATACCCCCGCAACCCTAGTGAGGACAAGCGGCATAGAAGATGCATGGATAAATACAACAATATAAGACGATGTAAAAATATAAACAAAGTAATACAATTATTCCCTTTTATTACATACAATTGTTTGAGCAAAATAAAGACAACAGTGAAAAATAACTACAACAAAAGCAAAAACTACATTGGCTCTCATTCAAATCCTTTGGCTTTTTGCCCCCAAAGCTGTCCTACATGTGCAGGGACTCATTACCTACTTTTTGTTTTACGATATATAAATATGTAACTACATGTATAAGAATATTGGCATTTTGACAAAATGAACACAGCAAAAAACACCAAAATTTGTGAAAGTGAAGATAGAAGAGAACTGAAATATATTGATCTCATAATGCTACTACAATTATTATTGATACTATAAATATTTTTATCGATCCACCCACCCCTAGTGTCCAAAGTGAGGCCTAGGGCCCATCTTTTTTTTATTAGGCTGCGGCACATTCTAAAAATACAATTAAACAAGAAGAGTAAAATAAACAACAGAGAAAGTTTTAAGAAGAGCAAAAAGGCATAATGTAACAAGAAAAAGTTGATACGTAATCACACTAGAACTAATAATATGCTTTGTCAGCTATAACACAAGTCTTGGGAGATGTGCATGGGTTGGTTTTAGGTTGGTTTTCTCAAAACATCGCCCACAAGCTTTGATTTTTCAGGAAAAAGTTTGGACACCCATAGCCTTCTAGAATAAGCTGATCTTAAAAGTAACATTTTTGCTGTATGGGATTGTTACAACAAATAATGTGGAAGACAGCTGAGCATTTACTTTCTCGTTCACTTTCTCCCATTGATTTTGGTTTAATATCCTTATTCATTTGGCAAATCTCAAATATTCCAAACAAAATGCTGTCTGCAGGGTAAAAGTAATAGGTTGTTTTTATATTCTGCTTTTTGATTTTTACGAAAAGCTTCTAAAATAAATCTATGGTTTAAAGAGCACTGAGTCGTTAACGCTGCGCGAACCAGTGTTACATAAAGAATTACATAAAGAACATTACAAATATATAACAAAAAATTGTCAGCGGAAGTGATGTCTCACCGTCTGTGTGGGATTATACATCTTTTTCAGACAGTTTTCTCGGAAAAAAAATACTGTGTTATATTAGGTTCAATACAGTATTTTTGTTCATTATTTTCTTTTACCCACTACTATTACCATGTCGCTAGACAAAACCACAACTTGCCAATTTACAATAAGTGGAAAGGTGAAATCTACGTATCTATTTTTTAATCAATAGTCTATCTATCTATCCATCTATCTATCTGTCTATCTATCTATCTATCTATCTATCTATCTATCTATCTATCTATCTATCTATCTATCTATCTATCTATCTATCTATCTATCTATCTATCTATCTATCTGTCTATCTGTCTATCTATCTATCTATCTATCTATCTATCTATCTTAATCATTTACAGTGTGTGGCATATGTACTACAGTGTACTGTATGCATGTGGGTGAACAGAAGAGATGGAGGAAACCACATACAGTACAGGCCAAAGGCTTGGACACACCTTCTCTTTCAATGCATTTTCTTTATTTTCATGACTGTTTACATTGTAGATTCTCAAAATGAATGAACACATGTGGAATTATATACTAAAGAAAAAAGTGCGAAATAACTTTAAATATGTCTTAAATTTTACATTCCTCAAAGTCCCTTTGCTTTTTTTGATAGAGCTGCACACCCTCGGTGGTTTCTCAAAGAGCTTCATGAGGTAGTCACCTGAAATGGTTTTCACCTCACAGGTTTGCCTTGTCAGGGTTACTTAGGGGAATTTCTTGCCTTATTCATTGGGTTGGGACCAACAGTTGTGTTGTGTGTGTCCAAACTTTTGGCCTGTACACTAGGTCCCCAACTTACGAACACAATTGGTTCCAGACGGAACTACTGGATGCAGTAGTAATATTAAACGAGGATAATTAAAGAAAAAAAACAATAATAAAAGTGATATAATAAGACGTAATGATAAATGTTATTTACCTTTGAAGGGGAGTGGTCGAGCATACGTCGTTGTGGTGGAGGAGGAAGGGGAGTTATTGAAAAAAGTAAAAATCATTGTCGTCGTTAGACTCTTCTAAAAGAGGTAGTGTTCTGTGGGTGGTGTAGAATTAAGCAGGCCTATTAACTCTTCATAAACTTTAATCACACGCTCTGTCCGGGTTGCATCGTACAGCTAGAACTTAGCTTTTCTTCACGTCTCCTCCCCGGTCTTCCTCTACCTGTTGCTCCCATTCGCAGTGTCACAGTGCCCTCTACTGGTCAAGCATGTAGCAGTATAAATATGGTTTGTGGCAACAAGGCAAAGTACAAGAAAATATACTGTGGACCAGTCAGCTTGCGTTCGTATCTCCGAATGTTCGCAGGTCAGATGTTCGTAAGTTGGGTACCTAGTGTACTGTGTTTTATATTTAAAAGGTAAATCAAATAAAATCAGTTAGTGATTTAGTGATTCATACCTGGTTACTGCAAGGATAAGACTGAGAACTACGGAGTAAATATTTAAAAAGCATTTAAGGAATCAGTGAAGCTTGGATTTAGTACAGTGGAAACGACGACCCCAAGGTTGTACATGTTGGAAAGTGAGCGTAAAATATGCCTATAAAACTGTGAGGTCAAAAACGACTGTATCAGCCAGGGCCTCAGCATACCTCATGAGACTTCAGCTCAATGAGCTTTTAAAATGATTAACTCTACAAGTGTACTTTGCTTTTTCTTTGGCTTTTTTGTTAAGCCACCAATGAACGACCAATGACTACAAAGAGGAAAAATGTGGTGAAGACGATGGACCCAGAAATGTGGTCTGTGTGTCTGTGTTCTGACTGTTTAGTACAATATGATTAAAGCGGTGAATTCAATGTGCTGCTTAATCGGTTAAGTTTTGCCATACAGTTAAGCAGTTCGGTGGTTAACTTTTTTCTTTTACGCTTGTATGACAGTTAAAAAATGCGATGCATGAAGTCAGTTTCTTGAAATGTTATTCCATTTCATCATTAAAGGGTGGGGTTTTATTTTGGTTGTATATAGTTTTACTTACACTTACATGACAGTTAATTATGTTAAACTGTTTGACAAAGTTGGAGAAGAAGATGTTCATTTCTTGTTGGAAATCAGCGCATTGATGTCATCCTCCGGTTGAAGGCTGTGCCACTGTGCAATTGGCCGCCTGGGGTTTGCGAGCATATCCGACCAATGGCGTTGCTCGGTGCCGGTGCTGCTCCCACCCAGCAGTACTTTACCGATGGCATCGTTTTTTCCAATCTTGTCGTAGTCCAACACAGTCACTGCTACCTGCACCTTCTAGAAATGAAGATATACACACGGTTCATATGAAACATACAGTATACGTCTTACCTGCACAATATCATGAAGTCTCATGTTTGCAGTCATGTGGTGTTTTTAACAGCAGTGTGTGTATGCTTGTGTACCTCTATCTGTTCACATGGCACTTCAAAGCTGAAAGACTCATTGTAGTAAGGGTTCAAAGTGTTCTTCTTGGTTGTTGTTTTCTTTTTCTTTAGTCTTTTCCCATTCTGCATCAAGTGGATTTTCACATAAGGGTCTGACAAAAAAAGCAGGGAATTTGAATATGATGCGCTGCATCCCATTCAGCATTGAGCATCATGAGTGACTGCTCCTCAATTTCTATTTATTTTTCCCTTTACTCAAAACAAGTGATCCAGTTAGGGATTAAGTCTTATCTTTGTTATTTCACTCACCCGATAATCCACCCACATCCATTTTCTTCAAGTTTTTGGCCTCCAGAATCACCACTGTCAGTTTCCCTGCTGTCGGCACGTACCTCAAGGACAAACAAATGTCCCCGAGACGCTCACTCTGTTAAAAAGAGAGACACAATTTTGTGTGTTTTTAACAAAGAGTCACTCTTTAATCACAAAAAGTGTCAAACACCAGAGGCTATAGTCCTTTCTAGACACAAGACAAGGTAAACACATTCAAATTAGAGGCAATACAACAACAATTATTTTCCTGTTTATTATGCACACTCCCACCTCTTCTTTCTCTGCCTTCTGGAGGTCCCGCCACTCCTGCAGCGACTGACTGAAGTCCACGCTGCTCATCGGTATCTTCACAGCCCCGATGGCATCGTGTTTGGAGAAACGGTCAAAGTCGTACACAGTCATAACCAGTGTCTTCCCGCCCAGCTCAGTGTACGGTACCTGCACACACGTACAGTACATGTGTACACATTTATATACCATGTCTCATGAAGTTTTCTGGAGAAATATTCCTCTAAAGTCCCACAATGAGATTTCAATATATTCTGTGAAACTAAATTAACTCCAAAAGTGAAGTTTGCTTTTTCTTTGACTTGTGTGTGTTTTCAGGCTGCCACAAATGATAACCATCGAACGGAAAGCTGTACACACATCTGTTGTGGCTGCTCAGTACAATATGACTGAAGCAACAAAAAGAGAATATTAAAATAATAACTTCGGTTAACTTCTTTTTACACTTGTATGTCACATAAGAATGTTAAAAGCACAATGCTTGAAGTCTGCACTTTCCTGTGTACTACAGGCCCAGAATCCATCATCAAAGTTGAAAATGAGTACACAATTTATTGTTTTTAAGTTTATTATAGCACAGTTAGCTTCTTTTTACGCTTGTTAACAATGCTGACATGTAGAATACATTTGACCCCGTAGGTCTTTTCTTAGAAATTGCAGCATTTAAAAAGACATTACCTTAAATGTGAAAGTCTCATTGAAGTTCGGTTCGAGAGTCTTCCTATGAACTTTGGTTTCAAACTTTTTCTTTTTGTCCGGGAGAAGATATACTTTTACGTAAGGGTCCGAGCTCCCGCCCACATCCATGGCAGGAAGTCCCGCGGCCTGCAAGATGCCGACTACCAGCTAGAACATGAGCACAGAGAAAATGTGGCTTAACACAGTTATTGTGGATAATATTGTTGTGGTGAGACATTTGACATCTCACCATGTTATCAGTGAAGTTGTAGTCTAATGTGAAGTGTAGTCTGCCAAGCTTGTCATCTTCTTTTGGCTCAGGGTCTGACAACTCTGTTTCCTTCTTGCTTTCAACTTTTAGCGGCTGCATGCACACACACACACATAAACACACAACATGTCAACATGATAAAACCATAGAATCGGTGCAAATCTTTGGAAGCTTGTGGAACCGCTCTTGAAACTTGCTCAACTCTCATCATCACACAGCATAGCTAGGCGCTTTGTCAGGTTTATGCATGCACGCCTCAGGACAGTGTAACCCTACATGATTGATGTGCAGTGCATCCCTTTATGTGAACACAAAGTGACTAGTCCTACATGGCCCAGATGTCAGCGCTGTGATACATTACAAGCATAAGACTGCAGGAGGTGTACCTCTTTGTAACCTCCATCCATTTCAGTGTCAATGCCTCCTCCTTTGCTCTTCTCTTTCCCCTTTTTCTTGTCCTTGTCCTTTTTCAGGCATTTCTTCCACGCGCACACACCGAAGGAGAGCAGCACGCACAAACTCACAATACAGAGGGCGGCAACAACCCACGATGATGCTGCAAACCAAAGTACACACATTAAAAACGCTCATTTTTTAATCTAATCTACTCCTAATTCATTCTCACTGTGCTGGTGATAGTGGCTACAAAAAAAAGTAAAAATAATATTCTGTTATGTAATCTTGATTGGCAAGGGCTGGCTTTTACTTGCTGGACATTCACACAGAAATTCAGAAATGATAAGTGCAGCACTCGCCGGCCAAAACATTAGGTACAGCCGCAGTTTGTTGCACTGCATGTGAACTACAACTATAATTGCAAACATTTATCTCCTAAGATGCTATCATGTACTGTAAATGTATTTTTATATGCAAACCCACAAATGGTGTCACAGCACTGTTAGGTAGACTGATTGAGTGAACTCACTGTGGATTCTATGCTGCTCACTCATGAACCTGTTGGCACTTTGGCCTTCAGAATGAGTTCCATTGTTTGTGGTGTTCGGCGAATGGGTGGAGCTTGTTGGCACGATTGGGACATCATCTTGATGGTTACCCGTCATGTTGTACTTCTGATAGGACACAAAATAGGACCCAATATCATAACACTTAGTAGAGTGTGGACCCATGAAGTAATGTGAACAATACAGGACAAATTTGGATTTGATTTGTATCAGCTAACCCCTTCTACTCCAGATGGTAGCGCTGTTATTTAGCTCCATAGATTGACATAGTTTGACCATGACATTTGGTACACTCCTTTTGGGGACTGACACGCACATCTGAAAAATGTTTGAAGATACTAAAGGTTGGTCATGTGGAAATTTTGGCAACAATTGTTTATCCTTGTAAGTTATGAACGGCACTAAATACGCTTTTGTAGCCTGTGTATCCTTATCCATATTCACATCCAAAATTAGCGCAAACTCAAACTAGGCAATCTGTGCCACGTTCATGCACACTTCACACCTATCGTCCATTTATTTTGACTAGTGTGAGTACAGTGGATCCCTGCACATTCACGATTCAGTATTTGCTGTCCTGCAAATTCGCATGCACTGAAAATAATCACCTTCCGGTGTACTAAATTTTTTTTTATAAAATAACATAATTTCTACATCACAAAATCAGGGTTTACTCGCGTTTGTTATTTACGATTATCAATAAGCAGCTAACTCCACATTAATACGCAACTAACTCCATGGTTAATGTCACAGCTTGGTTGAAGCAATTCTGCCTGCAGCTAAACACATCTGAGACAGTAGCAATGTTCTTCTCTCAGTCCAACAATTCCTTCAGTGCCAAACCAGATGTTTTTGTTTTAGGGGAAAGACTGCAGATCGTATCAGAATACAAATATCTGGGCGTCATAATTGACACAAAGCTGTCACTTAAATTACATGTAAAAAGGGTCTTTAATCAAATCTCAGTAATTTCAGACACATTCGCCATCAAATGTCCACACAGGCAGCAAAAATGTACATGTACCCTATGATCTTCTCACATATCACTTAATGTTTACCCATTTGGTCACAGGCTAGTATTACATCTCTGAGACCCCTGCAGTCACTTCACAAAAACATTCTAAACATTTCGGATAAGAAACCACACATTTCTCACCATTGTCCAATATTACACAAACACAGACTACTCAGCTGGGAAAAAATGGTCCAATTGTCATATCTTTGATTTGTAAAATTATTCATGTGTTATCATCTCGCGTCTTATTCAACAGTTGGTCAAAATCCGATTAGCTGTTCATAGCAGAACTGCAGGTGTCGAGAAGGGAGATTGCATTATTTCATTTAGCAAAAGTCTATTTGCACAAACAGCTTTCTCCATTAAAGTGGAACTTCACCCCCATAACCATTAGAAATCAAAACACATATCATACAGTCAAGGTCCGGGTAAAGAAATGGCTTATTGACAGTCAGAACAGCCAACTACAGACTAAAGACTGGTACTGCTGTTGTTGGTATCCTGTCATGTATGAGTTTGTGTCTTGATATGTCTGTAACAATTGCTACAATTCTACTATTGATCCCTTGTTTTCCCTATGGTAGCCCATTCTAAAAATGCGAGTAAATTTTATTCCAAATAATCAACGATCAAGTTTGAATCGTCGGCACATGCTGCTACCCAGCATGGTTTGCTGAACTGCTCTGTAAATACTGTAATTTGTTTTTTGTCATTCCGTGTAGTATTGGTAGTTGTCCTTTGTGTATGTACTTATCTGTTATCTCTTCTCTTATTTTCATCTGACACCAAGACCACGGTTAGTGTTAGTGTTAGTGTAGATCACCCTCTTCCATTCTGGCTGTTGTGTGCCTAACTAGCGACATTGATCAATGGTATACTGTCATTGTTGATCGAGCCACGGCTTGAAGATAAATGGCTGCAATCAGTTTCATAGTTAAAATAAAAAGAAACATAAATAGTGCATATCAAGTCAATTGCTAAAGAATAGATGCATATAAGAGTCACTCGTTATTTCTAATCACTAAAAATGTATATTAATATTAAAATGGACATTTGACATTTAACATGTGGACGTTTGATGGCGGTCAGTAACAGTTTATGAATATGTGATACAATACAGGTGAACAGCATACATGTACATCTGTTTAAATCTCACAAGTTTTATTTGTTTCTGTCTTTATGCTTCTTTAATAATGTTTTTTAGTCAAGATTTGAGATTTCGCATTTTTTTTCTGCCGTCCTTCAATGCACCATAGTGGCTGTGAGACAGAAAAGTGAAACTTATATATACAGTAACTTCTACATCATGACTCCGATTCTGTCTGTTCATTGATCAGTTCAGGTTATCGCTCATGAGTGTTGAGTAGCCATACATTAATTTAAAATGTGTTTAATAAGTGTGTGAGGCATATTGAAGAGAGATAGGTAGGGTTCTGCTGATGAATATAATTTAATTATTAGAACTGTCACTTTTGTTGCAAATGTTAATCCGGAA
Organism: Dunckerocampus dactyliophorus; assembly: GCF_027744805.1. NCBI lineage: Eukaryota > Metazoa > Chordata > Actinopteri > Syngnathiformes > Syngnathidae > Dunckerocampus > Dunckerocampus dactyliophorus. The sequence goes on from NC_072823.1 coordinate 17,938,000, forward strand.
TCAGAGGAGAACGTCAACGTCAAGCTATCAGACAGGTTTGGGAAGGGAGGGGAAGCGAGCTGAGTGTCACAAAATGACATTTTTATGGGTGTCTCAATTGCTCGTGGATCTTCCCCATTTGCTTGTGTAAGTACAGTACTACTATACTGCGATTTGTGCTCATGCATGGTACACTTCCCTGGCCTCATTCATCAGTGTTGCTCATGAACAAGCGTATGTGCACACACAACATAGACATGTCATATAATAGAATTAATGCAACCATTCCCACTGCAGGTTATCAGCGGTAACAGCTATTTTACACCATAGAACTAAACAACAGTTCACAAAATCAGCAAATTTGCAGAAAAAAAGTGTTGCATGGCACATGCAAACTTATCAAATCCTGAAAGAGTGCAGTGCTTCATGAGTACTGGTCAGTGGAGGATAGTGGTTATGATATGGTACAACTGGCCCAGTGTGAACGCCTGAATGGCTTCTTTTTTCAACTTTTATTGAAAATATTGTGTTTCGTAGTTTTTGCATAATCCTGCTTACCGGATAACGTCCGAGCTCATGGAAAATGAATACAAACAAAACCCAAACAAAACAAAAACCTGTTTCTAGAACTAAACAAATAGGCTCACTTGTAAATGTCAGCTAAAAGCCAATTGATCAAATGCATTTGACGCAATAATATTCTCACATGACCGTTGGTTTCAAATGACTTCTTTTTCTGCTGGGCAGGCACTAACATTGGAGAAGGATGTACACCCTGTACAACTGTATGCTGACGTGAAGGAGAGGAGGGAAGCATCACACATGGACTTGTGTGCTGCTCAACAGAGGTAGCGGCTATGTGCCAAGGTCATGCTCTCTTTCAGCCTTCACTACACGTAGGTGACAGCCATCTAGTCTTGATTTTTATCCAGTATAATCATGGGAGTTGTCGCAGTTTAGTAAATTCTATTATTGTTTATTTTATTTATTATGATTTGATCATTGTATTGTTTTACTATTGTTTAATAAGCTATAACTATTCTTATGTCCAAAATTGTGATTTTTAAACATGATGCAAAAATGCAAAAATGTTATATAATAATACTATTTTACCGAGGTGCCTGCTGTAAATCCCACATTCATTCACAAAGTTTCAAATAGAAATGAAGAATTATGCTAAATATTACACAGAGCTTGCTTTTCACCTTCAACAGATATTTACACCACAAACTCACAAGGTAATCAATATAGTACTTAATTTAAAAACTGCTGGCAAAAAACATGTTTTACTTGGTTTTCTTCCCCACAAAAGTTGCACATTATTAAAAAAACTACAGTAATAAATAAGCTAATAAATTAAGTATGCCTGAATCCATTAAATAAAACAATAACAACCCACCCTAATGTTTTTACTTGCAGGTAAGCATTCCTTGTTTGAAATAGTTTTGCATCAAATAGAGTACATAATAAACAGACCTACCAGTATCTGGTTGTCCCAACAGCAGCAGTGTTCAGACTCAGAAGTGCTGCTTTTCCCCACAGAGAGGAGCAAGAGGAGGAGGAGGAGAAAGAGAAAGGATGACAGGACTGGACCGGACAGGACAAGCTGAAGAAAAACATGCGGTAAGGAAGAGATCAGTCAATGATTGCCTTGTTTTTGTTGTATCTCAGAAATTTTGGCTCAAATAATGAGAAAGGGAGAAGATAGTTTGGAATCTAAAGTTTGGTCACCTTGTCTCTCAAGGTGTGTTAATGTGGGTCTTTTTTTTGACGCTCCTCTTGTGACCTCTGTCCCATCCATACGAGTCACCCTCTCCGGGCCACAGATGAATATTCATTACTGTAGTGACACTGCTTTTTAAAAGGCTCGTTAGCATACTGAGGGTTCAGCAATAGCCAGCATTAACATTCAGAGTAGTGTGTGCGTGTATATCGGTGTGTGTTGTTGAGCATCTCACTGCAGAACTGCCTGATTGTCTATGTATAGATGACGTTGTTGCCTGATTTAGAAACTTTGGATGTGGTTTCTGCAGCAACACACAGAGATCAGGTTCCGACCCGGGCCTCCGTTAACCTTGAAGAAAATGATCAGCGATACTGTACAGAAAGAACACCTATAGGGCACTTTTAGTATGTTTGGATTCAAGGAGCAATTCCATCATTTTTGACAAAGGTCAATGTTAGTGAGCCTTCACAGAACACGTTCTAAGCCTTCTGATTTTGTTATCTAAGGAACACCTTGAGAGATTCCTGTTGAAAGTTGCAAAGCAAAGCACGAAAAAATGAAAACCATATCCACTGGGACTAAAATCTGCCACCACTGAACATTTTCCCTGTAGTCATAGAAGGGCAAATTTGTCCATTTTAAAAATGACAAAATCTTCAGGCCAACACTACCACTTTTAGACATTTTACTGTATTGCTATATAATATAATTATGAAAAATAACTGGAAACAGACAGTGTATACCTGCAACCACATACGTAGCATACTTGTAGTTAAATGATCTGGAATAAAAAATAAATAAGGTATAAACAAAAAGAGTTCATATCACCAGACGCTAGGTGGCAATAGAGTTTTTTCGGCGACTGTGCGTTTGCGTCACTACAAGCGAAGGAAGTCCGTCTCCAGGATACAGAGGGAAGCGGTGGTCTTTGGGGTGACAGATGGTGAGGTATTTTTTCAGCGTTTCTCCGTCAAATTTACTCTCCTGTGTATGTTATTTAGCTAGATAGAAAGTGTCGCTTGAAGTGACTTGATAGGACCAACAATGTAACAAAGTTAGTTGGCGATAATCTACGTTTCAGTCAGTTTAGCAATTGTATGGCTAGCAGATGCTAACAATGTTAACCCAGCTCTTTGCTATTCTCATGAGCGACCTTTTACTGAAATGGATAGTCCGATGTGCTTATTTAAATGTACAGGAACGCGGTTGATGTATTGTTTGTTCAGTGCAACTTTTAATAATAATGCTGTCTTAGTTGCAAGCGATATCAAAGACAGACACTCGATGACAGCAAGGCGAAGTGAATGTTGTTGTTGACCATCGTGCAGTATATCTGATTATATTTAAAATATTTGATCAGATATTTGTACAGTTGTGTTTTCGCTATGCAATGACAGTATGACAGGCTTTTCTAGTCTGTTCCAGTGTTAATAATAGTAATAATAATAAATTATTACCTTTTCACTTTACACTGAGTCCATTATTCATTTCACCCCACAGCGACACACGTGTTGTGGAAATCTACATCTTTAGTCCCAGCTGCCCTGACACTGACTGACAGAAACGTAGCTGCCAATTCATGCCAACGGCCTCTCCGACCACCGCCACACATTCATTCATATTTATATACCTGTGTGGGAGACACTGGAGGCAAGGTGGGTGAAGTGTCTTGCCCAAGGACGCAACGGCAGGGTGACTGAGATGGATGGAAGGAGCGAGGTTTGAACCCCCTACCCTCCAATGACTTCCTGAGCCACTGTCACCCAAGTGTTAAGTGATGCAACGAGTGCAGTGTCTTCACCTGAAACATGTCCTGCAAACTGTATGCGCGCTGGAAGCTGTCGTCCTCCGCACCTTCGGTCCAGAGGGAGGACAGGTGCTGTTCACCCGAGACACTGGACAAGTAATGTTGAGCCGTAGCGGAACACAAATTCTCACAGCGCTTAGACTGGAGCACCCACTAGCTCGGTAACACAGACGTGTTCTTTCATGAATGTTCTTGGTGTCTGGTGTGTAATATTTATTTCATTGCAGGATGGTGGTGGAGTGTATCTGGAAGCACACTAGGAAAACGGGGGATGGATCAAAGTCCTTTATCCTCCTGGTGGCATCATTATTACGGACCATTCATAGTGCAGCTTCGAAGGAGCCAATTGTATCATGCAATTCTAATTCTCGGGCGGCTGCGGAGTCCACCACTGCCAGGCACTTGGCTGACAAAATGCTGGGGTTCACAACGGAGAAACTGGAGGATCTCATCACTGTTGCATTGGCTCCTTATGGAGTCCGTCTTTTGGTGAATAATTTATCTGCAAATGCACTGACAGACTATGACAACCTTCAGAAGCTGCTAGTATCTTTCTTTTGTACGCGCTTGGGTTGTACCCACTGTGACTTAATGAGTGAACTCATTTGCAAACTGCTCATTAGCTGGAAATGTTTTACTTTCTCATCACTCCGGTTTCTAAATGACAACTTCCCTGCCCTGCATACGGCTGTGTTAGGCTTTCCTGTTAGTTGTTCACGTTTGATTGCAGGACAAGTCATCCACAGGGACTTTGCAACACCACACCGGAACATTCACCAGCACCCAGTTAAGGCGGTTGTTTTTACCATATCCCTGCAACCAAAATTGCTTAATGCAGAAGATGTACTCGAGCTCGAGACACGAATGATGGAGGACCACGGCGATCGTCCTGACAGGAGTATTTTGCACTTTAGCGCCTGGGCTGAAAGCTCATTGGAGTGTATTTTTGCAAGCCTTCAGACTTTTGAAGTCTCTGTTCTCCTGTCTTCAGTGAAACAGTCGGATGCCGCCCTGGCTTTAGCTACACAAGCAGAGATGTGTGTTGTGGAGTGTGTCAGTGAAGATGAGCTGGCTCTCTTTATACACCTGAGTGGTGCCTCACCTGTCTCAGACTGCCGAGGGATTCAACCAGAGCATGTTGCATCTTTGACCTTTTGCCAGCCAATACTTTTGGGAGCACATAGGTTTGAAAACATTTCATAATGTCATCCATATCTGATTTGCTTTTTGAAATTTCAAGGATTTGTATTTTTCTACAGGTATGTTCATGTGGATTTCCCTGATTCCAAGGAAGACATGGCCAAACCAAGTACTGTTGTCATCTGTGGCCTAGGTGAAGGGCAAACAAATCAATATGCACGTGCGATTGAGGATGTTATCCGCATGCTGCGTACAACATGGGAGCCCTTGGATGCAACTACAATATCTGTACAATCAGGCAAATCTCCATCTTCAATTCTACCAGGCTGTGTCTTACCTACTGGTGGAACCTTTGAGTTTCTCTTACATCACGCACTCTTACAATACGGCAAAACTCAGGAGATTTCTAATCCCACAGATACAGATGTCCCCCTTGTATGCCAGCTCTTGGCTGATGCTTTACTGTGTCTTCCTCGACATATTTACTCTGACAATCTAAGATGTTTTCTGCAGGTTCAAACAAGAGTCTGTAGTTTTGATCCTTACGAACCGGACAGACTCCTTTGCATGCCAGAGTTCAGCCAAGCACAAGAAGAGCCATGTATGTATTCTTCATCATCAAACAATTTAAAAATGTTATCTGGACTCGAATCTGTCTCCTGCAAATACCATCTAATTATGGCTGTGCTGCAGTGTGTCAAAAGTCTCCTCCGAGTGGACACTGTGCTGCACGTGTCCTCTGACTTTAATTCAAAACCAGCCAGACCCACATATTCCTCAGATGATGAAGACTAAGGTCTGAAAAGTGTTTACTCAGGTACCATTTTGAATATTTGGCACTTTAAACAGTTTAATATTTCATCTTTGTTTGTCACAGAAATATTTGTAAGTACATTTATTTGAAGGGTCTTTAGAATTTTTCCTCATGTACTGTTTTTGCAAAGCTGCAGAGAATACCAGGCATCCATTAGGGACTTGTTTTAATATGTATGGGTTTTTTTCCCCTCATACTTACTCATACTATATTGACAATAGTGAATATAACAAACACATTATCATGTATATTTTCTTTCACTGTATTATAGGCTCTATAATTCACTGAGTAGATCTTTGTCGTGTTCCTTTGTATCATTTTTGGAATAAATAAATCCACTCGAGAATCACTCTAGCCAACTTCTCACTGAATTTCTCTTGAGGCGCATTTTTTTAAGTTGCTGAAACTACACTTTTCTGATCCGGGAGGTGGGGGAAACCTACTACACATTAATCAGGGGTCCCGGCAGGACCCAAAGATGGCAAAAAAACCCACTTTTCCGACGGGTCAATTTTCTGCCTTTTGCGCCAGGTACTATTGTGAAATCGCATTTGTTCAAGTTGCTGAAACTACACTTTTTTAATCCGGGAGGTGAGGGAACCCTACCACACATTCATCTGAGGTCCCGACAGGACCCAAAGTTGGCAAAAAAAAACGCCACTTTTCAGACCAGCCAATTTTCAGCCTTTCTTTTCAGGACCGCGGCTGTCATGAAATTGCATTTTTTGAAGTTGCTAAAACTATTCTGGTTGGCCAGGTTGTGACTGAGGTATGTGGTTTTGTGTTGACACAATTTGTTTTTCCCTTCTGTGTCTTTTTACCATATTGTAAGAAATGATCTAAAATGGTTGCATTTTTTTCAATCAGGGCTTCATCAGCTGCACTTAAAAGTGTGATATATTTTTAAGTGCCGTCAGCGGGGCACTGAGAAGGCTGTGCCAAACATTCAGTAAAGAAAGGAAGAAAGGCTGGTACACAACAGGTGAGCTATTGCTGCAGTGCACTATATAGAATTCATTAAGCAAGTTTTTGCTGAGTAGAAATATTGATTTTTTTTTTCTGCTACTGCCTCAAAAACCTGTTTCTCTTTACTGTCGTCCCTCATTTATCGTGGTTAATTTGTTCCAGACAAGAAGAATTTCCGCAAAGTAGGATTCAATATTAATAAATGGAATATTTTCTTAGTTAAAGCATAGAAAACCTGTATATGACCTTCTAAATACAATTATGAACAAAAAAAATTATAGCAAAATAAACTATAGCTCTTTAGACATGATGTAACACCCCTATAGTCACCTTTACGGTCCTATTATTCTTTGTTTACACTACATTGTGCTTTAACTGTAATGCCCAGGCTACGAGATCGCTGCCACTGCCACTTTAAACATAGTATGCTTCTGAGGTAACTTGTCAGCCTTCAATTTGTTTATTTTAAACTTAAGAAAGAGTATCAAACAGAGTGGGGAAGAAGGACAAAGGAAACCATACCACTTCCACACTGAATGGGAGGAGAACTTTTTTTTCACTGTATTGTCTGTCATGGCATGGCAAATAAATGGATATTCTTTTAATTCTAATGCAGTGTTACAGAATGTAGCATACTACGTAGTTTATGCTAGGTTGCGCATTCAAACTAAAATATTAAAATGTCAAGCTACTCATCAATCTACTGTACATAATGTGCACTTCGTTTTGTTTTGGTAGTTGAAAGTGTTTATTTTGGCCTGCCTCTTTTCTCAGCGTGGCTTCTGTTGGGGTTTTTTTCAACACTTCTCTTATCTCATTTTTCTTGCCTTCTTCCCCCTGGCCAACACAAAGCAAATACAGATAACAACACATTCTAATAAATATGCGCATTCCTTTTTATAATCAGTGTTATCTGTTATGGGCATCTAAAGGCGGAGGCCACAAGAAGGAGGATGTCAAGACCCGGCTGTCAGCAACCAAATCACTGCATGCTTCCTCATTCGCTAATCATACCCACACAAGGGCTATTCGTCACAGGGAGTTACTTCGTATGAAGTGGACTCATGAGTTTAAAAAACTTATTTCTATCAACAAATACAAAAACAGCACTTTGTTCCATCTTGTGCTTTAAATAAAACATGATTTACACACATTTACACACTCTATATCACATAGATCATGTAGTGTAGTGCAGTATTAGAAGACAGCCCGACGAGATCAAAAACTCCATCCATTTTGTTTTATTTGACTCTTGGATTTTCTGTGTTAATGGTATAAATGTTCTGTAAACCAATGCTCTGTAAAATGACTTCTGAAAATACATAAAACCACATCTAAATTTACAGTGTGTATATATAGAAAACAGGAAAGACATTTATGAAAAGTTATATAACGTGAAGGCATTTAAAAAGAGAAGTGAACAAAAACTTGTCACAAATGAATTGGGATACCGTTATTAAATTTTAAGTTACAAAAATAATTTACAACCTAGCATTCCATTCATTAAAAAAATCAATTAAATTATGTATTTAGCTGCTAAAGCATTTTGTTTTGTTTTTTTTTGGCTGCAGTCCACAGCTGCTCTTGCCAGCAGGGTGAGCCCACAAGATAAAAGTGATCAATAAACAACAAGATCTGTTTAGATCATTGGCATTATACAAGCACTAGTTTCATTCAAATGGTCTCAATGTGATACATTTCTTGCATTTCTCACATTGTCACTGAAGCATCGATGGCACCCATTCTATAGCTGGGCCTGACAACCAAACAGACCCTCTTGAACAAGCAGTGATTCTATCGGCAGCGGGGAACACTGTGACTCTAAGAATGATATCATGCAACATTAACAAGGACCCTGTGATGCGTTCTCAGCGGGTATCACACCACCTCCCGAGACTTCCTGATGGCACAGCACAGGAGCATGCTAAAGATCATCCCAAACACCTGCAAGACATATCAGGTTAGTTGCTTCCATTCCCATTTGGGTTATACGAGCAATCAGTGATTGCATACCATAACGACCCCGATAGTGATGCCCACTCCTCCTATGATGTACAGCTTAGAGTCGAACACCTCATCAATGGCGTCAGGACAGCTCTAACGTACACACAAAAAAAATACACATTTCAGCTTTTTCTGAACCAAGACTTGCGGGACGGCACACAAACAGGCAGCATGCATGCTCCAGTAAAACCATTGTTGCCATAGAAACCATAGCAAGAAGGCTGAAGGAATGTGTGACAGCCTACACCATTATTATGTGTTTTGACATGTAATTACGCCATCTCACACAGTGTTCAAGTGTACAGTATAAGACAAGTATTCAACCTTTTGTTCCATATCCATTTTCTGTCTCTTGACTTGAAGCATATACTAGTTGTGATCATTCATACCTTGGTAATGAGCTCCTCAAGTAGCTCTCCTCGAGGACAGGTGTCTTTGGCAGCGTCCACTACAGTGCCAGTTGGACCGCAACAGTTCAGCTATGACAAAATACAAAAAGCTCTTTCATTTTATTTCAGTTGTTCCAGAGGTCTTATCTTGTCATAGACAGGTAGCATTGCCAGGCAACTCCAGTTATCTCTTCATATGCATACAAATCAAATGTCTTATGATGTAATGTGCTTTACAGCTGTAAAGTATAGCCATAAATATAGTATTTATGACCCATTGAAAATTGATTGCCCCTTGCTGTCAGACTTCATGCTACACTAGGTAATTATCTCCCAGTAATAGAAAGATACCAACATTTACATATAATTGCGTTGCAAATGCTGAAAACTAAGTAAATGTAAAAACCTGTTTTGGACTGAGAAGATATTTTTTCATGCAAGGATTATCAGTGTGGCACAGTGAGCCACAGCTATGAATCCAGTAGACGGTGATGTCTCACATTTTCACTCAACATTTTCTCGTATGAAGATGCTTTGGCAAGACGTGATGTTGTGTGACTACATGTTTTGTATGGTATACTGTAATTGTTTGTTAATGTGAAACACTGAATTTAAAATGTGTATAATAACTGCTAGAGGCATATTATAGGGGTTAGAGTATTAAAAATACTGTAGTATTATTAATACTAAAAAAAAAAGTACTCTGGGTGCGTCCATTATAGTATCATTTTGTTCTATTGCCTTAAAGTGAGGTGTGGGGTGTCCATTTCAACTCTAAGTTGCCACATATGGTTTCCTGCCTTAGGTCTGCCTATGTCGGTGATTTGTTAAAAAAAAAAAAAAATGTCAGTTTACAAGACTGATAAGCTTGTCCTTGACTCATTCCGCTTGAGAGTGGAATATACAGTATGTGCCAAGCTCCTTTTTATATATGACATAAATAAATGTATTAGAATGAAGCTCACGCCAGTTTGAATCACACGCAGAGTCTCTCTGAGACGTTCATCACTCGTGTCCTTGTAGTTGTTGTAGGTCCGAATGTAAAAGTTTGTAATGTCACCCACCACCTACCACACAAGCAGAGAGAGTAATTGATACATTTCCATTGATCTTTTACTTCAGCTTTTGCCTTTGAATTGTCAAGCTTGCTCTATTTCCATGAGTTACCTTGCTCTGGTTGGAAAATCCCCAGATGCCAGCAGCGACTTCAATGGCAAAGATTATAAGCAGGAAGAAAAAAAACTACAGAAAGAAAAGGTAGTTAGACTCACCAGACACGTGCATGTCATGCATGAATTAGTGAGGTCATCTGTGTGGAACTTAATTTACAGTACAGAGACCCCTCCTACTTGGAGATTAAGTACAAGACGATTAAGGCCAGACGGAGACTGGAGTGAGCCACACAGGAAGTGAACAATAAAAACACATGGCTGCCAGCTGACCTCGGCCATCCTTAATAAACTGATGAAAACTGGCATTTCAGAGATATTGATTAGATACGTACCAGTCCCAGCATACAGGGAGATTCCTGGATGGCACCACAACATCCAAGAAATCCCACTACCATGATCAGGGCTCCAGCTCCAATTAGGATGTAAACACCTACACATAAACATGTTTTTGTTTGTGTTACAGTTTCAGAGACTTGATGTTTAGTGCTGTTCAGTGCCATGAAAAACAGGATACTGCCTTTTGCTTCAATGAATTCATTACAGTCCCAATTTATGCTATTTTAAATCAAAAGTATGTTGGTCTTTATAGGGTAAGGAACCATATTTCATCCATTCATTCATTTACTATGCCACTTAATCCTCATTAGGGTCGCGGGGGTAAGCTGGAGCCTATCCCAGCTGACATTGGGCGGGAGGAGGGGTACAGGAACCATATTTGCTTATTGAAATCACAATGGATGCCATACATCTCACTATAAAAGGCAGGAGAGCATTTATTTCTCCTAGCCAGCGAAGACATATAATGATTTAAAAAAGGTTATAAATTAATCTAATGAAAGAAAAATATACTTTATGTCGTTGTTATAAGTATGACTGAATTTGAAAAAAATTCTCACTTTTATGTTCATTACATTATAAATTTGTATGCCTTCTTGCCCAATAAAAAATCTGTAATTGTACAGTATGCTCCTCATCACCAACTACGATACATTTGGGTGACCAAACATCTTGTTTTCTCAGGACATGTCCTGTTTTTACATCCAGGTTTGGCCATCCTGGGTTTTTCTTTTTCAAAACTGATGAAAATGTCCTTCAAATTCCCAAGTTCTTGCGACTCTCAGGGCACATTTTTCCCGAAAATAATAGTTACATTCTAAAACTAGCAAGCATCTGAACCCAAGTTCCTGTGTTCTTCTGTTTTTGGAATTATTTCGTTCCGGTTTTTGAATGTTCGTCCTAGGAAAATGTGTGTCTTTATTCATAGATAGTATTTTGTATTCTGACAATTTTCTATCCATACGCAGGAGGCATACTTTAAATGTATTTAAATTATTAGGCATCATTGAGTAAATTTGAGTATCATTTCAGTATGTCATTGCCAGGCTGAGTGTCCTGGTTTTCAGTAATCAAAATATGGTCACCCTACTATGTGCCCCTTTTCCCTGCCAATATAGCACACAGAGCATAATTCTATTAGCTAAATCCAGTGACATCCAGTGCCATTAATAGTGCATGTAAATGCACAGAACATGCTGTGAATTAAATACAATGAACTCACACCGTAGTAATCCTTGATAAACACTACTGAGCCTCTTACCAGTGTAAAACACATATGGAGAGTCTGATCCTTCAAACAGGCCTTTGGTCTTCGAGTCTAATCTTAACCACAGCCCAATGGCAAAGACAGCAGTACCCGCAAGCTGAATGAAACACAAACACACAGACTCCAGTTCAGTTAGCACCACTCTAACTAACAAGCATTGCACACTCGGTCGGGTGCAAGGCAGCAGCACAAATCGACCTGCAGAGTGAAAAAGGCAGCCTACAATCACATTAGCTACAACTGCACTAATCCAATGTGAGAGCTGTATCGGAACATTTGTGGAACTGTTTCCAGTTAAACCAGGATATAAGAAACAGCCCTCAGTAAAAAATGTAGCTCTACACCACTGCAAACAACAACAATAATGTTACTAGCTCTCTTAAAGTGTTAATTAAAAGACAGCATTGTTATCTTTATCTTTTTTTTAAGATACAGCTTTTGAAATGGATCTAATTAGCTCATGCTGGTGTAACTGTTTTGCTGCAATTCCTCCACTCGGTGTAATCCATGCACGACACCATTTTGTTTTGAGTGCACACACTTAAAAGCATTGAGTGGCTGTTGAACTTTGCCTGAAAGGTCCTCTAATGTATTGATAGAGCGAGCATGCTTTAAATTTAACACACTATCTTTGTGTTCTCCTCAATTTTGATGAACAAAAATGACCTGAAATGAGTCCACTCCTCTTTCTGTCTCTCACGTAGACACACATGCACCAGGAAAAGCAAAGTACACCTACCCAGAAGAACAAGTTGAATATGAACATGAGATATTTGATGCACTTGATCCCCCCAGTCATGTTGATGTAGTTGTCGCAATGACGATGTTTTGACAACCTTTAATTCCCTTGGAAGCTAACAAAAAGAAAATGACACTTTGGATAGTGAAAGCGTTGTAAATGCCCCGCCTTCTGAAACCTTGTTGCACTTTTGGGGAGTGGCAAGAACATCCGTGTTATTCAACAAACTGCAGGCCCGCCTATGTTCCTTCCTCTTCATGTTCCATGCTCATACTTTCACAGATTGTGTGTACAACTCCTGCAGGCACTCAGCCAAGTGTGTTAGCATCTGATGGCAACACAGAGGGTCGTGTTAGAACATGCTGACATCTAATGTCTTCTGAGATAGCTGCCAAGTGGCTTCTTTTCTCACCTTGTGTCTGAACTACAATGCAAGTGTTGATACACATCTCTAAATCAATTAGTCAGTCATACAGGGGTGGGTTATACCCTTTTGTTCCTTCTGAATCATTATTTTAAAGATTTTGTGGACATTTCTATGCTTCCAGCTGAGTGGCAACAGTTTGATGAAAGCACTTTTCTGTTCTTGTGTCCCACTGCAAACAAAGCAAGGCCCAAAATGTATTGATACAGCTCTTGTATTGGATCTCAGCATATTGTGTACCTTACATTGTGGCTTTGGTTCAGGCCGAGACAATACATATACTTGTATACATATATGTTCTACAATACATTTTTTAATAACAGTGCGTTTCTTCTTTCTCACACACACACACACTTTGCATGTCTTTCCCTGGGGATGAATTGTTGTACTAATTTCTAACTATAGCTGCAAAACTCAGAAACCCCATAAAAGGTCAAAACATCCTCATGAAGCCAAACAGGCACATGCTACTGTTGTACACAGATATAAACAAATGCACAGTTAGGACACACCCCTCAAGCTTGGGACATAAATAGCCTGCATGGGACGTGGGATGGGTGATACTGCAAATGTTGGTATCGGCCCGATACCAAGTAACTACAGGTCCAGTATTGCACACAGCGATACCGATGGTGATTTTTTTTTTTTTACTTGAATTGAAAAAAGATCATTGAATTATTTTGTGATTTTGCCTTTCATTTGTTGTAAAACACGGTCGACAAAGGTTTTAGGCACACTAAAAAATGTAAAAACAAACATTTGTAAATAATTTAAGGCGGCTGCATGCAGCGGGTTCCTCCATGCTACATACAGGGTTCCAACATTCGATGATACTGCTAGCATTATATCCCGCCTCATCCTGTTTTGACCAAGCCAATGTAAAGCACATGCACTAGTTATGTTTATTGTGAGGTAATGATAGCAATTTGTCTATCATGACTGCAAATAGTTGGTCACCTCTCTGAGACTGTTTTTGTGTGTGTGTGTGTGTGTGTGTGTGTGTGTGTGTGTGTGTGTATGTGCCACGGACATGTATGCGAATACCAACGACCGTGGGTGTCATCCATGAACGGCAGTTATTTTATTTGGGCCAAACAAAAATTTGTTTTAATTTTTATGCATGTTAATTTGTAATTGTAAAAAATATACACAATCTATTCTTTTTGATGAATATTGGTAAGATATTCTAGCCAGTGGTGGCGTTCATATAGGTTTTGGCTTCAAACATTGTAATTTGGAGCGCCTTGCATACATTTCCTTTAACCATATAAATAACATAAACAATATAATACAATAATTCCTTACACTTATTTATTACATTCAAATGTTTGAACAAAATAAAGTCAATAGTGCAAAATAACAAAAGCAAAAACAACTGTTGACTTGTCCCCACAGCTCTCCTGCATCTAGGTCTTATTCCCTGAGGTGGCTTTTTGTTTATCAACAAAATATAGTCTATGTAACTATAACAATATCAACAATTTGACAATTTGAACGGCACACCCAAAAAACACGGATATTTTTGAAAATAAACATAGAACAGCGTAGAAAAATATCGATCTCATCTTGTTGGTATCGATTTAATACCGACATTACAATTGGTATCGGTACTGTCGGTATTTGAATCGATCTGCCCACCCTAAATACCCAGGACACACACACTCTCTCTCTCTCTCTCTCTCTCTCTCTCTCTCTCACACACACACAGACACGTTTAGCTGTGAATAAAAGTCACAATTGTTCAATTATTAACGTTTTCCACCGTGACAGTCGCCACCATTGCATTTTGCGTGTGTGTGTGCTCTGTACGGAAGTGGGTCACTTGGCCACTAGGGAGGATTATCAGCAGCCCGCTGAGTCTCCACACGCACTGGGACTGTGCTTATAGTGGCGGTCCGGTGCCAGAAATTAACCTAGTAGAGGCGGGGAGGGGTGGACAGAACTGTGATGATGAACCGAGCGTGTCTCTTACATTCGGTACCGTTTGTGCGTCTACGGGACATTTTCACTCTCGTAACCAGCTCACGCACGAATGCAAATGTGAAGGATAGCCGCCCCGTACACGCCAACAGCAAACAACATGTTGTAAATGCACTCACCCAGAAGACAAGGTTGAAGGCGAACATCAGGTACTTGATGCACGTCTCTCCTCCAGATAGTGCAGCCATGGCGCCTATCGTGTTAGTAGTAATAAATGGACTGCAATAGAAAAGGAGAAGAAGCGGACCTTTAAACAGCAGTGTAGTGGTTCAGTCAGGTTCCTCTCCACGCGTGGCGCTGCTCCGCGTCGGCCAGTGGTGCGCGCATGAAAGTGGTCCGCCCCCCAAGCGTAAGGAAGAATAGAATGTAGCCCTCGATTTTTATTTCTCTTTTCTTTTATAATTGACTTTTTATGCTTTTTGTTATATGCATAAGTATTTTAGACTGCCTTCATGTCAACGTAATAAAACACATTGCAAAGACCTCATTGTCAGATTCATTTGAATGTGCAATATGATGACGTCATTCTCCCACAAAGAAGAGTACAGCACTGTATGCTGCAGGCACACCCCCAGCTATCTATCTAAAACATGTGTGTGATGTATATACTGTATATATATTAGCGAGCCACATTTTTTGGCTTCCGATCCGATCTGATCCAATCCTGTGCCAATCGTTTTTTTTTGTTTGTTTGTTTTTTCAATAATAATAATAAGCTTTTGTTACAAACATGAATTTGTGGGATTGAAAATGGTTAGGAAAATAGCTTTTCAAAGCATTAAAAATAATGCAAGCAAAAGTATTGCTGAATTTACTTTTTTATTACACATCCTGACCAACAATATAGTTTAGCTTTTGTAACAAACCCCTAGGAGTCAGGTCCCTAGTCCAATAAAAGGCCATTGAATAAAAGATCAAATTAGAAAAAATTGGCATACAAAATACTTTTAGGGTAGGACTAATCATTTGATATGGTTATAGATCAATTTGTGATGTAATTTAGAATATATGACTTTTTTTTAACAAACTCTCTTTGGGTCCAATGAAATCCATTTTATTTTTTCCCAAATTCCATTTTTTTTTTTTTTTACCTTTTTATTTACCTGCCTCTTGTCTTTTTTCATTGAGAACCTGCACATCATCTGTGGGAAATGTAAAATGGTCCTTACATTCAAGCACTAAAACACAACACACTGAAAATATACTCATCCAACATATACTCATCCAGCCTGAGTCGCACAGACACACAGCTGCGCTAGCTAAACTAAGCAAACCCTGCGGGCTTCCATTCACGCTCCATAACAGAGGAGTTTCCAAGGTTTTTTGTCACCGGTTCGACATGTTTAGTAGTCGTTGTGCGGTCGCTATTATAAGTGGTCAACCAGTGGTCAGAGCGGCACTTCACATGCGAGCTCCCTACACCATGACGCAGCAGTCCGGGCACAGTGAGAGGGAACTACTGCTGTAGCTACGGAGCCAAATATCCAACGTCCAACATGAAACTAACATCACCACGGTACACCGTGGACATGTCTGCATGGTGTTGTGTTTTCTTCTTCTTGCTCGTGTGAGTTGAGTGGCAACCAGCTTTGAGGCGCATTACTGCACCTACCATGTTGGAGTGTGTCTCAGAGTTACGAATGTGAGACGGCAACTGGATCGGCAGCCTTGGGCATCCCTAATATATATACTGTATGTGTATATATACAGTATATATATATATATATATACTGTATATATATATATATATATACACATATACACTGCTCAAAAAAATTTGAGGAACACTTGGAAAACACATCAGATCTAAACTGGGGGGAAAATTATCTTGAATATCTTTCCTGATAATAAGTGGGTGATGTATTAGTAACAAAATGATGAAACATAATTTGATAGAAATGAAAATGATCACCCTATAGAGGGGGGAAATCAAAGACACCCCAAAAATGAAAGTGAAAAAATGATGCAGCAGACTGGTCCATTTGGCTAAAATGTCATTGTAGCAACTCAAAATGATTGTCAGTAGTTTGTGTGGCCCCCACGTGCTTGTACACATGCCTGACAACGTCGGGGCATGCTCCTAATGAGACTACAGATGGTGTCTGGGGGATCTCCTCCCAGATCTGGACCAGGGCATCACTGCGGTACCTGGACGCATGGAGGAGATTCCAGGAGACAGGTAGTTACTCCAGGAGAGCTGGACAGGGCCGTAGAACGTCCTTCAACCCTCAGCAGGATCGGTATCTGCTCCTTTGTGCAAGGAGGAACAGGATGAGTACTGCCAAAGCCCTACAAAATGACCTCCAGCAGGCCACTGGTGTGAATGTTTCTGACCAAACAATCAGAAACAGGCTCCATGAGGGTGGCCTGAGGGCCCGACGTCCTGTAGTGGGCCCTGTGCTCACTGCCCAGCACCGTAGAGCTCGATTGGCATTTGCCATAGACCACCAGAATTGGCAGCAACAGCACTGGTGCCCTGCGCTCTTCCCTGATGAGAGCAAGTTCAACCTGAGCACATGTGACAGACGTGAAAGGGTCTGGAGATGCCGTGGAGAACGTTATGCTGCCTGCAACATCATTCAGCATGACCGGTTTGGTGGTGGGTCAGTGATGGTCTGGGAAGGCATATCCCTGGAAGGACGCACAGACCTCTATAGGTTAGATAACGGCACCCTGACTGCTATTAGGTATCGGGATGAAATCCTTGGACCCATTGTCAGAACCTACGCTGGTGCAGTGGGACCTGGGTTCCTCCTGGTCCACGACAATGCCTGACCTCATGTGGCTCGTGTATGCAGGTAGTTCCTGGAGGATGAAGGAATTGATACCATTGACTGGCCCCCACGTTCACCTGACCTAAACCCAATAGAACACCTCTGGGACATTATGTTTAGGTCCATCCGGCGCCGCCAGGTTGCTCCTCAGACTGTCCAGGAGCTCATGGATGCCCTGGTCCAGATCTGGGAGGAGATCCCCCAGGACGCCATCCGTAGTCTCATTAGGAGCATGCCCCGACGTTGTCAGGCATGCGTACAAGCACGTGGGGGCCACACAAACTACTGAGAATCATTTTGAGTTGCTACAATGACATTTTAGCAAAATGGACCAGTCTGCTGCATCATTTTTTCACTTTCATTTTTGGGGTGTCTTTGATTTCCCCCCTCTATAGGGTGATTATTTTAATTTCTATCAAATTATGTGGCATAATTTTGTTACTAATACATCACCCACTTATTATCAGGAAAGATATTCAAGATAATTTTTCCCCCAGTTTAGATGTGATGTGTTTTCGAAGTGTTCCTTTAATTTTTTGAGCAGTATATATATATATGGTGGTCTTTTCATGGTTTAATGTGCTGACAACAAATTCACACAAAAATTATCAACTGAAATCAAATTTACGCACGCAGGTCTGGATTTGGAAGTTTTCATTGTTGTTGTGAAACATGCTTTTCATTGGACAGCCACATAAAGTGTTTTGACTCACTGTAGCAACTTAGTTGTGCTTTAATGAGAATAATTGAATGTCAAAGGTCTGTATTTAGCGACACAGTACCAATGTATGTTGTGTATATTTTAGTGTTATCTGTTTTTTCATTGGAACATGCAGTGTGCAATCAAGAAAATACTGTACCAGGAATGCCTTGTGTTTTTTCTCAGCTGATAGATGATGTTTGCATTGCTTCCTAAGAGTTAGCTCCCATTGTTTGCGTGCAGTTTTGGCACAAATTAGTCATACGTTTGTGTATATGGCACTACCAAAATCTGTGCTCTTTGCATGAGATATCTCCTGCATTTGTGTTTTCCAGCAAAATTGTTTGTGTTGGCACTGCCTAAGGCTCGTATGAAAAGACTAATCACTCAGCCAGGCAATCAGTGGGCATATCCTGGTATTGTCTTGCTGAGGCGGTCTGATGGTGTTGGTCTGCAAGGCATTGACTTGTGAACAGATATTGTGGCCTTCTTGACATAAACTGATATGGGGGAAGGCATGTTCAGCCAGTGATACGCAGCAGGGTGGGAAGGACTTTTTGCTATAAAATAAGAACATAGAGCGGGGCTGAGTTGAGCCTGTTGACACAAACCCTACTTTCTTTCACAATGTGAAGCCTGAAAGTGCAGCATTTTTAGATTGTGCAAAGACTTTTTTTGTAGCAAGATTTGTGGATTTGCAGACTTTGAAGACATGGAGGTACAGTACTATTTTTTTAACCGGACAATGACAATGAAACATGTAAATATACAGTTGTGGAAAAAATGATTAGACCACCCGTGTTTCTTCAGTTTATTGATCTATTTTAATGCCTGGTACAACTAAAGGAACATTTGTTTGGACAAATATAATGATGATAACAAATATATCTCATAAGACGTTAAGTTAAGAGCTGATATCTAGCAACTTCCATGGTTTTCTTGATAATAACCAAAATCACTTAAGGTCTTACATGAATAACTATAGCATTGTACTGCAAAAAATGTAACTCTTATGAGCTATTTTTGTTGTCAGTTTTATATTTGTCCAAACAAAGGTACCGTTAGTTGTATTAGCATTAAAATGAGCAAGAAACTGAAGAAACAAGGATGGTCTAATCATTTTTCCATGACTGTATTTGTGTTTCAGTTCTGTGCAAGCAGGTGCTTGAGAGGAATCTGGCTTCTGATGCATCTGACAGGTGAGTGCCCTATCAGAGTATAATGCATCTTCACTACAATTCAAATCCATCAAGACTTGTGTATGAATGATGTCTGTGTGTTCAGCATGCATGGCCGGTATGACAGGGAGATGTAGTCTGTTTGGACGGCACCACATTCATACCTTCGATGGGGTTTTGTATGAGTTTCCCGGGGATTGCAGCTACCTGCTGGCTGGAGACTGCCACCGTCGTTCCTTCACACTGCTGGGTGAGTACAAGAATGAAATACTTGATACTGGAATTCAAATAGTGTCACATGCACACTGTGTCAAACATTCTGCCTTTACAAAGATGGTAATGGTCAGTTTTGATTGATTAATATAACTACATGTTTGTGGTGTGGTGATAGTTTCGAACTGCTTGAACTGTTTATACTTTAGTGGCATGACAGAATTTCAGCACAGTATGTCTTGTTAAATTATTGTCTCTCCGACAGTGTTGTTCACCAATTAAATGGATTGTTAACTTTGTAAAGGCAGCTTTGCTTGTGTGTTTTTTTTTTTTATGAAACCTGAAGTAAAACTGTTCTTGCAATGTGGTCCACCTGCAGGGGATTTTGTTGGTGGCAAAAGAACTGGAGTCACCCTATTTCTCGGGGACGTCTTTGAGCTGCATCTGTCTGTAGATGGGCTGCTATCACAGGGAGAAACAAGGTCAAACAAAAAGAATGATGGAATTGGTCCCCCCTTGCAGCTACAGTTTCCACTCCTCTGAGACTTTTTACTTGATTTGGAATAAATGACACTGTAGCACATGTGTAACATTTGTGAGAGAGGGCTTGCTCCCTCACTATCTCTGTTGTAGTTCATCCCAATGATAAGTACAGTGGTTTCCACATAGTTAGCATAGAATTGCCAAATGTCTTGATTCAATGAACACTAAGAGCTAAAGACCAACAATTGACTGATGATGTAATTGTTTAAATAATAGTGTGTTCTTCTATCTTAACAATTACAACCCCTACCTTGTAGACTTTCTCTGCCGTATGCATCTCATGCTGTTTTTGCGGGCATGGAGCTAGGCTTCTATAAACTGTGGAGCGAGGAGTTCGGCTTCACTGTGACCATTGACAACGCGGCCAACATGGCTCTGACGCTCACCAAACACCACGCCAACCTCACCTGCGGTCTCTGTGGCAACTTCAACTCTGTGCCAGCTGATGAATACACCGCTCAAGAAGGTAAGCATTAACTAACTTTGGGGTGTAACGCCATGCATGCTATGTGTCAAATGTAAGAGTGCAATGCAAGGCTGTTCGTTATATCCTGGGAAATGAATTAAGTCACCGGGGTTTACAAATAGGAACATGAGTCATTCAGCACAGGAAACGATAACAAGGTTAAGAACAAACAAAAACAAAGAGAAGTGGCAACATGAGATTAATATCAAAGATGTCAGTTTCTTTATGCATTGTATGTCATTTTAGGATTCCTTACAGAAGACAGTTATGACTTTGCAAATTCATGGGCAGTGAAGGGTGCAGGTCAAGCCTGCCGACGTGTTTCGACTCGCAGTCAGTCCTGCAACAGCTCAAAAGACACGTCAGAGGTCTGTCACACTCTCTCACACGCAAACAAAACAGAGTTGCCTGTTTTAAATCACATGCACACTTCATTTGTAATTTAATATAGAACTTCACCACTGAAATATGATTTTAACTTCCTAGCAACACTGCACCAAATATTAATACGATTGCTTTGACCTGTTTTCTCTAGTTGTTAGTTGTGAGTTAATTGGGCGAAAGATTAACTGCCCTATAGTTCGGATATATGCCAGCCACATCTATCTATGGGTTGATGGGTCAGTGGGCCCACATACGTTTAAAAAAGTACTGTGAAACAAATATATTATACACAATCTTTAATTTCTGCTCTGTATTAAATCTAAAATACTTTGCTATTTATTCATTCAGCCTGCTGTAGCGATAAACCAACAGAACAAAAACATGTATTATTTAATATACATGGCTCAATGCAGCTAATATTGCAAACATTTTTTTTTTTAACTGACCAACAACTGAAAGTTTTTCGATTTTGAAAATACATTTTGTAAAATTTCCAGTGGCAGATTGGATGAATTCAAAGGTGACCAATAATTTATACAAATTACATTTAAAATGTAACTGTTTATGAGGAGGTAATATTTTGGTGTAAGTATGCATAAATCAAGTTTACTTGTCATAAACAAGCAACTTTAATTGTTCTTTTTGTAGATTCTCTCCAGCTGCAGCGTGTTGCAAACATCCTCTGTGTTCCTGCACTGTGCCCACTTGGTCTCCCCCGAGGTGTTCCTGTCACTGTGCCAGAAGGAGGTGTGTCACTGTGACCAGGCTGACAGCGAAGACTGCTACTGTCCAATCCTTCTAGAATACGCCCGCACGTGTCACACCCACGGGATGCTTTTACGAGGGTGGCAGCAGGAGAGTCAGTGCTGTAAGTACAGCAGTCACATGGGCAAAATGTTGCCACATTAGGCGGTGTGATAAGTGTGTGAACATGTGTGTGTACAGTCCCTAAATGTCCAGTTGGAATGCACTACAGTGAATGCACTAAGTCCTGCTCCACAACCTGTCATAATCTCAACATCCAGGAGGTCTGCAAAGAAGAGTGTGTGGATGGCTGCACATGTCCTGGTAACCACTTGCTCACTCGTTTTCACTCTTTCATTTTGTAGTAATAAACAGACTGTGAGTGTTTGTGTGCTTTACAGTGGGTAAAGTTTTGGATGGGACCCGCTGTGTGGAAGTGTCTCAGTGTTCATGTGTGCACATGGGGCGACACTTCCCTCCAGGATCCACCATCTCCCAGGACTGCAACACCTGGTCGGTGGACCACATGGACGTAACCAGCAGAAAATTAATCTGTCTTGTCTCTAATGTGTTTTTGTCCATAGTGTGTGTCGACACGGCTCATGGGAATGCACCAATGAAGGTTGCCCTGGTGAGAAATATGAAATAGTCAGAATGCAGACTTACATGAGATCAAGTCAAAAACTTTGTGTTTATTATTGTGGTTTCGGTTTGCAGTGGTGTAGAAGTGCACTGCATCATGTTGAGAGTTCTTTGTAGGTGGTTTAAGGTGACTAAAAATAATGGAAACACTTCTCAATATAATGCAGTTCAGCGTTATACTGATGCAAACCTCAACTATGAAATGTCCCGTGAGCACAACATCTGTTGTGCTTAAAGTTTCTCATTAATTGCACACATGTGGCTTCATTGTCTCGACAGGTGAGTGCCTGGTGGTGGGCCAATCCCACTTCAAGACCTTTGACAACAAGTTCTTCACCTTCACTGGCCTATGTCAGTACCTGCTGGCCCAAGACTGTGCAGAGCAGGAGTTTTCTGTCATTATTGAAAATGTTCAGGTATTAGAGGCATTATACTCACAAATCACACACAGAATATGCTTCAGTTTGTCCTGTCTCACCCTGGTGGCAAATCCTTAAAAAAATCCATGATTACAAATCCAGATCTGTTTCAACAAATGACAAAGATACTCTACAGCAGGGGTCACCAACATTTTTCCTTGTGAGAGCTACTTTTACAAAATGAAAATGGCCAAGAGCTACTCATTTTTGTAACATTTATTTTCAGAGCTTATTTTAAACCCAAACAAAGCGAATATGCTTGTTTTACCAGAACATTAACAAAATGCTGGTGTCCACAACTCACATTTTATATTTCAGAATGCATTTCTTTCTACTGTTCTTTCATTATTAACTGAAAACCTGAATGAAAAGCAGGCTTGCGGGCACCTCATGTGGTCGTGGGGGGCTACCTGGTGCCTGCGGGCACCACGTTAGTGACTCTGCTCTACAGTTTGTAATCTTGACAGACCAGCAAAATATGAAACCAAAGCACGGGCATAACACAGGCATCCTTGGCAGAGTATTAACTCAGCATATTTTTTTCTGTCACTTTCTGTCTTTTTGTGGTATTTGACAGCTTGTTGTTGGACTGCTGGTGTTGTCTTTCAGTGTGCAGATGATCAGGATGCTGTGTGCACTCGCTCTGTGACCCTCAGCCTTGAGGACATGACAGTGAAGTTGAAGCATGGAGGAGTGGTTTCTGTCAACGGCATGGACATCCAGACCCCAATGCACCATGGTAAGCTATTTTGATGGGTAACGACTGCCTTTTGTCACCTTATGATTGGCAAGCTGGACAGTACTTGTAATAATAGAACTCAATGGCTGGCACTTACATTTGATTAACATATGATTTTCTTTTATAATAATAAAAGAAAGTTACTTTGATAATTGTATACGTCAAATAAAAGTTGGATTAATCGGCTACTTTTTTTACCTTAGCTTTTATTAAACAAGTGCATTTTTGTTTTTATATGACATCATCAATTTGTGGATTCTCACCAAACTCTAATGTGAACCTCCTTGGAAGGCTACCTAACCAGCAAAATTAAAAATCTATCTATCCATCCATCCATCCAACCATCCATCCATCCATCTTCTTCCGCTTATCCGAGGTCGGGTCGCGGGGGCAACAGCCTAAGCAGGTAAGCCCAGACTTCTCTCTCCCCGGCTACTCCGTCCAGCTCCTCCAGGCGGATCCTGAGGCTTTCACAGGCCAGTTGAGAGACATAGTCTGTCCAAAGTGTCTTGGGTCTTTCCTGAGGCCTTTTCCCGGTCGGACGTGTCCTGAACCCAGAGAGGCGTCCGGAAGGCATCCTGACCAGATGCCACCCTATGGAGAAAACTCATTTGGGCCACTTATACCATAGTGTAAAAAGTGCTTTTCAATTTCCAGGTCGCTTCCATATCCAGAGATCTGTCCAGACGTCTGTGCTTATAAAGGATGGAGATGGCTTTCGTCTTGACTGGGACGGCAGGGGTCGTGTGCTTTTAAAGGTACATAAGTCAATCATGGCACTTTTGTTTTGAATACCTCATTATATTGCGATGACGTCCATCTTTTCAGCTGGGAACACAATGGGCGGGTCGGACCTGTGGCCTCTGTGGTAACTACAATGGTAACCAAGGCGACGACTTCTTGTCTGGGTCTGGACTGGTCGAAGCGGCACCTCAAACGTTCGCTCAGTCCTGGAGAATCAACGCCGACTGCAAGTCCACCCACAAACCCGAAACTGATCCCTGTGCGATCAACCCCAAAAGAGGTGCATGCACACCCACAGTGACTCAGCAACGCACACATCACTATATGACTAACCTCCATTTTGCACTGACCTTTTTTTAGTGCGTTTTGCAGAAGAAGGATGCGCGATGATTAATTCAGATGTGTTCAGGCCATGCCACTTCCTGGTCAACCCAGGTCCCTTCCAGCGGTTCTGTCGTTATGATGTTTGTTCATGTGTGGATGGGGAGGAGTGTCTCTGCTCCGCTCTGGCCTCCTATTCAGCTGCCTGTGCTGCCAAAGGGGTGCTGCTGTACTGGCGCTCTCCATCACTCTGTGGTAACCCTTCTTCCTTGTATTTAATGAAGCAACTTGAATAAAAAAATACCATACACCCTGATTTCAATTCCTCAGAAATGCAGTGCCCCAAAGACAAGGTGTACGAGGTCTGTGGAAGTCTTTGTGAACGCACGTGCCGATCCCTGTCTGGAGTGGAGGCCGGCTGTGATGGGGAGAGGGTATGCGAGGAGGGTTGTTTTTGCCCCGCTGGGAAGTACCTGAGCGACTCTGGAGAATGTGTGACGGCTGACAAGTGCACCTGCCTGCATGACGGACAGCTGTACCAGCCCAATGATGTCTACGCTGATCACGACAGCATCTGGTCTGTGAATAAGCATTGATCGGGCACACTACTTGAAATTGAAGTGCAACCTGCACAAATTATTGTAGCAATTTAAAGTATAGTTTATGTAATGTAGCATACATCCACACAGCATTTTCATTATTATTTTGAGATGGGTTGAGGGTGTTTCGAATCAAGTTATTGTTACCAAATAGGGTTCCCTAATGTACAGTATATAAAGCAATTAATCTTTTGCATGTTTGTATTTATTGTGCAGCTACTGTGAGAGAGGATCCATGCGCTGTAGTGCCACCAAAATGAGCACTTCATTGTCTGATCTCTTCTACGATGATGACCCGGTACCATACAGAGGTGAAATCTCCAAAATCTTTAAAGATAACAATGATTTTACACATGTTGAGCAAATACACAGAAGTTATTACTCTATTATCTTAGCAACTTAACTTCTTGCTTGCAGAGCGGCGCTCACCACACTGTGTTCCTCCAATGATCCGTGCAAAGTGTGACGCTGGAGAAAAAGGCCTGGAATGTGCCAGAAATTGCCGGAATGTGGACCTTCCCTGTTTCTCCCAGCTCTGCATCCCTGGTTGCTTCTGTCCACCTGGCACTGTAGGTAGTGTTTTGTGTTGCGTGGTTTGGGCAAGGTACTGAGTTCCAAAGAGTCTGAAATGAGAACATGATTGATATTTCAGGTATACCACCTCAGAGAATGCATTGTGCCAGAACAGTGTCCTTGCTACCTTAACAACAAGCCTTATAGATCAGGACAAACCATATTAGTGGACTGCAATACTTGGTAAACAGATTTGTGTGTGTGTGTGTGTGTGTGTGTGTGTACAGATGTGTGTGAAAAAGATCAAAAGAAGATTTTTTCTACTGAGATTTCATGACCTATTTTGTCGGTTGCAGTGTATGTGAAAACAGGAAATGGAGCTGCACAAACAAGTTTTGTGATGGCATATGTCGCGCCGTGGGGGAGGGGCATTACATTACCTTTGATGGCCTGAAGTACACTTTCCCTGGACTCTGCCAGTATGTCCTGGTCCAGGTGAGAGACAAAGAGCCAGACGAGCCATTCATAGAGACTTCTTTCCTGTCCATTTTTGCTCCCCTTTGTCCATTCCACTTTCACTTTAACTTTATTATTATCAATAGGATATGTGTAATGGAGAAGAGGGTTCCTTCAGAGTGCTTGTGGAAAATGAGGCCTGTGGAATTGTGGGACATCGCTGTACAAAGTCGGTATCAGTCTACTACCATGGTGGATTAATTGTTATGCAAAATGGAGAGGTACCACGTCGCCTGTTACATTTATTGTTTTTTTCCAGAAATCTTGATTTGACCAACTTGTGACTCCCCTTGCTCAGGTGAAGATGAAAGTACCAGTTCCACAGAGTGCACAGGTCGAGATTGTCCGATCGGGTCAGTTTTACAACCTACTGCTGGGGAAACACATTTCCCTCAGTTGGGACAAAGGAGCTCACCTCCTGGTCCACATCTCTGCCACATACAAGGTGTGATACATCGTTTGGTCCCATTTGTCTCTCCTTTTATAATCTTGATTTTACTATGTGTATAGAGCCGGGTCTGTGGTCTGTGCGGCAACTTTGATGGGAACGTCAATAACGACTTTGTCAGCAGTAACAATCAGATGGAGGTTGACTCCTCCCACTTTGGGAACTCCTGGAAGGTTTCTCCTAGCTGTGCTGATGTAACTCAGGTAATGCTTGGGGATCTATTCTTGGAATATTCTTCTATATCAGGTTCTATATCTTCTCTGTATCAAGGTACACCCTGGAGTCAACCCGGTCAATAACAGGACACATATAAACAAACAACCATTCATACTCACAGTCACATATTTGGACAATTTAGAGTTTCCTGTTAACCTAACATGCATGTTTGTGGGATATGGAAGAAAGCCAGTCTACCCAGTATAAACAAATACTTCCAAAGGTTTGCTCAAAGATAGAGGTGTCACAGGATCTAAAACGTTAGTTTTCTCGTTCAGAAAAAAAATGGCTCATGAGCACTAGACCTAGGACAATAATAAAAAAAATAATTAATCACACAATAAATGAAAATTAACTCGATAATTTTGCCCGCTTCAATATATTGCCATGTGCATGTGTGTCTGTTTTCCTTGTCTCTCGCCTCCGGCAGGCAGGATGAGAGTTCAGTTTGTGCATTGCTTTCAGCAACTTGGCGCATTTGTTCCATGGAGCAACCGCATGAATGGAGTGAGCCCTTTTGTCAGTCATACAATATCTTTGTCTCTGTGAGTGGGCAGGGCCGCTAGCATACACACAGAGTGCAGAAGACTGTAACACAGTAGAAATTAAATTGGTAGATTGCAATATATTTTCAAATATTTATTTTCCATTGTACTTAGAAGTAGGGCTCAATCAATTAAAATATTTAATCGCATTGGTTCATAGTTAACTCATAATTAATCACAGATAGAAAGATGTTTTTATCTATAATATGTAGGAATGTAAATCTCTTTGTGGTAAACACTTCCACACGCATCTAGATACACGAGTTCAGTCAAAAACTTTATATTTTAAAAACAGAACAATTCAAAAGATACAATTTGATTCGATATGATTCAACGATGACATTTGTCGACGTAGACGTTAGTCTTACATTATAAAATAAAGAAGCCAATTGTATAAAAGTGTCATTCTTGCAGTATTTTCAGATGTGTAAAAGCACGTCATAGCCCCAAGCATGCTGTAAGGCGGGGTCCCCAACCACCGGGCCACAGGAAATGAAATAATTTAAATAACTACACCATTTTTTTTGTAAAGGGATACGAATTTTGGAAATATGGGCCATTGTTGTATTCAAAAAATAATATATAGTTACAAATACCACAATGTTTGCATGTTTAATGCGAGCGGCGACTTGTTCCACTTCACGGCCCTTGAATGCACCATTTACCTTTGCAATGCATCGTCTCCCACAATGCACAGAAAAAACTACTTTACTGTATTTTTCTGTTTTTTCTTTCACCTCATATTTGGTCCCAAATGCTGATACTATGTGGGAATGCATAAAGGTAAGATTTGATGACCTTATTGGGTGCTAATATACATATTTGTTGGTGCACCTCTCCGCAAAAAACAAGTTCTGCAGGCTAGTACTGGCGGATGGTGGCTCTGTATTCATTTAGTCCTTAGAATTTGATGTTGTTCCTGTCCTAGTTTTGCACAATAATAATAAATAAATAATAAATAAGACAAATCAGAACGCTATAATGTACGTATGTTACATGTGTGTTGAAAATATTTCCCGGTAGTAAAGCTAGCGAGAGTTAATGCTATTTAGACCCATTGTCTTTGACACAAACCCCAAATAGCTGTCCTCGACGATGCCTGCCCGTAACTAGTAGCTCCTAGCCCAAATTTTAGCTTGCAGTTCAAAGCAAAAATCCACAGAGAGACGGTTCGCATCTAAATAACACTTGTTAGTAGGGACACTCGTATGCCACGGTACCGCTATATTAATCACAATTTTAAAAATACCTGCAGTGCACTAGTAACTTCTCTCTTCTTCTCAGCGAAGTACAGTAGACGCCTCTACAACGTAAATAATCCGTTCCGAGAACCTTTATGTTATAGGGTTTTTCTGTTATACAAAGCGTAAAATACATGTAAATAGCCTAATCTGTTCCAAGATCTTCCCAAACTCCAAATAGTCCACCAAATATGGTGGGAAAATATAAGAAAACGTTAGCATAAACATAGTAGAGTAACATTCCAATATAAAATAAGGTAATAAATAAGATTACTGTAAATGAATAAAACTGAAAAACAAAAACAATCTTACCGTTCACGAGATGTCTTGATCAGGAGCGCAAGTGGAGGCAGGAAGGAGGAGGAGGACTAGCCTGAGTCGAAACGCGACTCAAAGAGTCTAAGAGTCAGCTGGTCTCACAAACAAACGCACACGCACTACACGATAATGCTGTGTGCAAAATTTTTATTTGGAACTTAACTTAATTGTTTAAGTTAGTTTAAGGGCGACTACGAGGCAACTACTTTATGTATTTGTGTTTGACAGGTACCCGCTCCCTGCGGTGACAACATCGTCAGAATGGTAACAGTTGAGCAGTCGTGCCATGTGCTGACTGGTACCCTCTTTAAAGAATGCAACAGCCAGGTGAGTGCTAAAGCAGAAATTCCAGATAACCACAGTATCAGAACCAATGTCCCTGTTTACACATACCATCCATCCGCGATCAGCTCTGTGACATTGGATGACATTCTAGTTTATGATTTCAAAACTTTTTTCCATAGGAAATCATGTAAAGTAACTGACTTTGTTCCAGGCTCACCATTATCCAACATTTTTATTATCAAATATTCCTTTACAAAACAATGGAAATTGAATTAATTAGTTCAAGGATCGAACTGTCGTATCATGAAATCTTTATCAACAGTACAGGCAATGTTTTTTTAAGTCACATTTCAAATTCTTAACTGTCATACAAGTATAAAGAAAAGTTAACTACTTTTAAATAAAGTAAAACTAGCTACAGTTTAGAGACAAATGGAGAGGGTGCAGGAAGGTGTTTGTAGAGTGAGCCTGTCACCGAGTGGTGTTTGATGGATATTACTCAAATTCATAAATCTTGTATGTCATTTGGCAGGTAGCATAAGAACACATCTTGAGTTTTGTGGTTATTTCTTCGGTACATAGTTTGTTGTATGTTGTTTGTATGTTGCTCAGCATAGCATGTCATTTTGGTAAAAATAATTAGTGTGTCCAGATGCCCATATCCGGTTCTGTGGTTATCGTCACCGTTTTCCTCTTTGTCATCATTGGTGCTCTTCTGCAGTGGTTCACAAGAGATACTCACTGAGCTAACGATCGCATGTCGTCAAGTGGTTAAATTTTTACAGGAAATTATGGTTGGACTCCAAACTATATACATCATTTGGGGTGTTCATCTGATCGACTGGTCGTCATTATCTTTCTAAATGCAAATGTGTCTCTTTAGGTGTCTGTTGAGCCTTACTTGGAAATGTGTGTCGAGGCAGCGTGCTCCTGTCCATCAGTTGGCGACTGTGCTTGCTTTTGTGATGTCATCGCAGCCTATGCTCAGGCTTGTTCAGAGAGGGGTGTTTCTGTCAGTTGGAGGTCCAATGAGCTTTGCCGTAAGTGTGAATCTTCTACAGTAATTTCATCTTCTTTTGAGGGATTCAACTTAACCAACCGAACTAAAACATTTTTTATCTAAACAATGGCTAAATTTTGTTAGATTTTGTCCACAGTCGACTAATAGTCAAATGGCTTGTATTTTAAGAGCAGAGCTAATGGCTCCGACAAATAAAAAGATCTCATTTGCAATTTTTTCTACCTCAAAGAAAAAGGCTAAACACTCATACAAACAACAATACCTTGATTTATGTAGTGACACAAATAGCAAGACAAACAAAACTGAAACACGGTCTCTGTCGGCACACATCAGAAAAGTGTACATAAAATAGGAACGACATGGCTTGAAAAACATCAACTTGCCAAAGCTCAGCTAGCAGCCTAATTTTTTTGCATTGCATTAAAATTCACTGTCGGGATATAAAATGAAGTTGGCGTAACAGCCTTATCTGTTTTAAATGATATGCTGTTGGTTATTGTCGCATGATAGCTGCTGACACTAGTTGCAATTTACTTTCTTAGTCATCTTTACCCTTTTCAAAATGCTTCCACACATTGGATTATTTTTTTAGTAGCCATTATGAGCCAATGAGTCTTGGATTGTGCCACTGAAGCGAGTGATTTTACTAATCCAAGGTAATGGTAAGTATAGGTCTTCTGTTAAACACAAACGTCATTTTCAATTCTTTTTCAATTGAGGCCGTTTCTGTATCAAAATAGGCTAGACAGTCGAATCAGTCTCTTCCGAATCGAATCGTTGAATAGTCAACTATTGTAGGACACCCCTAATACCAATATTGTCCAGCACTTTATTTCCTATAGACAGCAGCTCTCCCGTAGGACTAAAGTCAGGTCACATTTCATGCAATGAATGAACACATTATGCTTCTTTTACTGTGATGCCACTGGAAGCATTTTACAAATAAACACTGTTTGTGCAAATAAAAAAAACAATGCAATATGTAATGTAAATTAGTAAGTTAGTGCCATATTTATTTATTTATTTTAAACATTTTGTCTCAACCAAATAGTTATAAAAATTTATGACAAATAGTCAACTAAATTAACATGTTGTCCCACTATCAGCAAATAGGACAGGTTAGACTTAAATCCACAAATAAGAATCAGTTACAATCAAGAACAGTTAAATGATGTTAGCAACGATACAATTTGGAAAGCTGCACATTTCTATGTAGCACAAACATCCGTATAAGAAGAAAGTAAAATGCAAAGATGCAAAGTGAAATGAAAGTATGAAACGCTGCACTAATACAGTCATTGAAATTATAAACTGGGCTCATTCAGCATGTCACACATGAACGCAGCATGGAGATAGCATATTAGCTTATAAGTATTAAAGGAAGACACCTCATAATCATTGCAAATTACATATTTACAATCCAAAGGCAAAACTTCAATGTAATATCAGACTGCGGACAGACTGAGCTAACAAGCTTGTTGCTGTGTGGAGCAGGTCATCTCGCGCTCCGATGTCATTATCGATAGAAAAACCGATACCGATATGAACCAATATCAAATTTTTATGCCGGTTATTACTATTATCGGACATCCTTACTACATTTGATTATTTTTAACACACACAATTTCCAATAATAACTTAGATTAATATTTCAGTATTTGAGTCCATGCAGTAGCCAGAATTCAGAATTGCACAATTACCTTTTGTCTTCATAGCGATGAGCTGCGAGGGGCTGAACCCGAAGAGCCCAACGTCAGGGGAGGAATTATGCCAGTGGAGGTACAACACTTGTGGCCCTGCCTGTCCCATCACCTGCCAGCACCCCGAACCCCTCCAGTGTTTTCTCACATGCGTGGAAGGATGTCATGCCTACTGCCCCCCAGGTACCTTAAGTAGTCACATCCATGTAATATCAAAATGCAATGCAGTATTGTATGTGTTTAATTGTTATCAATGTTGCTGTCAGGCCAGCTGTTGGATGAGGTTGCCATGAGGTGTGTTGATCCCTCTGAGTGTCAAGTGTGCATCCATGAGGGTCATAAAATCTCTCACGGCAACAAAGTAATCATCAGTCGTCATGACCCCGCCAGATGCAAAATATGGTAATAGCGTTTACTTTCATGCTACTGCATGCTTTGTAATTTGCATTTATAAAAATGCTTTCTTTGTGATTTGTCCTCAAGTCACTGTGACAACAACACCCTAGCCTGCAAGGCTTGCAACGCTGCAACCATTGCTCCACTGACCGTTCCTTCACCCACCATCACATCTTTACCCATGACCACCATGATTCCTGAGGAGACGTGCGATCGAGCCATGGATCTGGCTTTCCTATTGGATGCCTCTGCAGCGCTGAGTGAAAGTGAATTTGAGGCCACTAAAAACTTCATACTAGGAGTGATTGAACGCTTCCGCATGGGCTCCGCTCACACTAGAGCCACAGTGCTACTTTACCAATCTGGTGTCAAAACCTCTGACCTGCAGGTAAGAAATCCCATGATATCTTTTGTTGTTTTTTTTTGTCTGAATACATTGTTTTCCCACTATTTTCCCATTTAGTTTTATTAGTTTTATTAAGACTTCACTAAAAAGCTAAAACTCGATCTGATTTAGGTGTAATCTTTGTGTGTATGCAGGGTCCGAGGGTGTCATGTCAGACTAAGTTTCATCAGTTTAGACTTCACATGAAAAAATAATACATTCCTCATGCTCAGGCTTTAATATCTCTGTGGAACCTTATCAGATCAGGTTGCAATTTGCAGTGCTTATGTAGAATCCTATTACATTTGTTTTCAACCCCTTCTCACCTCATTCCTGTCTCAAGATGACAGAGATATAGCTGATATATCACACTGGATTTTCCACATTAATCTGAAATTCCTGCCAGCTAGTTGTGCTTAGATTGCATATTATTACATCAGTCTTTCCCAAAGTTTTTCATTTCAAGACCCAAATTTGGTTCCTTTCCATCACACAAACTGACTAAAATACATCATGTATTGCCATATAATTGACTTACAGTGTCCATACAGTATAGTATAGCTAATTATGAAGAACACAGATTACAGTAATTTACTAAAACAAATATTAATCAAAATTCCTTTTTGGAAAGAAACTGTGAGCCTGCTTGATGAGCAATGTTGAGATTCTAGGTCAAATCATATCAAAAGTTACTGATTATTTACTTTCTCTCAGAGTTCTACATCCTTTTGTTTTTGTGTGTAGGTTCAAAAATGGCTGTTTAAGAAGATTGTGCATGAGTTGCACTATATAGGAGGATATGCAGCTTTCTTGGATGAGGCCCTTAAATATCTGGCTTACAACATCTATGATAAGAACAAACGGGAGCACACTGGTCGTGTTGCCGTCATCTTGACGGCAAGCACCAGCCCTCGCTCATTGCGTGCGTACATTAGGATGCTGCGAAAGGAAAAAATCACCACACTAACTGTGGCCCTCGGTCCAGGGGTAAACATGACACAGATTAATGACATTACAAAGGTCAACCCCGATAACAGGGCCTATGTTCTGAGCAGCACAGCTGAGCTGCCCGATCGTCTTTTAGAAGTCACGGACTACCTCTGCACTTTGGGGTTGGATCCTAAGACTACACCAGAAATATCTAGCACAACCACGACGACCTACCCTCCTCATCGAGAAGCCATCCCCACAAAACACCTCTCCACCACTACCACCACACCCTCTATGCCTCCAAGCAAGGAAGTGACGTTCATAATTGAGGGCTCTGATTCAGTCGGGGAGGCCAACTTCAAAAAGTCTCTCTTGTTCCTGGAGGATGTTATCACTCAGATGGCAGAGAGGGAGGAGTTCATCCGCATCACCGTGATCCAGTACTCAATAACCGTGACTGTGGAGATCCGTCGCTGGGATCTAAGGTATCAGAGGATGCTGCTCCTACAAAGACTCAGGCAGATTCGGTGGCGTGGTGGAAACAAGACGAACACCGGCACCGCTTTGGCAACATCCTTTCAAGAAACTGCTTCAGTCCCACCTTCATCACATGGCCCTACACCTCCCCAGTTGGTCTTCCTCGTGACGGAGAACCCACCCACGGACACCGTTACTCGCCCACCATCTACAAGCACCCAAAGGCACGTGTATCCAATCGGTGTTGGACCTAAAGTGCGAGAGTTTGACTTATTCCAGATCAGCTCGCCGCAGAGGCCAATAATGGTGGAAGACTACAACCATCTCACAAGAATTATCCACCGTGTTGTCAACATCACACACAACACAGTCACACCACACTTCCCGACACTGCCACCCGTGGCTCAACCCACACTCCCCAGCGTGTCTCCAACTAAGGAAGTGATATTCATAATTGAGGGCTCTGATTCAGTCGGGGAGGCCAACTTCAAAAAGTCTCTCTTGTTCCTGGAGGATGTTATCACTCAGATGGCAGAGAGGGAGGAGTTCATCCGCATCACCGTGATCCAGTACTCAATAACCGTGACTGTGGAGATCCGTCGCTGGGATCTAAGGTATCAGAGGATGCTGCTCCTACAAAGACTCAGGCAGATTCGGTGGCGTGGTGGAAACAAGACGAACACCGGCACCGCTTTGGCAACATCCTTTCAAGAAACTGCTTCAGTCCCACCTTCATCACATGGCCCTACACCTCCCCAGTTGGTCTTCCTCGTGACGGAGAACCCACCCACGGACACCGTTACTCGCCCACCATCTACAAGCACCCAAAGGCACGTGTATCCAATCGGTGTTGGACCTAAAGTGCGAGAGTTTGACTTATTCCAGATCAGCTCGCCGCAGAGGCCAATAATGGTGGAAGACTACAACCATCTCACAAGAATTATCCACCGTGTTGTCAACATCACACACAACACAGTCACACCACACTTCCCGACACTGCCACCCGTGGCTCAACCCACACTCCCCAGCGTGTCTCCAACTAAGGAAGTGATATTCATAATTGAGGGCTCTGATTCAGTCGGGGAGGCCAACTTCAAAAAGTCTCTCTTGTTCCTGGAGGATGTTATCACTCAGATGGCAGAGAGGGAGGAGTTCATCCGCATCACCGTGATCCAGTACTCAATAACCGTGACTGTGGAGATCCGTCGCTGGGATCTAAGGTATCAGAGGATGCTGCTCCTACAAAGACTCAGGCAGATTCGGTGGCGTGGTGGAAACAAGACGAACACCGGCACCGCTTTGGCAACATCCTTTCAAGAAACTGCTTCAGTCCCACCTTCATCACATGGCCCTACACCTCCCCAGTTGGTCTTCCTCGTGACGGAGAACCCACCCACGGACACCGTTACTCGCCCACCATCTACAAGCACCCAAAGGCACGTGTATCCAATCGGTGTTGGACCTAAAGTGCGAGAGTTTGACTTATTCCAGATCAGCTCGCCGCAGAGGCCAATAATGGTGGAAGACTACAACCATCTCACAAGAATTATCCACCGTGTTGTCAACATCACACACAACACAGTCACACCACACTTCCCGACACTGCCACCCGTGGCTCAACCCACACTCCCCAGCGTGTCTCCAACTAAGGAAGTGATATTCATAATTGAGGGCTCTGATTCAGTCGGGGAGGCCAACTTCAAAAAGTCTCTCTTGTTCCTGGAGGATGTTATCACTCAGATGGCAGAGAGGGAGGAGTTCATCCGCATCACCGTGATCCAGTACTCAATAACCGTGACTGTGGAGATCCGTCGCTGGGATCTAAGGTATCAGAGGATGCTGCTCCTACAAAGACTTAGGCAGATTCGGTGGCGTGGTGGAAACAAGACGAACACCGGCACCGCTTTGGCAACAACCTTTCAAGAAACTGCTTCAGTCCCACCTTCATCACATGGCCCTACACCTCCCCAGTTGGTCTTCCTTGTGACGGAGAACCCACCCACGGACACCGTTACTCGCCCACCATCTACAAGCACCCAAAGGCACGTGTATCCAATCGGAGTTGGACCGAAAGTGCGAGAGTTTGACTTATTCCAGATCAGCTCGCCGCAGAGGCCAATAATGGTGGAAGACTACAACCATCTCACAAGAATTGTCCACCGTGTTGTCAACATCACACACAACACAGTCACACCACACTTCCCGACACTGCCACCCTTGGCTCAACCCACACTCTCCAGCCTCCCACCGACAGGTATACAAACACTGCAATCATTTCACACTGACTCCTTCACCTGTGGTAACATGATGTGAAAACATTTTTGCACAGTTCCGTGTAAGACGCCAGTGGATGTGTTGTTCCTACTGAAGGCCGGGGAGCAGTTTGACGACATGAAGTCTTTTGTGAAAGCTTTCATCAAGACAGCTGACACAGGTAGGTGGAATTCCTAGCTAGATGACTAGTACTTTATTGATTTAATCTAACAACAGACTGATAAGCCCTTTGTGTTTATTTCCATGAAACAATATGTACAGTAGTAATAAAAATGGCGTTATTTGGCAAGCACAATTCTTGCAATCTTGTGGACCCTCATGCGGTTTTATACAATGTGTCCAAGAGCACATCCCTTCACTTTACCAATGTCCTGTTACTGCATGCAGGTCTGAAAGGCACTCAGGTGAGTGTGATCCAATACGGTGACACCACCACAATGGAGTTCACCTGGAAAGAGGACCAGAGCAAGTCACACCTCCTTAGCTTGGTGGACGACATTCCAAAAAGAAGAACTGCTACTCCTGCACTCGGTAGAGGAAACAAAAGTGATTCACTCTGACTTGTTATGCTCACCGCTGTGTCTCCATGTAGGCTCAGTGCTACAATACGCAGTGCAGGCTGCCATCAGGGGTGGTAGAGTGGGCGTGGCTAAAGCTGTGGTGATGATAGTGACTGACAAGTCGACTGACCAGGTCCGTGAAGCTGCAAATGAGGCACTGGCTGCAGGTAATTAACGCAATATGTTTTAAAGGTCCCATATCATGCTACTTTTCAACACTTTTAAATAAGTCTCAGAGATCTCACGGTAGTGTATTGGAAGTGTGTTGCCCAAAATCTAGCCCTGATGCTGGAATTTAGACAATTTAAAAGTGATTTTAGTAAGCCCTACTGGGATCAAGCATTTTGTTGTCTGTAGCTTTAATGATATGAGCTGTGTGTGCTCACACCTGTCTCAGATAAAGTGTGTGGCACCAAGAAGGGTTATTGTGTATTTTAACCACATTTTACATACTGTATACACCTGTTAGCCTATTCACTGAAGAAAAACGCAATGGTAAAACATACAGCCGATAGTTGACTAATGCATATTTTAAGATGCGTAGCGCAGCTTGTTTTTTTTATTTATTATTTTGCAAAGCTGTCCTCTGTCAAGTGGTGGATGTATACACAGCACTGGTTCATCTAGCTAGGGGTGCATCAGAGGCACTATCGCATCTATGACGAACAAGAGTTTTTGTTTATGACAAAAACATGAAAAATCATGAAAACCCACAACTTCTTTGTCTCTTCTCTCAAAATTGGGACAAGCATGTGAGGGAGATGATTTTTTTTAATCACGTTTGGTGGTCATAAACAGGCTCTCGGGACATTGTGTCAAATATTGATTTTATTTTATTTTTAAACCTGTTACATGTTTCATATTTTAGCTATTTTAGTTTAAATTTTTATTTTCTTGATCTGTACAGCACTTTGGTGCAGCATGAACTGTTTGTTTTAAATGTGCTTTATAAATAAACTTTGACCTTGATATATTACTAGAGGTGTCACGTGACACGAGACGGGGCATTATATTGGGCCCATGTGAACGAGATGAGATTTTAACGTTACTTTTAAGAAAATTACAGTAAAAATTAACAAAACCATGTTGGTGCATTTTGAAATGTTTGCTGTCCCACAAATTGATGCTAAACGATATTATTGTCAACATTTTTGCGACCAAATAAACCACTAAT
Organism: Dunckerocampus dactyliophorus; assembly: GCF_027744805.1. Taxonomy (NCBI): domain Eukaryota; kingdom Metazoa; phylum Chordata; class Actinopteri; order Syngnathiformes; family Syngnathidae; genus Dunckerocampus; species Dunckerocampus dactyliophorus. The sequence goes on from NC_072823.1 coordinate 17,976,208, forward strand.
GTATGATGGTATATAATAATAATAAAATATAATTGTATATCATAATAATGCAATATTTCCTTAAATATGTCATCCTTCAATTTGTGGAATTGTCATTTGTGACATGTATTTTCTCATAGGCAGTTCAGGATGTCAATTATTGAGTTCATTTTTGTTTATCATGTGATTAATTCATTTATTTTTTATTGTGAGACAGTTTTGTTCTGAACGAGAAATCTTGTCACATTTTCGAGTCACAAAAACATTTTCATGACACGAGATCTCATGACACCCCTACATACGGTTATAACATCATTCAATATTTCATTCAGTACATTTTGCATAACAGGGTGATAGGGGAACTTTAATTCCTTACTCCCACCCCTATTATTGTCATATCTTGGCTTATCTCTGTCTCTCAGGTGTGTCAGTGTTTCCCATCGGCGTAGGTCAAGACTATGACCAGAATGAGCTTGTCATTATGGGTCACAAACAAGATAACAGTCTGCACCTGAAAAGTATGGATCAGTTACGCATGTTGCTGACTTTGGACCAAGGTTACACAGAGAGAATCTGCAGAGGTGCATACCCCTACATACACATGGATACAGTTGAAAATACTTCACCTCGTACCAGCATTTTAGTCATTTTTATAATATCACTGATGGTGACAGTAGTTGATGGCTGTTTGCTTTGGCTCTCAGCTGGTCCACCAGGAGTGTGTGTTGATGACAGTGGAATGGAGAGAAAAGTGAGTCTTTCAGTATAAATGTGGTGTAGGCTGCATAAAGACCTTTTATGACATTTCTGCATCTTTTTATTGGTGTGCTGCAGCCAGGGGAATCATGGATGCTGGAGGATGGCTGTCATTCAGTTCTGTGCCATCCCAGCGGGGCTGTTACCATGCAGAGCCACAAAGTCAGCTGTGATAAACTTGAGCCGCCAGCCTGCAGGAGCAACATGCCACCTGTTAAAGTCCAGGAGGCCTGCAGCTGCCATTGGGAATGCCCTTGTACGCATACCGAAATTATGATTTGGTTTGCACCTCTGTGAATATAGCTACATCTTCCTCACAGTCTTGCTGCTGCCTGTTTGTGTTATTTGACAGGCATTTGCATGGGCAGCTCCACCAATCACGTGGTGCGATTTGACAGCTTGCCACTCAGGCTAGATGCAGAGGGGTTGTGCTCCTACACCCTCCTCACTGTCAGCAGAGGTGTCACTGAAGGTTCAGAGGTCATACTCCACAATGGACCTTGTCAGGGCTCTGCACATTACAACCAAGTCTGTATGAAAGCCATCGAGGTGATGCATGGCCAACATAGACTCCTGTTGAAAGATGATATGATGGTAAGGTGTTTTTGTGTTGTGTTTATGTGTCATGGACTGTGAGATTGTTAACTATTTTCTCACTTTATGCAGGCACTGATTGGCCAGGATGAACTTTCACTGCCATGGAGGTATGCAGGCCTGGAGCTTGTGCGATACGGAGGAATGATGATGCAACTCAAATCCGATCATGGCTACATTCTGACATTCACACCTCAGAGCAATGAGTTCACCATCACATTACTCACCTCCAGCATCAGGGGCCGCACCGCTGGACTCTGTGGTAACATATTTGATTACCTTTTAGCCTATTTCACTCTTGTATATTAATTACTACATTTCCTTACATAGTGACCTAAACTCTAATGGACGCCATGTCTCCTTTCATTTCCAAGTGCATAGTCTACTTGAATTAACGCCATACCTAACAAGCGGTGCCATTACAGGGCAGTAATTACCACATCTTTACCACAACATGCACAACCTGAAAAGCAGACATGGCATCTGTAAAGCTGATGTTTACAGTGGAGTTTGAAGTGCAAAATCTGCTGAAATATATCACCACTGATATAACAGCGAATGTGGAATTCAGGATAAAGTTAGTGGGGAGTTGGACACAAATGTCCAGAAAAATTATGACAAACAACCGACTACTTTAGCTTCAGGATACATATGATTTTGACATAGTATAATTATTTGTGCGAATGTAAAAAATGCATTACTCGGTACACCCAGCAGTTAAACGCCTGTGTCCACTCCGTGAGCATATACATATATAATCTTGTGAAATGTACCGTGTTTGCGCTTGGTACAGTACATTATGATATTGATGTAATTCAGCATTTTCCCTTCATCTTTCATTATAGGTGCTTGTGGGGACGAGTCCATCAGCGTTCTTTCTTTGCGTAACGGCAGCTCGACTGCGGATCAGCAGACTTTCGTCTCTGACTGGACCATGGCAGGAGACGGGGCTGTGTGCTTGCCGAAACGTAAGGCGGTGTGTGCAACTGGAGCAGCAATGGGATGCCAGGCCCTGCGCTCTGAGGTGTTTCAGCCGTGTCACGCACACATACCTGTTCTGGTGTTTCTCGCCAAATGTGAGGAGCAGGCGTGCGAAGAGTCGGACGTGTGCGAGCTCATTTCTGCCTATGCGCTCATGTGTAGACAGATGGGTGTGTGCTTAGACTGGAGAAGCCCCCACCTCTGCCGTAAGTCAGTTTAAAATCACTTTTTTATGCTTTTATCCCAATCTGGGCTTTAACCTGTACTCGATCTTGTGCAGCATTACACTGCCCTGCCTCCATGGAGTATGACGCATGTCGCACAGGGTGTATCGAGGACTGTGAAAGCATGCAGACATTACGGGGTGACTGGTCGGTTGCCAGGGGTAACCAGTCATCTTGTACAGACACACCTTCTGAGGGTTGTTTCTGTACTAGAGGGACAGTTTTGCATCAGGGAGCATGTGTGTCTCCAGAGGCATGCAAGCAGTGTGTCGACCATCACGGACGCGCGTATCAGGTCAGAATCTAACTAAATGAGTATTACTCCACCAGGAGACCAAAAGCTGCAATAGCTCTATAACTGAATTGAGGTATTCATTAACAATGTGTTTTGTGTTTTGATAGCATTTTTCAGTATGGAGCATTGTGTTACATCATACTAGGAGGTATTTAGTGCTTATTAAGGTAACGAAATTATCATAGTTTACAAACTACAACCACAATAATAACCATATTGTTAAACTAATACCTCTCTAGCCCTGCGATTGGCTGGCGACCAGTTCAGGGTGTACCCCGCCTCTCGCCCAAAGTCAGCTGGGATAGGCTCCAGCATACCTCCGTGACCCTAATGGGGACAAGCGGCATAGAAAAGGGACGGATGGATGGATGGATGAATACCTCTCTAGTGGTGTCCATAAAAACTGAGCATTACCGTCTTTGTGAAGGCAGAATTTGTGATACATTGCTGTGTAATGCCCCCTAGTGGTTGTAAGTGCAAATTGTGTATTTGTGTGTGCACAGTACCTGCAGAGTTGGGTACCGGATGACAACCCATGTTTGATTTGCATGTGTTTGGACCGACAACACGTCAACTGCACTGCTCGACCCTGCAATGATGTGAAAGGCAAATTTAGGTTTTTTTGGTTTAATTAGGCGTTCTTACCTTCATGACAGCCATGCCCTTTACAGTAACTGAATATTTGTGTTTTTGTATAGCACCAATCTGTGGACCCTGTGAGGTTCTAAAGGAAAAAAGAGACTCCAAGTGCTGCCCAGAGTATGAATGTGGTAAGTACAAAAATAATGTTACATTAATACCTTTTCAGTGTGTATGTAGCCCACGTGCTGCCTCTGCGACTTTTCAGTGTGTGATCTGTTGAGCTGTGAGGTGCCTGAAGCTCCCCGCTGTGAGGATGGTGAGGTGGTGGTTTTGAAAAACCCAGGAGAATGTCAACCCATACATGAGTGCGGTAGGATGCGTTCTCATCAACCCAATATCTCTCACTCACACACACATCCAGGTTTTTTTTACTTTGTCTCTTTTCAACCCCAGTTTGCAAAAAGGAAGACTGCGCTCCTCTTTTCCCCCCTGAATGCGGGGCACATCGACAGCCAACAGTGAAAAAGACAAAGTGCTGTGATGTGTTTGAGTGTTCATGTAACTGCCACAACTCTACCCGCACTTGCTCTCCTGGCTTCATCACAGCCTCCACGACGAACGACTGTGGCTGCACCGAGACAAGCTGCCTACCAGACAAAGTCAGTGTGTTCAACAATCATAACAAGGTCACAGGGGATGCTGGATTATAGTTTAATAACTGTTTTCCCAAAAGGTGTGTGTGGTTGGCGGTGTGGTCCATCCAGTGGGGAGCAAGTGGGATGAGGGATGCGAGAAGTGCAGTTGCAGTCATCTGCAGGACACGGACACATCGCTGCACACTGCTCACTGCTCTCCACCAGTGTGCGAACACAACTGCCCTATGGTGAGACAAAACGTATGCAACAATGAAAGGCATTAACTACATTATATTATATTTGTACATCACAGGGCTCCACATACACTCCGGCCAGTGGAAAATGCTGCGGGGAGTGTAGACCCACTAACTGTGTAGAGTCAGAGGGAGTGATGCGAGGGGACACACTGATTGGAGGAAAGCTCAGAAATGTATGCAAATACTTGATTCATATGTGCCTGCTTTAAACCTACTGTAATTAATTTCATCCCATTGATCCAATCTGTTTGTATAGGTGGGGGAGCAATGGCAGTCTCCATATGATAAATGTGTGTTGCAACAGTGTGTCAGGGTGAAAGATGAGTTGTTCATCTCTTCAACAAACATCAGCTGCTCTGTTATGAACACTCCCTCCTGCCCGCTGGGCTCAGAGTTGCGTTGCGACACGCACGATTGCTGCCCACGCTGCCACTGTGGTAAACATATACAGTACATACATGTTCATTACAGTATACTGTACAGTGTACACATGACTGTATCGGTAAACATGCATTTTCAGCGTCCTTCCAGCAGAGGTCGCACTAATGTCACCCTTGCCGCCTTGTAGACTATTAATGTTCATGTTATTGTTTTTTTTCTCCACTGCAGCGCCTCTAGATGCCTGCGTCCTCAACAACACTCTTATTGGTGTAAGCAATAAATATTGTGCAGAAGTCCTGTTAGATTTTTTTTTTCATTTGAAAATGTTTGTCTGTGCAGGCAGGGGAGAAGCTGATGGTGGATACCTGCACGCACTGTGAATGCATGGTGGAGGATGGTGCCATCAAGAAGTACAGGCTATCCTGCAGGAGAACCCCCTGTACTGCTTGTCCCTTGGTAAGTCAGTCTTTATAATGTCTTATAATTAGGGATGCTCTGATCAGGGTTTTATGCTGCCAATTCCGATACCGATCATCCAGAACCTGAAATCATCCAATACCGAACACATGGATTAATTATACATTTTTCAATTTATTTATGATGAGTGCTATTGGCCAGGGGTGCCGTATAAAGGGGAAAAGTCAGGACATTTCTAAAGTCCCTTGACTGCCAGGAGGCTCAAAAAATAAGTAATTATTAATGAAATGAGTAATTAATTCATAAAGTTTCATTAAAAATTTTCATGAGAAACAGAATTCCTGGCTACACTCCTGCTATCGGCTATATGATATGAAAAAAGGAACCATAAAATCACTGTAAAGTGTTTGTTCTTCAAATGCCGTGTTAAATAAGATCGGCTGATACCAATCGGTGGTCGATCGATCGGAGCATCCGTGTTTATAATGCATCAATTTGTGTATATGATTGAATTTGCTGTACATACTTTGTTTTCATACAGTGAGTTGTGCGTCAACTAACATGCAATTCTCACTTCAGGGCTACATTGAGCAGAAAGAAGAAGGTGCTTGCTGTGGTCGCTGTGTTGCCACTACCTGCTTTGTAGGCATGCCAGATGGACAGCAGATGAGTTTGCAGGTAATTGCCTTGCAGAAAAGAGTCCTTTCTCATGAGCCCCATGCCCTCATATGCTATACTGTGTTATGCTTTGCCATAGTATACTTTTATATACACTGTATATTAGCCTATTCCACGATCATACTGCACAACATTATTCTATACAACGATTCTATAGTATTCTGCTAACTTATCTGTAAGTTAGCGTGAACGTGATAGCTACCACCAGAGTGGCAGTGCAAAATGTGTAAAAGATGCCAGAAAGTCACGTGTGTGAAAGTCAATCACACACGCAGGCATACATAGGCTTCGCATGTGACGACAATTTTTTATTTGCACGATTAAAAACGAACGAAGTGAACGTCAACACAAGACGTGTACTTTTTCCTGGTCACACGTGACCAAGTGCTGTCGTGGCAGACAGATGATTCCGGTGCATGTTTATCAAAAATAAGGCACAGTGAAACATTTTTAGGATATTTTAAATTGTTTTCAAACTAATTGTGGTCAGTATATGCGTAAATAATAAGCTATACTGTATATGTATCTATATACCATATGCAGTATATCCATTTATACAATATATTACTTAACATTGTTTTCAAGTTACTAAAAATCATTTTGTTGTTGTACTATACTGTCTTATACCGTACTATGCTATGCTGCACTACACTTTACCATATCATACTAAACTATACCAAACAATCCAATCATATGCTATACTACACTGTTTTATACTATGTTATCTTACATATAGTGTACGATACCATGCTACCACTATACTACACTGTATTATGATACAGTACACTGTTGTAAACTACAGTATATACTGTATCATAGTACGCGATGCTGTACTTTACCATACTATACTACTATACTATACAATACTATACTAAACTATTCTTTACACACATACTTCATGAACATTTTATTACAGTATGTACTGTATGTAGTGAATGTAATTTAGTGTGCTCGCCTACCCTTAGGTGAATACCACGAGAGACGATGGCTGCAACCAGTACACTTGTGGTGTGAACAATAAAGGAGATCTAGCCCTGCAGATCCGAACGACTACCTGCGCTCCTTTTAACCGCCAAGAATGCCTTGAACATGGGGTGCGAATGCCACACAGTTACAGGCCCCACCACAAACCACACGATATTCACACACAATCGTGATGCTCATCTCAACTGTCTATTTATAGGGCACTATTAGCCAGATTGGAACAACATGCTGTGAGATGTGTAAGTAGTGCAATGACATGTACGTCTTCTCTTTTTTTGGTTTAAAGTGTGACTTTAATATGAGTGTGTGTGCGTGTTGGCGAGAAGGTACTGAGTCAGCGTGTCGCAGGACAGCGGGAACATTGAACTATGTCAAAGTGGAAGATTGCCAATCAGAGCAGCAGATTGAATTGCACTATTGTGAGGTGAGGAACACGCTCACACTTTTAGGAGATGATTCATAGTTTTGATTCATAGAACTCCAGATTAGCAAAGACTAATCAAGTCCTGAGTCTGTCTCTCACCATCTGATCCTTCCTTTTCCCCATCTGTCTGTCAGGGTAAATGTCGCAGTAAGTCCATGTACTCCCTGCAGAGCGCTGCTGTCGAGCAGGAGTGTGTGTGTTGCGTTGCCACGGGGACAGAGCCCTTAAGTGTTCCTATTCTGTGTACCAACGGGACCCGCAGTCACCACACTGTCCTGTCAGTCACTGCCTGCGACTGTCAGTTTAAACACTGCACCTAGAAGGGAAAGTGAACTTTTAAACATATATTTTTTGTTGAATTCCATGTTTGTATCCAAGGCAAATGTACCCATGTTACAATACTATATAACAAGCCAGTTTTCCAGTCAGTGAGACTTTTGAGTTTGCATTACTCGACTCCGATGTAACTGTCTTGTGTCATGGGTATAAAAGCAACACTTGTGATCTATCCATTCCTGAACAAGGCACCCAACGACAAATCACGTACCTACTCCTCCAGTTTGACACTATTGGTGGGTGTTCATGGCAAGCAGTTTGATGCAGAGGTCACATGTTGTGTCATTTATGCAAAAGTAAGTATATGAATGCAAACTAACGGTTGGGCCGCACAGTGGATTAGTGGCTAGCAGTGCATGTAGACCTTATAGTCTGAAGATCTGGGTTCAACTCTCCATTGGAACATTTCTATGTGGAGATTACATGTTCTGCCTTCCCTTGTGTGGGTTTCTTCCAAGTACTCCAGCTTCCTCCCACAGTCCAAAAACATATGTTTTTGGGAGGATGTTAGGCTAACTGGAGACTTTACATTTTCCATCGGTGTAAATTTGAGTCGGATCGGATGTCTATACAGTATTTGCCTTTTGATTGGCTGGCGACCAGTCCAGGGTGTACTCTGCCTTGCTTGAAATCAGCTGGGCTACGCTACATCTAAAGTTTTAATATCTCTTCCAAAACAATGAAATCATACCACATCACCGATTTTGACTCATGCTTTCTAGTGTAATGTTAAGCGTAACAACTTATTAAACCTGTTAATTAAATAAACAAAAAACTAAAGAGGATGAAAAAGCAACAATCGTACTGCAATTTCACAAAAATCCCAAAGGTGGCAGTAATGCTCATCACAAAGTAGTTAACAATGGAGGAAGAAGATGTATCGGCTGCCGCCTGACATCTGCGTTTCCCCAGAACTAAACGTTTACCCATTAACTGAACCCGTTGAAAATTGGTTACATTTAAGTTAATGAAGCGAAAACAAAAGGACATCTAGAAGACATTCTAAACGTTCCTTATATGGTTCTGACATTTGCTAGAGTGTAACTTGCAACGTCGCTGAAACAACAACACACGGTACTTAGTTAATCGGCATATCGCACCTTCCCTGTCTTTGGTCATGGGAATTAGCAGCCTCGCCCGCGCGCCTGCTAAGCCGGTGTGTCGGGAACGCGCGCGGTTTGTCCACCGTCTTTGGTCCACGCCAATGCACTCATCGCAAGTCTCATTAATATCACTATCATCAGCCATCTCCACGGGGTGCCTACTGATCATCCACGACCACTGGTAAGTATCCACTCTACTAATTTGAATTTGTATCGCTTTAAAAGTCACAATTTTGGAAGCTTTGGGTTGCGTCTTGAGCGCACTTTTGCGCATGCGATTGTTTGCTTGTGAACACACCAAACTACTTTTATTTGAACTATTGTTAGTAATTAGGAGCAAGAATGCCCGTTGGGTGCTGTGTCTCGTCTTGTGTGTGCGTGTGTGTATATGTGTGTGTGTGTGCGCGCACGCAGAGGCTTTTTTTTCACTTGACCATCTGGATGCGCACAACTGTTGCACACGCAAGCGGTGACCGTAAACACAATTTTGAGAATTTTTGCACAAGCTGTAGGTAAACTGTTCTGAATGTAATGTGGGTTCCACGTGCTGTAGCTTTACAAGCTCACACCTGGAGAGTGAAGGAACGAATATTGTGCAAAAGTTTGCAGTTATGACCTTAAAATGACAGCAGTCCAAATCAGCTATATGTAATCTGTTGTTTTCCAGGATAGACAGCAATAGATCGACCCCTGTGCCCTCTGCCCCATTAATATGAGGGTGCAATTGACCTTTCTGCCTGTGTGTTGTTGAGCTGTCAGCAGAGCTTACAGGCCAATAAGCCTGACAGACATGTGCCCTCCTACTCGGGCCTACTTCACAATGACTCCAAAGATACACACATGACAATGTCTTTATTACTGTACTGCACAGGCTACATTTATACTTAGAAGCATATCAATTTGGATAACATGCCTTGCACTTACTGGCAGAGTAGAGCGTTTACAATCCAAAACAAGGCAGGTTCAGAATATGAGAAGACGCTGGTCAAACCATTGAAGTGAAATCATCTGCGCTAGGATTGAACAGCCACCATCATAAAACTGGAAAGCCGGCTGGGGTGAGTCGACATGCTACTTGCTCTTTTGTAATGTTCTTAACTGTCATTCAAGCGTAAAAAAAAGTTATCTACTGTTACATGCCCTTTGATGATGCACAACGTAATGTGGTATGGAATGTGCACTGTTAGAAAACTGTAGCATCTACAGTAACAGTAAAAAAGCAAGTAAGTTGCTGTAGTATATTCTTCAGTATGATTAGTGTAAATCACATATAAGGTAATATTAATAAGTACTGTACTATTCATAAGTACTATTACTGTATTGATCATAATAGTAGCAGCACTGTAATTTTTTTCTGTAGTTATTGCTGCTAATATAAGACTCCTGTAGTAAGAATTATTGCATTAATTTCAATACTGTGAATCAAAAACTGTAATAATTGCCTACTGTAAAATTGACACATTGAGGCACAAAAAAGGCCTTGATTCTTGTTAAAGATTACAAACAATACAATGAATGAAACACAATTTTCTTCTGGGAAGAACACGCCATCATTGTACGTTTTCAATAACTTTTCTTTTGACAATCCATGAATAGTAGAAATGTTTTCATTTGTAATTTCAAGCATTGATAATTCTTCACAAAGTCTACTGAACATTTGGGACATAACATTGGGCTTCATTCACGAAACGTTCTTACGCACAAATGTGTTCTTAAAGCCTTCTTACGAAGATTTTTGGCATTCACGAAACGTGTTCTTAACTCACAGTTCTTAGAACTAAGAACAAATTCTACGAACGCTCAGGAGGACTCTTACGCACAAGCAAAGCTTGCACTTTCAATGCGCAATCGCCCTCCTGATGGATTTTGCAACCTGATCCCAAAAAATGTAGTGCAAATAAAATATCCCAACAATTATTTATCATCAAAACAACTAAAATATACTCCATTGATAAATATATATTCAAATCCCAATTCATCAAAAAAAAAGTAGCTGGCTGGACGTGCGCTGCGCAGAGAGACAATGTAAAGGGACCATGTAGATTTATTTGCTGAAAGCGACGAATATTTGATGTCCTGCTTCAGGCTTCAGGCTTCCCTCTCTATTCTTGCAGGTGTGCAGGATCATCAGAATAACATCACAATGAAACGTGGTGTGCCTATTGTGCACGTAGCACCTCCAGATAACGACATGCGCCCCCAGCCACGTCTTGAGCCAGAGCACGGGGCTGCTGTATTAATTAGGCAGCGTCTAATCAAACATAACCACAGAAAAAATAAATTGTCACACACAAACTATGTATTTTGACTTTATTTTTCCATCATGATTGTGTAAATATTTTCTAGAGTTTCCGAAATGGTTTGGTTTCTGATTGATGGCCCGCCTCCCGTTTCCTCCAGATCCCTCCGGTGCAGTCCAATCTTTTTTTTGAGTCTATTTTAAGTCAAAACAGTTCTTTTTAACCTCTGCGGTGGTGCGTTTCTCCGTGGAAACGGCATTTATGTTTCCTGCAATGGTGCTCAATGCCGACTCTTTTTGGATGGCCTGATGACCGGTGGATACACGTGAAAATAAGGTGGTCTTGTGTTCGGTCACTCCTTGTAAAAGCACATCTATTTCTGTACAATTTAAGTTTTTCTTTCGTTTGTTGTCCAGCTGCTCCTCAGTCTTGTCCTTGCGCGTTGCTATCTCCGCCTCCAGCTGCCTGTTGCGCACGGCACATTTTTTTACCTTATATAGGAAATAATAGGCGGTGACCTGTGCAAATTAGGCCTCACATGCACGTGCATCGCAGTTGGCATTCATCAACCTAAGAACACCGGTGCGAACGATTATCCCTACTTAAGAACGTGTCGTGAATGTGCCGCAGTTTCAGTACAGTTCTTAAGAAGACTTTTAAGAAGATGTTCGTGAATGAGGCCCATTGTGCCTACTTCTTGGAACAATACCACTGATGTTACCGTAAGCTAGCTAACTTAGCCAAGCTGCCCGTTATGCGATACCGTGGCCGCCATCTTGTACGGCAACACCACCTGACCAAACTTCATTCCGTTACATACCGTATGGCCTGTTCGCACGCTTTTGGAAAAATTCAGTTCACTTGCTAAGTCGATGTAACTTTGGGCGGTGATGGTTAGCTCCAACCGAATAAGCTAAGAAATTTAGCTAACGTTGCACACCACACCGCACGTTACACAATTCAAACGTTAATGTTACAAATTAAACTCACCAAGCTAAACGTTAAGTTTTTAAGTCTAGTCTAGCTTCTCTCAGGTGAATTCTCTTACCACAGAGACACTACTGAGCGAGCTTGTAGCAATCAGTGTCATTTGCAATGAGGCAAAGGGTAAAATATAAAATAGCCTATCAGGGCAGGTGTAGCTAATCACGTGAGTCGTGATTTTTAACACCTTTAAATGTCATAATGTGTAAAAATAAGTTTACCACTGTTTGGTATAAATGAACAAAAACGTTTGACAACGCAAGACGTACGTTTAGCAAATACAGAGTTGGAAAACGTTCTGTGCGTATTCACCTTTCGGCGTGATGCTTTTAACTGTCAAGCAAGTATAACAATAAGTCGATAAAACTAAAATCAAACTACCTCGTCCTTTGATGATGCAGGTGTTACATATACAGAAGTGGAGAAATTGGCTAACTAGGCATGTCAAATAGTCGTGCTCTGATCAACCAATCAGAGATCGTAAAAATGCTGCCGTTACTGGAGGCTGGCCCTGTGATGTGAATCTGAACTCTGACTGGGTAAAGAAACAGCCCCATTGCTAATAGTGTTTAATTGACATTGGCCAGCTTGTCTGATTCTGAAGGCCTTGGGCAGATTAGCTTGACATGGAAACCCAAAGAATGTAAAATCTGATCGTTGAAAGTTACAGTTTTTAGTTTTGCATAAGTGTACAAAGAAATTAACCACTTTAAATAATATACCAAAAAAATGATAAGATGGTGGTGAGAGACGACCGCTTGTGTCTGGAAGGCGACTCTCTTTACATTTTCATTTTCACACAACAACTGACTTTGCAGTGTACATTCAAGTCTGCTTCTTTTATTGTCATTGTTGGCGTCCACATATTGCCCCTTTTAGCCATATTATACTGAGCAGCCTGGATAGTTTACCAATTTTGTTGCTTTACAGCACTGTTATGTCACCAGTTCTCTAGCTGTCGTCATTTTTCCCTCTTTGCTATCACAAAAACGCTAAACATACTTGTGTAGTTAATTGTTGAGCTATATTAACATGAAGCTTGTCGTGTATTTTATTTATTAAAAATGTAAGTAAAAGTATGAAGCGGGTCTTTAATTAGAGGTTCCCAGTCTGGGGTTTGTAACCAACGCATCCCAAATTTAATACAAAGAATTTAAAGAAACAGAAATAACTTCAAATAAAATCATTTAAAATGAACTGATTGTTGGATGCTATATGTTTTTTTTTTAAATTCACATGACTTTCATGGGCTGTCAAAATCACTCAAACAGACACCCCCCCATGTCCTGTGATGACATGCATGTGACGGCTTTGACCTTTTGAACTCATACTCTCCATTTCCAACACATGCTGAACTGGGATTACCATTGCTAGTGTGGTTGCATAAATGTCTAAGTGGATTGACTGCTGAAGTCAGCGCTGTATAGGGAGGGTGGTCACCAACCTTTTTGATCCCAAGACCCCTGGTCTAAGTCGTGAACCAATCAAATACTGCATGCACCTTAGCACTCAATAAGGTCAAATCAAACCATATTGTACATTCATGCATTCCCACATAGTATCAGCATTTGGGAACAAATATGAGGTGAAAGAAAAAGAGTTAAAAAATACAGTGTAGTAGTCTGTGTGAATTTCTCTTGCAGATAAATAAAGTATCGGCAGAAGGCGCGTTCAAGGACTGTCAGACAAAGTGGGACAAATCGCCACTCGCATTAAACATTCAAAAACTGGGGGATTTCTAACTGTATATTATTTTTGAATAAAATAATGGCCCATATTTCCAAAACTGATGTAGTTATCGTTATTGTAGTTGCATATCGAATTGTTTACCACAAAGTGATACATAGTGTTACATCCTTACTATAGTTAAAAACTTTTTTTCATCTGTTATTTTAATGGGATTATGAGTTAACTATGGACAAAATGTGATTAATTACGATTAAATATTTTAATTGATTGACAGCCCTAATACACACACACACACACACACACACACACACACACACCACTGTTTCTTCAGTTTATTGATCCATTTTCATGCCTGGTACAACTAAAGGAACATTTGTTTGGACAAATATATTGATGATAACAAATATATCTCATAAGAGTTTAATTTAAGAGCTGATATCTAGCAACTTCCATGGTTTTCTTGATAATAACCAAAATCACTAAGTTCTTACATGAATAGCAAAAGCATTGTGCTGTAACTCTTACGAGCTATTTTTGTTGTCATTGTTATATTTGCTGCGACTGGCTGGCGACCAGTTCAGGGTGTACCCTGCCTCTCGCCCGAAGTCAGCTGGGTTAGGCTCCAGCATGCCCGCGACCCTAATGAGGGCACTGCCCCTAAGATTTTCTGAAGCTGTGCTGGTGAGCTGCATGGGACTGACGCCGCTGTGTCGTGCCGCCGCTGCGTCTGCATTTTTTTTTAATTATGGCAAATAAAACATTTTTATGTTAATTATTTATTAACTTATTTATTGAATGTTTTTCAACAACCAGCAGAACATGAACCGAGAACTTTGCAAAACTGTTAATTTAAAGGCAAAGTTGCTGAGAGCACTTAAAGTGTCTAAAATGTTGAGCCTCCTTTTGTCACCTGACCTATTTAGTCCAATAGTACTATGTGACTAGTATGTGTCTGTGTAGGCTCTCAGTCGTACAGGAGTTTCGAGGGAAAGGCTTCTTGAGACGTCATCTGTACTTCTGTGAAGAAGGTGTCGGATGTTTCGCTCCTCATCCGAAGAGCTTCATCAGCAAACTAACAAGTGTTGGTAGCCTAGGCCTTAAATACAGTAAGAGTGGGCGGAATTGGTGTGCCAACACCCTCCTCCTATTGGTTCGTTACACTAAGCCTGGGCGGAGTAGTGGTATAATCCTATCCTGTTATTAACACCTCCGATAAAAGGGAAGTGTCGCTCCCTGAGTTGGGTATGAACGACTCTGATACTGGCTCGTTAGCATCTATTGTTCTGGCTCGGCCCTGGCTCCACCTCATTTGCAAGACTAAGAGCTGTGGGTTTTGGTCTCAGTAACCTGCTGAACACAGGGTCCAAATTAAACCTCAAACCACCATTCCGATTCAATGATGGGTTCCGTTGTTTGACAAAAATAGCTTCCTTTACTCCTCTTTCAAACCATCTGTTTTCTTTGGCCAAAATCTTTACCTGGCTGTCCTCAAAAGAGTGATTGATTGCTTTAAGGTGTAGATGTACTGCTGATTGAGGACCACTAGAATTGTCCCTGCGATGTTGATAAAGCCTTTTTTTTATGTGACTCGTAGTGCAAAAGTACAACATTTTGTACTATTTGACACAAACCAAAATTGAATTTGATGCCTGTTTTAGAGTAAAACTAATACATGGGAAATGAATTGTTCAGTACTATATTTATTAGTGTAAAATAACACAATTAACAAAATAAAATAATTTAAATATTTTTGTTATAGAAATGTGTGGTGTATAAATCCAGAGTCCAGGGTTATGATAGCACAGGTGTATGCAACTTGCAGCATTATTAAAGCTACTTTGACAAAAAGAAAAGAGAGGCGAGCTATTTTATGTGACTGCCAACATTTAATTGTAGTCACATTATTGTAGTCATAATTGTAGCCATCTGAGAAGATCAAATGCATTGTTTTTGGTGCCTAACTGTTTCCTAAGTATGTTAGTGCGTGTGTGAATGTATATATGAGAGGCATTAACTTAAATGTCTTTGTAGAAAGGCGCTTTATGAAAGTAAGTACATTTATTTGTCACTTACAGCGCAGCCTTGCCACGTCCAATATGGCGGCAGTGTAAGGCTCAGTGCGCATTGCGGCGTCTACGTATATGGTTTGGACAACAGCACTTCCTGTTTCCCAGTGTGCTTTGCTGTACTGTTTTTGTAAATGGCTGCTAAGTTACACGTTTAGAGCTCACATAGTTGTTCAGCATTGTTCGTTGGTCGTGTCTTGTATGTTGTTATCGACCTATTACACTGCTGTGATGGGTGATGTTTTTTTGTTTTTTTTTTAGCTCTTTCTCTAAAGTCACCGTGAGTAAGAATGGTATGTGGAATGGTAACCCCTCCCCTGTGATTTCTTTAGCTGTAGTAACTTTATTATGAGCTCTCTTGTTACTCTGTTTGCTAATAAAGGCTTCTGAGCGGCACAGTATTAACTACACGAGTTGATATCAGGCCCATAATTATCCTTAGCCGATATTATCGGACATCCCTAAAAAAAACACATTTTTAATTTCTGCCTCGTAGGAGCAATCCGTTTTAAGAATGCATGAATGGACTTTTTCCCTTCTCAAAATCACAGCAAAGAGGGCGAGGAAGAGGAATTTCTCGGACACCAAAAATGAAGTAGAGAAGTATAAACAATCAACTGACAAACATCACAAACTTTCTACTGCAAGTCAGCGAGTCACTGGTACAGACCGCTGCATGTGCATCACCAATAAGTAAACAACAAATAACAAGTACATTTATTTTAGGGCTTTGCGTTTGGCATCGTCTCGTCTTCTGTGGGGGGAGGGGCAGTGCCTTGTTTGATGGTCATGTTGTTGTGAAGCACGTAGCAAAATAATATGGCCTGTGCTGGACAGGCACAGCCATAGCTACTTTTAGTTTCATTGTTCTAGTTCACTGTTGTGCATAAATGTACGCATTTTCCTATGCACAAGTACAAGTGGATAAATCCCATAGTTTGTGTGGGAATGTTCTTACGCACGCTCTATGCACACATCTCTGCAGTGGTTTGCTTTAGATGGATATCAGAAAGAGGCAAAAATGTTGATTGCCCTTTTCCAAATTCAAAGCTGATGTGGTGACTATCTTCTTTTGCCTGAAACACAAAGATAATAGGTCTGCTTTCATGGATGACTGAGGAAATTAAAAAGCAGTCACATTCGAGAGGCTGAAATCAGGATATTTACACTAGATTTTTTAAATGAAACGATTAATCGATGACCAAAATAGTTGTTGATTAATTGGATAATAGATTAATCATTGATTCATTGATTAATCGTTGTAGGAAGGTGTTTAAAGTAAAGTAAAAATACATATTTGTCGGTGTCTCTAAATACAAAGTCGTGTCAACATTTCAGCATTTTCTTGTTGTGCCTTTTGCTCTATTTTTACAATTTTTGCTGTTTTTTAAATTTGATTTTGTATTTGCACTGATGTAATGACAAATGAGCCACGGATGGCCCCTGGTTAGCACTTTGGGCACCCCTACTTTTGTGGAACTTCGCCAGAGTCGGGCTTGTGGCGTTGGCTCTATGGGCGAACTACGACTCTTTTTGACTTGTTGGCTCAGTGTCGCGGGCGAACGATGGTGGCTAAGGAGGGAGGGCTGGTCAATGCATTATAACAGTCAGCCCTATAATGAGAAGATTTTTTTGGAGGTGCACATCTATGGAGTTATAGCTGTGCCTTAATTTTGAAGTAGCAAAGACAGATTTTGGGCCATATGAGTGGAATAATAACTACTGTTGTGGGCACATCGTTGCACTCCGTCACTCCCTCTCTCTTTCTCTCAACCTCTGCACTCTTGTCCCGCTTTTTTCTTGCGGGGCGAGATGGTGTACGCTGGTACCGGGTTTTGGTAACTGGTCTCCTCGCTGGACCTTGCGGGTTGCATACCTGGAGGGCGGAGAGGCATACGGACGTGTTCAGTGGTCAAAATGTGTGCCTGTTGGTCACTCTCCAGGGAGGGAGGGCACTGATGTAATGATACATTTTTTTAAATATATTCTCGCGATCGACCGGCAAAGTCCCAAAAATCGACAAGTGGCTTGCCATTGACCTGCAAACAACAGCAAAGGAAAGTCAGCCAGCTGAAGGAGACGGAGGAGAAGGAGCAGAAGAAATGTATGTATCCTGTTGTTTGACATGGAAGTACTTGCATGTAACTTTTGGGTGAAAAAACAGCTTCAGAAACAGAGTCATGCTAATGTAATGAGGATATAGCATCTCTCTCATTGCCATGGTGACCATTAGTCACCTGCTGTGGTGGGCTATTTTATTGGTGGACCAGCCAGGACACCTACCCTTATATTAGCAATCACTTCTGTAGTGTACTGTAGCGCTAAAATGACCTTATTTCAAGATCACACAAGTTATCACACAAACAAGTTCTGTAAGTGTTTTTACTTGTGCTTTAAAAATATCAACAATGCAACTGCTGTTTTTGTTTGAATTAAATGTCAAGATGAAAGGACAAAACGTTCCTGGTTGAGTTGGAAGATAGAAAGTTCTCTTTTAAAATCCCAAAAAACTAATAAACCCAGTGACCAAATTACCCCAGCAGATTGTTGGAAATGGGGCCGCCGGGAGTTTGAACTTAATCCCAGCCGACATCTTCAATTGGGGTGAGAAAAAAAAAAAGCGGAGGGACAGCTTAACTTTGGCTTAAATTCTTTATCCGTCACTTTAAAACAAGCTCTCGTCACATGATACTGCCAAGTCCAAATCAATTTATGAATGGCTGACACAGAAACTTGACATATTAAAGGACTAAAATAAGAATTTTCTATTCACTTCAATAGTGTATATTTTATAAATTCTACATACATTCAATTATATTTATTTATTTATATTTTTATATTTATTTTTATGTCATAATGATTCAGTTCATTTCGCAGGCTTTATTTGTGATCGTTGTGGCAGCTTTATGAATTTGTTGTCAATGTTTTAAGGGGGGCCGCACGGTGGCTGAGTGGTTAGCATGTTGGCCACATGGTCAGGAGATTGGGAATACCTGGGTTCAAATCTCCTCTTGGATTTTGGAGTATGTGTGGAGTTTGCATGTTCTCCACAAGCGTGCGTGGGTACGGTTTCCGGTTTCATCCCACATTCAAAAAACATGCGTGTTAATCTTAATTGTCCATAGGTATGAATGGGAGTGTGAATGGTTGTGTGTTTATACAGTATGTGCCCTGGCAGGGCAGGGTCCACCCGCTTCTCACCCGAAGTCTACTGGGATAGGCTCCAGCATACCCCCGAGGCCCTGATTAGGATAATAATAAGCGGTACAGAAAATGGATGGATGTTTTAAGTGTTCTTTATAACCTTAACCCACGCAAGCACGGGATTTTAACAAATCTTAACAAAATATGCTTTATTTGCGTATTAAACTCAAGCACATTTTTGAACATTACCAGCAATTTACCAATCCTCCTAGGATCTCATGGGCATTTTTTTGAGTTGCCTGATTTGACAGAAATATTTCCCAAAAGTTGGCATGGAAGTTGTAGTGTTTTTTAGGTGTTTGCTGCGCTAAAATTGCGTGAGAAAGAGAAAGTTGCAGTAAATGGTTGTGCTTTTCTCGCCGAGTAATTAAAATAGGGAGATTTGTTCAATTATAAGTAATGAATGAACAAATATAAAGAACGAAAAGACGGCGAAAAGCATAAGCATTTTAAAAATGTGAAAAACAGGCTTTATTTAGCCACAACAAAGTACACGTGTATCCCTGCAAGGAAAAGACTAAACATTTGATCTCACATAAGAAAAAAAAGAAAAGAAAAACATTTGCAGTTAAATATCAATTATGCCTAAGACAATGAAAATGCTTTCAAAGGACATTACTAGAAATACCACCTTCTATATCAGCTGTACACTGACTACTCTAAGGGATGTCGTGTGCTGAGTCCGCTCCTCTACACGCTCTTCACCTACGATTGCGTGGCCTCCCAGAACAACACCAGCATCATTAAATTTGCAGATGACACTACAGTCATCGGACTGATCACTGGTGGTGTTGAAACATCATACAGAAGAGAGGTGGCGGACCTCATAGCTTGGTGTCGTGATAACAATCTCCTTCTCAATACAGAGAAGACCAAAGAGATGATCATCGACCCAAGAACAAGGGAAAAGGAGCTGCATAAACCCCTGTTTATTGATGAGACTGAGGTGGAGAGTGTGAAAACCTTCAAGTTCCTTGGCACACACATCAGCGAGGACCTCACTTGGTCTCACAACACCCAACAAATTCTGAAGAAGTCCCAAAGGAGACTGTACTTCCTGAGAAGACTGAGGAAATTTGGCATGTCCACCACAATCCTGAGTTGCTTCTACAGATGCACTATCGAAAGTGTCCTTACCGCCTCCATCACTGTTTGGTACGGTAACTGTACAACACGTGATAGGAAGGCACTCCAGCGGGTAATCAAGACCTCACAGAACATTGTTGGGGCAGCCCTCCCCTCACTGCAAGACATTTATAAAACTAGAGTCCTACGAAGAACACACAACCTCATCAAGGACAGCACACATCCACAACACTCATTATTCACACTCCTACCGTCAGGCAGACGCTACAGGAGTTTGAAGTCCAGGACCACAAGGCTGGCAAACAGCTTTTACCCACAGGCCATCAGGCTTCTCAACGAAGCACTCACACACGCCGCACGCAACACACGCACACACTCATTTCACTTTATTTATTTATTTATTTGTATTAATGTCTCTTCTATTGTTGCTTAATTTATTGGTATTAATGTTTCTTCTATTCTTATTCATTTTCTTGTGTTTTCTTTCTTTTCTTGGGAGAATGAACAGAATAAGAATTTCATTGCATAGTATAACTGCCTGTTTTACTATGCATATGACAATAAAACTCTTGAATCTTGAATCTGTTTATTCATAAAGTGTATCTTTAGGTTTTGTTTATTTACAGTACCTACAGCTCTTAACCAACAGTTACATACAGTGTGTTCCATGTGACCATGTCACACAAATGCGTGTATAGTTTGGAAAACAAACTCCCTTATTGTCCGCTGTCTGCTCCGTGACCCACAATTTCAAACCATTCTCCGTGCACGTTTTACTGTTGAAAAGTGCTTGTCGATTGTTTACTTTTGTTTATGTTCCAACACATTGCACGTAGTTTACACCTACTTTTCTGCTGCTCAGGGACCAATTCATTTGGCCATAATGTTGCGGGAATTAAACAAAATTGCAAGTCCGTGCATAATTAGCGGGGATTGGTTGAGTTTGCATGAAACCCCCGAGGGTCTGCATAATACACTCATTTGTTGCAACATTAGGTCCACAATGGAATTCTATCTAAAATTGTGCCTTGACAAAGACAGTAATACTCCTGTTTTACTCCAGAGGGATGAAACGAAAAAGAGGGTGTGTCCGTCATCACAGCAATGAGTGAGTCGTCGTCCATTCACTCTGCAAAGCTTGTTTCCTTGGCCCATTCGCTCTCCGGACTTGGCCTCGACGCCGCCAATGGAGGCCCCGCCGCTGTCAGCCTGCCTGACAATGACGAGCCTCCTCCTCTGGTACTGACCCATCTCTCAGTGCTCATCTCATTCACTACAACACCCATCACACATCCTATTCTGTATCATCTGTTTCTCAATGTAGGAGTCCGGCATCGACCTCGGTCCAGGGCTTTTCTTTGCCGACGGCAAGAGAAAGGTGGATTATGTGCTGTGTTACAAATACAAAAAAAGGCGGGCATCCAAGGGACGCCTCTCTATTGCGTCCAACGGTAGCATTCCAATACCCATACCGGGCTTGTGGGAAATGGATCCGGAGTCTGCAGACGCTGGAGGAGCTCCTTCAGGAGATGCGGAGGAGTCAAAGCTCTCAGAGGAGGAGAAGGCTCTAATAAGGGAGGAGTTTGAAGCTGGGCTGCTTGAAGCTGGACTCCAGCTAGAACGTGATAAAGAGGTACGTATGTACTGCAACTGTCTTTCCCTGCTTTCAACATTATTTCTTTGATTTGTGATCACATACATTTATGGGTCACTCTTAAGTGAAGTGAATGCAAATCCTGACACTGGACTGAAGCCAAACAGGTTAAGGATGAGTCGGTGTTTGAAGCTGAGGACAGGTTTGCACTTTTAAATGTGTCCCGCTGGGATGCATTGGATTTAGACTGCAGTTTTATTTGGAACGTGCACAGTAAATATTTATTTGCTATATACAACATTCCTTTGAGATCTCATTATGGGTCAAAATGTTTCTTCCATTGTTAAAGGTCCCATATTACTATACTAATTTTAAATAAGTCTCAGATGTCCCACAATAGTGTATTAAAAGTCTGATGGCGAAAATCTAGCCTTCATGCTGGAATTTACATAGTTTAGAAATGCTTTTAGTAAGCCACGTCTGTGCCTTAAGGGGTCACTGACATGACCCTCAACTTTGCTGACATATGTTATATATTGTTTGCAATTTTGTTCTTTGTTGTTTGCTTTTTTGAAAGCGAACGGTAAATTTGCAAAAATTACATTTATATTTCATGGGGCCGGCCTAAAGCGGAAGCGCTTCTCGAGGCAGCTCGTCGACTTCGTTCGGTGTATTTTTCACCAAAATAGTAGTCATGCCAAAACCTGTTGCTGCTGGCTGTTGACAGTATGCAAGTGATACTGTAAGTTTGTTTCCTTTTCCAAAAGACAAAAGTTTAAGACTAAAATGGACAAAGCAAGTACTGAGAACGAGGGCCAAATGGACGGCCACCTCACATTCTCTTCTTTGCAGTGAACAAGTCACTGATGACTGCCATGAAGGAACGCTTGAAAGTACGATATAATCACATTTTGAAAAAGGATGCTATTTCAGATGCTGTACACGGGAAAAAAAAGAAAAGAAGAAGAACATCAAAGTTGCCACAGAACAGAGGTAGTCATGTCTTGTTTACATAATTATAAATGTAATTTTTGCAATGTAGAACATAATTAGAAACAATAAATACTGTAACATATTTCAAAAAACAGCTTCGAACTAACCGCATTGTTTTAAAAACTAAATGTCACATTTGGAGTCCGGAGACGAGAAGCAACTCAGACAACTCTATCTAGCTAGTTGCTGCCGGTGACAGCTAGGCAAAGCGTGTAAACAAAGATGCAATAGAGGTCGAAGAGCAATAGGTTTGATTAGGGAGTGATCAAACACGCTGGCCTCGATTGGCGTAGCCTGTGTGAAGCTGTCAAACCGAAGCCATTGAGGTTTGACAGACTAGTGTTGATTCTCGAGGCAATACGGGACAAAGTGCGTTCCTTGTTGGCTCAATACGGAAATCGGCCGATACTGATCGGTGGCAGATCGATCGGAGCATCCCTAGTTTGGATGGATGTCGCATTAACAGCAGTGGAAGGAGTGGAGCGGTAGACCAACAAGCGCCTGAGGCAGTGGTTTGGTGTCCCTCCAAGCGTCACATTTGTCAGACTGTACATCACATCGGGGCAACTACAACTACATTTGTCATCGCTTGTTGAGGAATCCAGACTGGCAAAGTGTAGAGTCACCATGATCATTAGGTACTCAAATGACAGCAAGGTCCAGGAAGCGGGGGTAAAGACCAGGTCAGGACGGAAGTGGGAGGCCTCTGCAGCACTGGCCCAGTTGGAAGAAAATCTCAAACTCAAAGTTGTCATTGGTGCACCCTGTGTTGGCAGGCAAGGTCTGGGGATGGCCCAATTTCAAAAGTGGGGAAAAGGCAGAGGAGCTATGGTTCAGGCAGAAATACAGCAAGTAATCTAGAGGGAAAGCGGTGGAGTTTGTTTTTCAGGGACATGGTGGGAACTCCGGAGGAGGAAGCTGACATGGGCAGACATGTGGAGACTTGAGCCATTCAGGATTTCCTTTTTGTTGAGGGCTGTCTGTGACACCCTACCAACTCCTGTGAACCTGCATAGATGGGGAATGATTGACGACCCAATGTGCAGACTTTGTGGAAAAAATGAGACCATGGCACACATCCTGTCAGGTTGTAATATTGCTCTGTCCTAAGGCAGATACAGGTGGAGCCACGGTAAAGTGTTAGCCGTGCTCGCTGACATCCTAGAGCAGACAAGAACCCGGAAAACATCAACCTTTGTGCAGGCCGCCACCGGCCATCACATTTGTCAATGAGGGCACAAAGCTGACCAGACCCAAAAACACCAGGGCAAGTCTCCTGCAGTCAGCCCAAAAGTGGGAGCGAAGGGTAGACTTGAAGAGAAGGGTTCAGTTCCCAGATGTCATCCACACAACTTTCCATCCTGACGTAGTTCTGTTCTCCATCAAAGAAAGGTAGACCATCCTTGTGGAGCTTACTGTGCCATGGGAGGAGGCGTGTGAAGAGGCGTTTGAAAGGTGTGGTTGTACCCGATTGAGGTGGGGTGCAGAGTTGTTGACAGTAGTGGGACTGACAGGAAGGAGGAAAAAGGCTGTACGAAGACTGGGGGAAGCGGCAGAAAGAGCCTCCTATTGGATATGAAGCAGGCGGCAGGGGGCATGCTGGCAGCCAGCAGGAGGGTGTTATGGTTTAGGGTTGAAACACACAGCGAGTGCTGGTAACCATCTGATGAAGGATAAAGGCTGCAGCATCACAAGATGTATGTAAATATTGATGGATGGATGGTATTTGTCCATTTAGAAAAAACAAATCCATCTTTGTACTCTGTTTGCTGTGGTGTACATTCAAATATCGCAGCATTTTATGTTTTTTTTTACATGGTTTATTGTGTCTGTTCATGTATATTATACATCACCGGATATGACGTAACGCCTGTGGTGCATCTGCGAATACATGCATTGCGTACGTTTTTATGTAGGGTCACTCTTGGTGAATAAAGATGATAGGAACATCTGTATGTTACTAAGAAAAGAACCCCCAATGTATTACATACAGTAAATGAAGTATGGTTATTGACCATTTATTGTTATATTTTAAAAAAAGAAAGTATTCATTTTGGTTGGTGCAAAATACCAAGAAAAGTGTGATGGTGGGTGGCGCTAACGTCAAGTGCCTGAAAACTAGTTCACTGATTAAACAGTGTCTCCGCTGGTTGCAGCCAAATATTGCACTCACGCTTCGGCATGTAGTTAATGCTGGTGACGACCCCAAGATTGCAGAGATGAGACCTGGTGCAGGTAAAAATGTATGCAACTGTATTGCGCAATCAATGCACCGACAAACAATGAAGCACCTGGCTGAACTAATAGAACTCAACTAAATAGAACACGGGACACACGGTGGTCTAGACAGTCACAGTCAGGAGGAGATCGGGAAGACCTGGATTCGAATCTCCGTTTCTGTGTGGAGTTAGCATGTTCTCCCTGTGCGTGTGTGGGTTTTCTCTGGGTACTCCGGTTTCCTCCCACATTCCAAAAACATGCATGTTAGGTTAATTGGCGACTCTAAAATTGTCCATAGGTATGAATGTGAGTGTGAATGGTTGTTTGTCTATATGTGCCCTGCGATTGAGCAGCATAGAAAATGGATGGATAAACAGAACACAATCAACAATCAGCACCAGGTGGGCGTAACAAGGAACATAAAAGCAGTGGAAAACTGAACAGAGCAACACAGGAAATCTTACAAAATAAGAGCATGAAAACAGGAACTAAGGCATAAAAAGGAAACATAAACAACCTGTCACACGGGCTAACTCACAGAGTGTGACAACTCCATTTTGCCAAAATTGCTACAATACAAGATTAATATTGCTAAATTGACTCATTCATTTTTTTATTTAATTATTTGATTTAACAATTACGCTAGGTCCCCAACTTACGAACACCCGACTAGTGAACACTCGTGGATACGAACACAAGCCGACTGGTCTATATTTTATTTTATTTTGCCTTGTCGTCAGTCGCTCAATCAGTATTTATACTGCTACTGTACATGCTTGACCAGTAGAGGGCACTGTGACACTGCTAATGCAGCCTTAGAGCTAATGAGACCAACAGAGGAAGAGTTTGACGCTGGGGAGATACAGTGTAACACTAAATGGAAAGCTAAATTGTACAAGCCGGACAGAGCGTGTGATTAAAGTTTATGAAGAGTTAATAGGCCTGCTTAATTCTACACCACCCACAGAACACTACCTCTTTTAGAAGAGTCTAACGACGACGACGACTTGTCCTTTTTTTCAATATATCCTCCTCCAACTCCTCCACAACGACGTATGCTCGACCACTCCTCTTCAAAGGTAAATAACATTTATCATTACGTATTATTACGTATTATCACTTTTATTATTGTTTTTTTTCATTAATTATCCTCGTTTAATATTACTACTGCATCCAAACTCATATTTACATGCATGCACATATACTGTATATGTATACACGTACATGTAGTACCTATATCATTGGTAATATTACCTTTTACCCGACTTAAGAACAATTCAACATAAGAACGGTCGTCTGGAACCAATTGTGTTCGTTACTTGGGGACTTAGTGTAATAGTAACAATTGACTCAATTATGCCTATCATCAGATACTAATACTGTTTATTCAATCCGAAACATACACATAAATACTGTTCATAATAGACCATCCATCTTCTACGCCGCTTATCCTCACTAGGGTCACCGGGCGACAGGCGGGGTACACCCTGGACTAGTTGCCAGTCAATTGCACATACAGACAAACAACAATTCACATTCATACCTTTGGACAATTTAGAGTCTGCAATTAACCTAACATGCATGTTTTTTGGGAGGAAGCCAGAGCACCCGCAGAAAACCCACGCACACACGGGGAGAACATGCCAACTCCACACAGAGATGCCCAATGGAGATTCGAACCCAGATTTTTCAGATCTCCTGTGTGGCCAATACGCTAACCACATAATAGACGGAAGTAAAGTAAAAAATTACAATCAAAATATGTTCATAAAATTAAAACAACATTGCCTCTAACAAATAATGATCTTTTTTTGAATAGATATATTTTAGCAAGTGGATTCTGTCCAGTATAATACACTGTGGTTATCTATTTTTAGTTACAAAGTGAACATAATGTCTTCACTTGTTTTTCAAGTGATTGTGCATGTATTGTGCATGTGGGTGGGTTTTGTGTTTTGTGTTGTGTTGTTCATTGTGCGTTGCGATGGCACTTGCGTGTTATATCAGCTGCTGTTTTGGCTGAGGATTAAGACTGGCTGACCGTAAGTGTGAAGCCAAAGGCCAGATTATAGGGCCTTATTAGAGAGTGAGAGAAGTGTTTGTGCTGGCACATGAACACATATGGAGGATGACAGGGTGGGTTTCGCTTTGATTGAATGTGTAGACGCTTGTGCTGTGCTCAGTCGTCACTGTGGACCATCTGTCTATTTGTTTTTTAGGAACAGTGAAGGGTGCATTTCAGTATTCAGTGTTGGGAGTGCCAGCATTTTGGTTTGAGCAAAAAAGTTTGGTTGACGCTGTCAGAGACGTATTCATTTACCAATATGCTTATTATTGTGGTTGTACTGATGTATGACTGTGCTGAGTCAGGCTGAGAGCTGTTTCATGCGTGTCAGTAGATGTCAAGAGTCAAACAAAACTTTACTTGTGTTCTGCTTTTTCTTTGGCTTTTTGGTGTTTTTGTGATGCCACCACAAAAGATGAACAATGTGATGACAACCATTGAATAACAGATGTAAGTTATTGCGTCATAGGAATGGGGGTGTCCTGATCCATTATTGATATTGGATACTGGGCCGATATCAGCAAAAAAATGAATATCGGATTATTTGCATCTAAAGTCGCCAATAGTGGCACTTCGATACAAGCAGTTGATTCCAGACTCCGCCCAAAAATGTTTATCTAGCAGGGACCAGATAGAGCCCATGTGATCACAACAACCGCGTGTGCTAGTATGTTACAAAATAGCAATGAGCAAGAGCGATGTCAGCCGTGTGGCGGTATTTTTCGTTAGTCTGAAAAAGACGTTGGAGCTTGTTCCGTGGTGGTCAGAGCTGGGGAAGTTGAATACGACCAACCTCATCACGTATTTGAAGCAGAATCACACGGAAAAACGTCCACGGGACGTAGAAAGTAATTCGTTATAACAGGAAAAGAGGCAACCCTGTCCGTGGTGCATAATGTCAGGTTTAAACTCTTAAAGGAGCACCTCGAACCTCGCTACATTGTCGATGAAATTATACACCTGATGCATGTCAATGGATCCGTTTTTCCTCACTTCTACTGTTGCTATTGCTACTATTGCTTTCTGTTTGACTGACAAAACTTGGTCAACATTTCACGCTGCAAAGTACGTCATAAAAGTATGTATGATTTGTGCTGATGTTACTTTAATATTGATATCGGCTGAAATTCAAGGCTGCGATATCAGTATTGCATTGGAAGTGAAAATGTTGACACCCCTACATAGGAAAGCACCTGGTTGCTCAGTACATCATTGCATAAACAAAAAATGACATACATGCTCAATAATATGTAGCTTAAAGACTAATGGCTAATGATTAGCACGCAAATGACCAGTGAAGAACAAAAAACACCCAAACAAGCAAAGCATGGGTAGTTGATTTAGGTTAAGTGGAAAAATGTTTTCTAAAATTTTGCCCCGGTTTTTCCTACACTGCACCCTATGCATTGCTGACTCACTTTCCGTGCATTTTTTATTGACTGCGACTGCTTAACCTGCAACGGGGCCAACAAAAGATCCGAATGCCAGTAATTTGATAAAGGAGGTGAGAAGCACTACTGAATTCGATCATGCCAGGATGTACGAGAAGTCCGCATCAACAATAAATTCCATCCATCCATCCATTATTTCACATTGTTTCTGCATGTAAAACTATAATTATCCTCTATAAATTGCATTTTTGGGTGTCTGGAACATCATCTGGGAATGTCTGGAAAACTTTATTTATTATGGAAAAAATGGCATTGGTTTTTGTACATTTCGGTTTTTGTCTGTCCTTTTGGAAGAAATTAATGGAGAAAACCAAGGTTTTACAGTGTATTGTACCTCACTGCTTTAAAATAATAAAAATAATTGGGTGCACAAGTTTTAATTTACTTGGGATGTTCTCAGATTTACACAAGGTAGATTTAGTTAGATCTTTTAATCCGTACAGTAGTCTTTTAACCTGATAAGGCCAAGCCCTGTTAGCTTTCCCTTTGTGATCATGATTGACAACAGGTGCTAGTTTCTCTTTGTCAGCAGAAAATAGTGCTGTCCGATAGGAATGCTAAAATATTACGTAAAACATCGGCCCCAGAATAAAGTTATTTAAGTTAATTGATTGTTGATTAGGGGGCCGCACGGTGGTCTAGTGGTTAGCATGTTGACCAACACGGTAACAGTCTGGAGATCAGGAAGACCTGGGTTTGATTCTCCCTTGGGCATTTCTGTGTGGAGTTTGCATGTTCTCCCCGTGCGTGCGCGGGTTTTCTCCCCATATTCCAAAAACATCCATTAATTGGAGACTCTAATAGGTATGAATGTGAGTGTGATTGGTTGTCCAGGGTGTACCCCGCCTGTCGCCCGAAGTCAGCTGGGATAGGCCCCAGGAGAAGCGGTATAGAAGATGGATGAATGATTGTTAATTAATACTTGTGGAAAACTGAGCATTATTGTTATTATCTTTGTAAAGGCATCATAAGATACAGCGCTTGTTTCGCTCACAATTTGTGGCCAGTGACTGTATAGCTTATATAACATTTGGACAGAGTTGAATGCGATCAGTACACTTCACAGTGTAGTTGCGACTGTTGCTTTATGAACGCATGACACCCTGGCATGAAGGTCACTGCTGCAATTAAATACGGAAGTTGAATTCAGGGGACGGGCCGCAGGGTGGATGAGTGGTTAGCATGTTGGCCACACAGTCAGGAGATCGGGAAGACTTGGGTTCGAATCTCCGCTTGGGCATCTCTGTGTGGAGTTAGCATGTGGAGTTAGCAACCCTAGTGGGGACAAGCGGCATAGAAAATGGATGGATGGAATTCAGAGGTCTCCTCTCACAGCCAAGGCTCTCATCAGTCTCATCTCATCAAGGTTCTTTTCTCATCATCATTAACTAGGAAATGGCAACTTATAGAGCCTTTGGGTCGTTCCTTCTGTCTGTTAAAAGCAGGTTTGTCCTTGATGTCTTATCCTGTCTGGGAAAGCAGCCTCATTGTAATAGAAAGTAGTACAACCCCTGGCAAAAATGATGGAATCACCAGTCTCGGAGGATGTTCATTCAGTTGTTTAAATTTGTAGAAAAAAAGCAGATCACAGACATGACACAAAACTAAAGTCATTTCAAATGGCAACTTTCTGGCTTTAAGAAACACTAAAAGAAATCAAGAAAAAAAGATGTGGTAGTCAGTAACGGTTACTTTTTTAGACCAATCAGAGGGAAAAAATTACGGAATCACTCAATTCTGAGGAAAAAATTATGGAATCACCCTGTAAATTTCCATTCCCAAAACTAATACCTGCATCAGATTACATCTGCTCGTTAGTCTGCAGTTAAACAGGAATGATCACACCTTGGAGAGCTGTTGCACCAAGTAGACTGACATGAATCATGGCTTGAATGGCATGAATCATGAATTGACAAGAGATGTCAATTGAAACAAAGGAGAGGATTATCAAACTTCTTAAAGAAGGTAAATCATCACGCAATGTTGCAAAAGATGTTGGTTGTTCACAGTCAGCTGTGTCTAAGATCTGGACCAAGTACAAACAACATGGGAAGGTTGTTAAAGGCAAGCATACTGGTAGATCAAGGAAGACATCAAAGCGTCAAGACAGAAAACTTAAAGCAATATGTCTTGAAAACAGAAAATGCACAGCAAAACAAATGAGGAACAAATGGGAGGAAACTGGAGTCAACGTCTGTGACTGAACTGTAAGAAACCGCCTAAAGGAAATGGGATTTACATACAGGAAAGCTAAACGAAAGCCGTCATTAACACCTAAACAGAAAAAAACAAGGTTACAAGGGGCTAAGGAAAAGCAATCGTGGACCGTGGATGACTGGATGAAAGTCATATTCAGTGATGAATCGTGAATCTGCATTGGGCAAGGTGATGATGCTGGAACTTTTGTTTGGTGCCGTTCCAATGAGATTTATGAAGACGACTGCCTGAAGAAAACATGCACATTTCCACAGTCATTGATGACATGGGGCTGCATGTCAGGTAAAGGCACTGGGGAGATGGCTGTCATTACATCTTCAATAAATGCACAAGTTTACGTTGACATTTTGGACACTTTTCTTATCCCATCAATTGAAAGGGCGTTTGGGGATGATGAAATCATTTTTCAGGATGATAATGCATCTTGCCATAGAGCAAAAACTGTGAAAACATTCCTTGAAGAAAGACACATAAGGTCAATGTCATGGCCTGCATATAGTCCGGATCTCAATCCAATTGAAAATCTGTGGTGGAAGTTGAAGAAAATGGTCCAACCTGCAAAGCTGATCTGGCAAAAGCAATCAGAGAAAGTTGGAGCCAGATTGATGAAGAGTACTGTTTGTCACTCATTAAGTCCATGCCTCTGAGACTGCGAGCTGTTATAAAAGCCAGAGGTGGTGCAACAAAGTACTAGTGATGTGTTGAAGTATTCTTTTGTTGTTGTTTTTTTTCATGATTCAATAATTTTTTCCTCAGAATTGAGTGATTCCATAATTTTTTCCCTCTGATTGGTCTAAAAAAGTAACCGTTACTGACTACCACATCTTTTTTTCTTGATTTCTTTTAGTGTTTCTTAAAGCCAGAAAGTTGCCATTTGAAATGACTTTAGTTTTGTGTCATGTCTGTGATCTGCTTTTTTTCTACAAATTTAAACAACTGAATGAACATCCTCCGAGACTGGTGATTCCATAATTTTTGCCAGGGGTTGTAATACTTACACGTAGAGGAAGCTCATCTGGCAGCCTCGATGCACGTAGCAGCAGAAGCAGCAGTCGTCAAACAAACAGAAAGACCCGTTATTCAGGAGTTTTTGCTGTATATTTGTCGTTGACGCTTATGTTTATAATGTATGCAGAGGGCAAACGGCATAAGTTTCATTAGGCTGCACATCCCGTGGTCGATACTCAGTCGAGAGGCGGAGCTTCAGAAGATCAAAGTTGCTGTGAAAAAGGTAGTTCAGCACATTACCTTACACACTGCTCTTATTGTAACTAATATTCGCCCTAATATTAGCTCATATTCAGGAACTCAGGAACTCCTCTCCCTTTCTCTTCTACCGAGCAGAAGTGTGAATTGCGGAAAAGGGCGGGCATTGCAGGACTGTGGGACTCCTTTGTCACAATAATCAACACGCCCTTTCAGCCGGACGTCCCGGACTTTGACGTCCATCAAGAACCGCAGACGCACACCTGTTTCAAAACGCTCAAGCACCCGTTCATCAGAGACAAGCTCCACCTGTGAGTACCACCATGCTAGCTAACGCACACGAGTGGAAACAACTACATCAGCAGATTAAGTCGCTATGAGCGTCCCAGCACTTTTGTCTGTCTAGTGTACTTTCTGCCATACCAAGAAAAGAAAACCTATCGTAAATGCTGTAATGTTGGCCCGTGTGCTTATATACAGTACCGCTAGCGCAGAGAGGACGGGGCGTTAATTGGAAGCAGGTGACAATTGGAGGCAGGCTGTTATACCCAAAATTTGATATAACAGCTTATTTTTTGAACATTAATAATGATTTGGAGAGCATGAGTAAGTGGAATGGAACACAGTACTCTCTTTGACCACATGGTAATTAACTTACAAGTATATTGCGCAACACGGCTACACTATAGAATCCACGTTGTAATCGCAGTGAAGAGCCGACTGCTCAGCCAGCATGAATACCGCTGATGACTTCACTGTGAACAGCAGTAGAACGAGGGTAACACGCATGCGTTTCACACCAACAGCTGCCTAGGGCACCTAACAATTTAGAGTGCATGCAGAGGTAGATAAAGCTGCTGGATGATGACTACTCATGATATTTCAAATGCAGCTACTGCCATCTTGTGGCGTTAACAAAAACGACATGGAGAGGTTGCCTACAGCCACAGATGTTAATGCCCACTTAGTTTGGTTATTTGCTTTTGTAGATGACGCGCCCGGCGACAGGAGTCTTAACTGAATCGAGGGGTTAATTGGAGAATTTACAGTATGCAGATGTGTGTCATTCAGTATGTAATTATACCGTAAGTAAACATTTTCTCATCACTTCCTGCAGGTATGACATCACATCCACAGAGACGGTCTTTGACAATGCAACACGCAGCAGAATCGTAAGTGCCGATATAAATATTTTGGTGCATTTGCGCTTGTGAGGTGAGGATGATACACTTAACGTGCTTGTGTCTTTGTGTGCAGGTTGCAGAGATTATTTCACGCACAACCTGCAGACACACTTGCCAAACCACTGGTGAGGATAAGATTGGTCCTCTGGTTGTTTTATGTCACATACGGTGTATGAGATCTAACACAGCGCCTTACTGCAGGCATCATGTCACTAGTAGCTCGGGATGTCTACATCTCCGCCTTCCCTTTGCATGATGTAAGTATAGCAGCGACAGTATTTGCATGCATATACAGTACAGTTAATCGTGTTTTTGTTTGTTTTTTTAAGAATTTAGGAATACAGATAAATGCAGCATGTTTCATGGGCTTTACATAGCAAATTTATGTTCAATTATCTTGAACCCAGGGGTCGTTTTCCAGGAGAGGATGTAAAGATCAGCGAAATGATAGACAGGTGAGTTGGTTTATTTAGTTAATGTACAAAACCATTCCACAATTACTTATTTACATGCTTTGATGTCCCGCAGGTCCTCCATGACGAATGGGCCAACTATGGAGTCATGCACAAATACCAGCCTGTGGATCTCATCAGGTTTGTATATTGTACGCAAAAAATAACCAACTGCATCGCTACGAATCTCAAACTGCTCCAACTGCTCATCGGCGTTTCTATACTGTATATATTTCTTGTACATGTACAGGAAGTACTTTGGGGAGCAGATTGGCTTATATTTTGCCTGGTTGGGTGTTTATACTCAGCTCCTCATCCCTCCATCAGTACTGGGCATCATTGTCTTCCTCTACGGCATCTTTACTGTGGACACTAATGTGCCAAGGTAGGCCAATACTAAGGCAATGCAATCTCTACCATGACTGCACACCTTACAGTGTCTTCATTGTGTGTCAAGTCAGGAGACATGTGATGACAACCTGAACATCACCATGTGTCCGCTGTGTGACGGAGTGTGTGACTACTGGCAGCTGAGTACGGTGTGTTCGCTGGCTAAGGCATCCTACCTGTTTGACAATGGAGCTACGGTTCTCTTCGCTATCTTCATGTCTCTGTGGGGTAACTGTCATTTTAGCTGTTCTTTGCCTGTGGTATGTTTGTTTATTATGGGATAAAAATTGTGGCTCGTAAAAAATCTTTTTTGACCTGGATGTCTGATATCCATCAAAGTCCATTTTAATAGAATTAGACCAATAAAACATATAAGATTTATTATATTTGTGACTTGTATGGACCCAAAAAAGTCCATATACTACTGCAATTTGATCTTGTGTGTTGAATATCATGTTTTGTTTTTTAAACCAATGAGGTTCTGAGATACTTTCATGTCAATTAATGTTTAAGTAATGTTTAATTAATACTTAAGTATAATTAAATTACAAGTTACTCTAAAGTCCAATGTACTACACTTTGTGGGAATAACACAGTTTAAAGATAATTTACACATTATTTTAAAATATTTTATATTACGGTGGAACCTCGTTTTTTTTTTGTACGGCCTGGTTTTCGGTTTTGACGAAAATGAATGCTAAAAACATGTCTTGGTTTTTGTACACGGTCTCGGTTATTGTACGGCCAAACAAAGTACCCACGCGTTGGTGACTCAGTCGCTGTGAAGAATGGATAGTGTGGTTTTTTTTTTAAGAGTTAGGACACCATAGACAGGTTGCAGCCCCAGTGAATCTTTGAATCATCTTTATTATGTGTATGTGGGTGGGTTTTTTAATACAGCTGCAAAAAAATGTGCAAGTGCCATACCTTGGATAAAGAAAGTAAGAAGCTCTATTGAATTCAAGAAAGAACTCGTAGTGTCTGTTACGATAGGATTGTTACGTAAAGGTAGGACTCTTCAATCAACACAGGTTGCAAGGGGGAACGTTTTAAGGGAGACATATAACAGAAAGTTATCCGGGCCAGTGTGTGTAATGATAATCGTACCTGCTGCTGAAGATAACAATTGAGGTCAAGTGAGAAAGTGTACAGCTGTAACCGTTCACGCTTTAAAGTTAAGTAAGGACTAGAATGAAGCAGCGTCTGCATGGCTCGTCCGTCCCCTCACCTCCTCCCGCCACTCATCACCGACGAGTCTTCAATACAGTAAAGGTAAAAGAGGTGTTAAATGTTGATGTATCCATTTAATTCATCATGTATATATTTTGCTTGGTTTGTCTGCATGTAAAACTACAATTATTCTCTGTAAAATGTGTTTTGTGTTAATATTTGTGGGTGTCATTGGACGTATATGATTTTTTTATGGGGAAAAATGTGTTAGTTTTTCATACGTTTCGATTTTTTGTCTGACATTTTGGACAAAAAACGTCCTTTTTGACAAAAAAAACGAGGTTTCGCTGAATTAAAGTTTTTTTTCTTCGACCTTCAGAGCAGCATTGCATTCAGAATATGTTTTTTACAAATAGAAATAAACAGCTTTAAATATATAGCAGCTTTTATTATCTTAATCTGCTGCATAGACTGAAGTTAAATCAATCTCAAGGCATTCGTACAACACAGATCGTCCACTGTTGCTAATACTGTCTAATTTTGGTGAGTGTACATATTGCCAAACAAAAGGTCAATTTTCCAAACATTGTAACTGCTGTGTCTTCTCTAGCGGCCTGTTTCCAGGAGCACTGGAAAAGGCGACAGATGTGTCTCAAACACACTTGGGACTTAACCAGCTTGGAGGACGAGGAGGTACTGTGCATCAATCAAATCTAAGAATAATGCACATGCAACCATTTTTTTTTGTATTTACTTTACTATTTTGAGAATCTCTCAATCCTCCCCACTCATTTTTCACGTGGGTTTTCTTTCATCACAAACCAGTCAAGGAAACCAACTGGGTTGTAAAAAAACCCACACAGATGTATGCACATACGCGTTCCCATGTGGCGCTGAAATGACTTTTTCCTGTGATGGGATTGGTTGCTTCTTAAAGTACTTGCTTGAAAGGGTGAACATAAATACACACAGGCTGTTTCACTCATTCTCATCTCTCATACTTCTGTGCCTTTAAATTCGCTGCCTGAAGGAGCGGGTGCAGGTGAGCATGTTTCTGTAACCACTTTAAGGAGCAAAAAAGTTCACCGTGGTGTAGTTTTAGTGAGCTCATCGGGAGGGTGATGATGAGACGTTGGGAAATCGTGCCGAAATCAAGAATGTGTGGCAACAAAATCCTTACGCTTTGTTTTTTTATTCCATGAAAATAACTAGCAACAGTGGCAGATAGGATGATAAATAGAAATATATGGTTGTAGATGACTGGAATGTATCCCATGTGGCATTTTCTGGAATTTTCTGTCATGTACTGTCATGCATAAGTGGATAAAAACACAATGACAGTGTGTTTTGGTCCCACTGGACAGCTTATGAACACTGTTTTCCACTTCCCAGCATTCTTGTAGACAAATGGATAAAAACACAATTAGTTGGTCTACTTTGTGGAGAGGTTAGTCAGTGGGAGATGCTAACATAACGAGGAATATGTTGTAGACCACCACAGTGTATCCCACTTGACACATTGCGTACAGGTGGTCCTCGGTTTACAGCATCCCGGTGTTGTGTCTTGTCGTGGTCACGTAAAATAATTCAACATTAATATTGCTCGAGAGCTAGTTACAGCGCGGTTCAGCGTGGAAGAATACGCTCAATAGTAGTTGTCTCAATCACTTGACTGTTGTGACCATCGTTAAGGGTAAAGATCGTATTGGAACGTCTACAAGGATGATGAGGAGCTGATCAATCAACTGTCTCTTTATTGCAAAAACAAAACAGGCTGCTGTCGACCGAACCATACCAAAACAACATCAGCAAACTCAACTGCCCTCTCTGCACGCAGCATAAAGCACACGCAGTCAGGAGTTAGTGTTTTATTACTGTATTGTATGTCCTTCATGTGTACAGCCTGAGTGACTTATGAGTTAATTTCGGCATAAATTAGGCGTAAGATCCGATTTATGTCTTACACTCATACTTGTAAGTAACCCGAGGACCATCTGTATTTTCTCATGCATTCCTACAGACAAATGGCTAAAAACACCTTGTTGGGAAGTTAGTCAGTGGGAGATATGCAGTGTTGTAGACCACCGCGATGTATCCCGCTGGACATCATCCATACTTTCGTATGCATCCCAAGAGATAAAGAGATAAGAACACAATTAGAGTGCCGTTTGTCTACCTAATAGGGGACTTAGTCAGTGGCTGATGCTAAAATACCATGTTGTAGACCACTATAATGTATCCAACTTGGCATCATCTGTATTCTCTTGTGGATTTTTGGCCAATGATGACATTTCAGTACTCATAAAACTACTCAAATAAAATAGTGAAGTTGTGTTCTTCACACAAAAAGTGTATCTTTGTGGAGTTCAGAAAAGTGTTTGTGCGTTGTAGGAAGAGCTGAGGCCCGAATACGAGGAGGCTTTGCAGGAGAAGAAGGATAAAATGAAAGCACAGCGGAAAAAGAAGGTCGTATCTGATCACGCTTCACACAGGCTAAAAATATCAGGCTTCATTCCAACATGATCGCTCCCCAAACTTCCATCTCTCACAGCCTGTTGTGATTGTGTTGCAGCTGACTCAAAGTAGAGTTGGAGCCGATGGAGAGAGGGACCAGATGCTGGCCTTCCAGGTATTGCTGCCTCTGTGTGGGAGGTTTGCTGGAGGGGTGGGAGGGGCTGATGCATTAAGGTGATTTAAACCTCGCCTGGGAGCTAATGCTTTTACCCCTAATCTCATTTGTCCAACAGCACTGGCCACACCGAGGTTTGCAAATGTTATGCAAACAAACATTAGAAAATGTCCTTGCTGGACAATTACGTTATGACACGGCAGCTGCCTGTGTATGAGTTTTTATAATGTGCCTTGGGAGGAAACCCCCCTCTTTACCTTTGGTTGTGTCCAAAGCTGCTTACCTGCTCGAGATTAGCCCAGATTACTGATGGAGAGAGAAAGGGAAGGGGGGGGCGGGGTTATCTGGCAAACATACACCTGCCAGACAGAAAACATAACACGTGTGTGTAGAAATCCATTGAGTGAACGTTGTAAGACAATAATATGATGTTTGTCCTTCTTGACAGCAAGAGCCAGAGTCCTTGGACATTGAGGATCACCTGTCAGGTTACCTCATCAACGTGTCCACATTACTGTTTCTGGTACTTCTTACACCTACATGACACATCACACCTTTTTTTTATTGTTGTTATTGTTATTTACTGTTGGTGGAATGATAATTCTTCTTACTTGTTACCTAAATCCACACATGCTAGGTGGTGTTAACTCTCTGGCAAATATTGTCATTTCGGAATTTGTGAAAATATTCAGTATTCAGTTCAGAGCAAAAGTATCCTCTTCACACTGTGTCCATGTGTGTGTGTGTGTGTGTGTGTGTGTCTGTCCAGGTGTTTGTCACATTTTCTGCCGTGTTTGGGGTGGCAGTGTATCGCATCTGCATGTTAAGTGTGTGGTCCATGAATCCCGATCCCGAAGCCAAAGCTAGCGTGAGGATGACAGTCACCACCACGGGCATCATCCTAAACATGCTGGTCGTACTGGTGCTGGAGGAGGTCTATGGAGCCATTGCTGTGTGGCTGACCGAGCTGGGTAAAATACAGTAATATTTGCATACAGTGGAAACTCTCTTTTCATCATTAAGGTCAGACGAAAACCAAAACGTCCAAAAACTGAATCTATTCGTTTTAAAATGAGAAATAAATCGGTTGCAGGCATATTTTTACAGAGAATACTTATGGTTTGTCTTGCAGAAAAGAAAGTGAAATACATATAAATGATGATTGAAATGGATAAAACAACATTTAACGTCACTTTTACATTTATTGAAGACTAGGAAACACAGTGGAGGGGCCGAGGTAGAAGAAAGGAGAAGATCAGATGCTAAGGGGCTGAACAGCAGGTGATTGTGTGTTTGTGTATGTTGCCCTTGCAGAGCTTCCAAAGACGAAGGAAGAGTTTGAGGAGAGGTTGATCTTCAAATCTTTCTTCCTGAAATCCATGAACGCCTTTGCACCTATTTTTTACGTGGCCTTCTTCAAGGGCAGGTTAGTGTCTGTTAGCTCGCTTGCTTGTCACCATTCCCCCTTTTTATTCTTAACGGTCTGTGATTCCTTCATTCAGGTTTTCCGGTCGGCCTGGCGACTACGTTTACGTCTTCAGCGACTACCGCATGGAGGAGGTGCAGCTTTGTGTTTTGTTGTGTATTTATTTGTTTGCTTATTTATTTATTTGATTAGGACAGCACATATTTGATCAACATATGAGCTAAAGCCTCACAGTAAATATGAGAATTAGCTACAGTAGCTAAATTTCATCTGGTGTCCTAAGGCAGTGGTCCCCAACCTTTTTTTTGACCCACGGACCGGCTTGTGTTGCCACAAAGCTCCCGCGGACGTGGTGGAGGGGGTTCCGCACATGATAGCGATCTAATTTATCTTATTTATTATGTATTGTGTAAAACTAAGACATGAATAACATCAAATTAAAAGCACAAAATGAATGCAGACCCACCATCCACCAGTTCAAGTTCCAGCCAAGTTTTTCCAGAGAGATTATTACATCGCTGTTTGACGTGTGTGGTAAAAGGCAGTGTGCTAGCATGAATTAACTTGAGACAAATGTACACATTAGCACTCAATAAGTCATCAAAACTTACCTTTATGCATTCCCACATAGTATCAGCATTTGACACCAAATATGAGGTGAAAGAAAAATGGTAAAAATACAGTAGTAGTCTATCTGTGCGGCATGAGATAAAGTTAGCACGCGCACAATGGACATGCGTCAAGTGAGACGGATGTAACAGAGAGAATCCGGCCACTTTTCAAAATAAAACATTAAAAAAATGAAATAATGGAAATGATTTTTTCTTTCTGTGCGGCCCGGTACCAAATGACCCACGGCCCGGGGGTTGGGGACCACTGACCTAAGGCATGCGCCATAAAACAAATAATGGGCAAGTAATTAACAGCACACATAAAACAGCATAAAACCATTAACAGAAGATAAAATGAATATACATTACATTTACAGATGACATTACACCTGTATAACTTACAAGTTCAGTTACAATAAACATAAAACATTTTAATTGTCAAAAGGGCAATATAAATAGCCATCAACTTAGAGTGGACGTTACCCATGAGCACAGGACTGGTTTGTTTTTCACCACTATTTTAGTGTTGTCTTGAAAGCGGGGTAGTTGTCACAGTTTCTAACATGAGCTGGTCTGTGTGCCTCGGATAGAAACAACCATTTGGCTACATTTAGTGGCTGTATGTTACAGTCACCTCTGGTTGACTCAATTGGTAGTTTTCTTCTTCTACAGTATATAAAAACTTGTCATGGTGAAGGGGCAAGTCCATTTAGACAGACATCTAAAAGCATCTGATTGCTGTCCAGGTCTAGCATATTATACTTACTAAGAATATTCCAATAATGAATAATGAATTCCAATATGTTTTCTTAAAAAAAGACTTGATAAGTTTTAGTATTGAGCCTTGTGGAACTCCAACAAACTAATTAAGATAAGATGCGTGTCGTGAAATGGCGTGAGCCGTTTACAGGAACCCAAGATGCAGAGCCATGGTGAGAACAAAAATATCTATTCCAACCAAAAGTGTCCCCAAACGAGGAAAAGCACAGCCAAGGAAATATCAGCACACTACCAAAAACTCTAAATTGGTAGTGACTCTAAATTGTCCATAGGTATGAATGTGAGTGAATGGTTGTTTGTCTATATGTGCCCTGCGATTGGCTGGCGACCAGTCCAGGGTATACCCCGCCTCTTGCCCAAAGTCAGCTGGGATAGGCTCCAGCATGCCCCCGCAACCCTAATTAGGAGAAGCGGCATAGAAAATGGATGGATTGATGGAAAAAAACTAGTAGGCGAATCGGCAACAAGAACAAGGAACAAAAAACTCAGCCACTAAAAGGCAGTGATAAGGCAGACAGGCGGCAGCAGAGCGACAACACAGAACGTAACAATGCATGAAAATGTCCTATTTGTA
Source organism: Dunckerocampus dactyliophorus (assembly GCF_027744805.1). Lineage (NCBI taxonomy): Eukaryota > Metazoa > Chordata > Actinopteri > Syngnathiformes > Syngnathidae > Dunckerocampus > Dunckerocampus dactyliophorus. Next base: position 18,017,065 of record NC_072823.1, read on the forward strand.
CAGCTTGCTTTCTATCTGCTCGATATGATTGCATCCAGCAGAGGGCACTTATTGAAAAATTAAAGTGAGTTAATTTTGCAAGAAGCACACCATGATGTATTGTATCAAAAGCACGTTTTTTAAAATGAAAACTGCACTTTTGGGGGGATTTTTGCCCATCATCCACAATCCTTGAGACATGAACACACTGTCTTTCTCTTTTGTGTGCCTTCTAAAGACATAAAAACAGATAAAAAGAGACAGCTCATTACTGCACGTAATGGGATACACCTACACCTATACAAAGACCACTTTTAAAGCATCTCCGAAAACCTGCAACAAGGTTTTCTGGTTTTATATACATGCTGTGACAATGTAGTAACAGGTGCATGATAACATATAATACTTATTTTGGCCCTTTGACTTCATTGATGTTACATAGCAACATATGAACGAATGCCTACACCTACTGTTAACTTTTCCAAATTCAGAAATAAAAACATAGCAGCAGTGCTGTCAGCTCAAAAATGTAGCCTTACCTTTTTTGTAGTGGTCTGAGGCGTTGTGAGCGCGACGCTGACGCGCTGCGGGCGAATCTGTGGCGAAGCTAGTGTTCTGGCTAAGTGTCAATGCACCAGTAACGTAGTTCGATCGGCGGAACAATGTTAATAATAATAATAATAACGATGTTGTTGTAGCTTGATTATATGCACGTCACATTATATGTAAATGGAGCAGTGTTGGTGCATTTTGTAGTCTTTTTCAGAAGGCTTTATAGGCGGAATACGTGGTTCCCATACGTGCAGTAATCAACTGTCTCTTGTTATCTGTTGCGTCTTAATTATGTTTATGTTGTGACATGCGTTTCATGTGTTTTTTTGTTTGTTTTCCCACAGTGTGCACCTCCAGGCTGCCTCATCGAGCTGTGCATCCAGCTCAGCATGATTATGCTGGGAAAGCAGCTCATTCAAAACAATGTCTTCGAGGTTCTCATTCCGTACGTTCACTTCTTTTCTTACACTTACTTACACACAGACAAAACTGCACGGCTTCGGAGTCATCGTGAGCGTTCATTGTGTTTGTGTGCTCTTTTTAGTAAGTTGAAGAAGATGTACAGAACCATCCAAGAGCAAAATGGCGAGGACGGAGGGGAGGAGTATGAGATGAGTGAAGCAGACGAAAAGAGATCGAAACAACAGTTCCACAAAGATTTTGCTCTGGAGCCCTTTGAGGGTGTCAGCCCGGAGTACATGGAGATGAGTGAGCATCTTCTCCTCTTCCTCCGCTAACATTCACTCTCTCCTTCACTCTTCTTGTCACATGAGTCACGTCTTTCTGTCTGCAGTCATCCAGTATGGATTTGTATCTCTCTTTGTGGCCTCCTTCCCACTGGCGCCTGCATTTGCTCTTCTCAACAATGTCATCGAGATCCGACTGGATGCTTCCAAGTTTGTGACGGAGATCAGGCGGCCGGATGCAGTGAGGTGTAAGGACATAGGTACATATTCTCCACACAAACACAAAAGCATGTACGCCACTCTGTGATTCTCTTGTGTGAATGTGAAATACACTATCCAGCTATTTTTAATCACTTTATTTACCTTTACTCTCCCTCCATGTTTGTCTGTCTCTCCCACACAAACGCTTCAATCTTTCCCGCCCTGTTTCTGTTTCTGTTTCTGTTCTTGTGCATGCAATCTCCAGGAATATGGTACAACATTCTCTGTGGAATCAGCAAGTTTTCTGTCATTACGAATGTAAGTGTGTGTGTGTGTGTGTGTGAGACCTAAGAGATAGATGGCCTTATTGAGGTGATGTGCACTATGAATAACACTTTGTACAGCTGACTAATGTAACTACCCTCAATTCTCTAATGAACCCATCTATTCAGAGACATTTTGCAGCTGGCTCAAATTGACATTTTTTTAAAGGACAACAAAAAAGTATATTTATACCACCGGCTAGCATAAAATAAGTGCTTTAAAAGGGGGAAAAAAGTGTCAATTTTTCACATTTACAAATTAAATTGAATAGAAATTGTTGTTTGGCCTGGCGTTCGTGGCTGTCACTCACGGCTCTACACAAATAACACGCACAAATACACAAAAGCAGCTGCAGAGAAGCGGTGTTAACTTATATATGCTGTACTGATGATATACTTGTCCTTGGATTTGAAAACTACGAGAAGGATTGCATTTGAAATACTACTGAGGACCTGTTAATATTAATGTATTTATCTGGACAAACAACTGTAACCCCCCGCCACTTCACCGCAGACCCCCGTGGGGTCTGAAGCACTGGTTTAGATAAATAAACACCCTGGATATAGATAGTTGGTATTATCAGTGTTTCTATCATGACTTGTTTTTTTGTCTTGCCAGGCATTCGTTATTTCCTTCACATCAGAGTTTGTGCCACGCATGGTCTACCAGTACATTTACAGTGTCAACGGCACCATGAATGGATACACGGAACACTCACTGTCCTACTTCAATGTCACCAATTTCCCGCCGGGCACTGCACCCAACACCACACTCGTCTCGTTGTGCAGGTCAGGAGGACCCTTTTAAACATGGCTGGCCCACCTAAGCCCCGACCTTGAGTAGTAATGAGTGGTTGTAATAATTGCTTTTCCATTGTATAAAAACCATGCAAAACCTCTCCTTTTTGTTCATTAGGTACAAAGACTACAGGGACCCGCCATGGGCACCAGATCCCTACACCTTCTCTAAACAGTACTGGTCTGTTCTGGCAGCAAAACTGGCCTTTGTCATATTTTTCCAGGTAAGGACATGCATCTGCAGAAGAAATCTGGGTATCTTAATTAGATTGGAGCCCATTATTTGTAAAAATGCATTTTATAAAATGTGTAGACAGATAGGGATGTCATCTGGCAATCCGCTGTATCTGGAAGATCGGATAATATCGGCTTCCTCAACGAGATTGGGCCGATCCTTTTTCCGTGTAATGTTTGCAACTCCGGGGTACACTCCAACATGGTGGGTTCGGTAATGCGCCTCAAAGCTGGTTGCCACTCGACTCCCGCCACCCGCAAAAAGTAGAAAACGCAACACCACCATGCAGACATGCCCACGATGTACCATGGTGAAGTTAGTTTCACATTGGACGTTGGATATTCGGCTCCGTAGCTACAGTGGTCGTTCCCCCTCACTGTGCCTGGATTACTACCGTATGTCATTGTGCGGGGAGCTTGCACGGGAAGTGCTGCTCTAACCGCTGGTTGTTTATGGTTATGGTTTAATTTATTTGAACATGCAAAAAGGAGTAGGAAGAAACAAAACTTATTTAATCGTACCCTCCATCTGTTTTACATCAATTGCAATACATTTGTTCACTTCCTGTATTCCAAATGCACTCCTTGCTGGTTTAAAATACATCGGAAAATGTTAAGGTAATGTAATAATGTGGTAAAATAGTAGTCAAGTTTATGCTAGGGGCCGTCAGTAAATTACTATTGCTATTGCTTTAAAGAGAGTTTGTTAAAATGTCATATACCGTAATTTCCGGTGTGTAAGCAGCACTGGTGTATAAGCCGCACCCACTAAATTTAGAGGAAAAAACGGATTTGTTTTTATATAAGCCACACCGGTGTGTAAGCCGCACATATCCACGTCATAAGTGGCATATTGTGGCGAACACAAGTCCGTGAGGACCAGTCAGCTCTTTATTTGACTGGCGCCAATCATGAGCTACGAATTAACTCAAAACAAGTTTGCCAACCCATTGGGAATGGCAGGGAGTCATTACTCATAGCAGTCTGACTCATGGTGTCATCTTACAAACCACATTCAAATTATCACACAGCAGCTACACTCAAATGTTATACCTCAGAAATATAGAAAAATGTCAAATGAGATATTTAGTGCACATAAAGACGTTACACGGAAATATTTTTTTTACTTTCCAGCCAAAATTCATTGCCATCCATCCATCCATCCTCTGTGCCGCTTATCCTCAAATCCTTTGCCTTAACTTGAAAGCGGCATCATATCCTTTTCTTTGTGTGTTTTATATGATGGAAGCTTGTCACTCACAACTGGGTTCACTGCGAATGTGCACAATGCGTCTACATTCCAGTACAGTAGGTGGCGGTCTACACCTAAATGTTGGTTGAGACTTGCCATAAGCAAGAAGAGGAAGAACATCAGCGGATGTACCTGTATTTCTGTGTAATTACATCAGCGAATACGTGTGTGGCACTACGTACGTTACCGTACGTAAGGTTTACTTAGGGTCTCTTGTGAAATTGCTGGATATTACCCATTATTTCTGCTGGATTTATCCTCTGGACTTCATAAGAACTACAGTACAGTGGCACCTTGGTGGCCACCTTTGACTCATCGTAGCCCGTGGATCCCTACTTTGATATGTTACGTTTCCTTTTTTTTTTTTAATTCATCATAACAGGCTTTGCAATCTTGGCGGTATATTTATAGTGTTTATTGAATAATTCCAAATCAAACAATGTTTTACATTTGGTTATAGTATAAACTGTGATTGATGTTGCTCACTCAGCGACAGGGTTAGCAAACGCAGAGAATGGTGGCTTCTCTGCATCTTTTGGTTGTTTCCTGAGCCTTATTTTGCCTTTATGATGGACTATTTTAGTAATAGCGTTTTCTGAATGGCATATTAAAACAATCAGTAGTAGTTATGAGGTAAAGGAGATGTCACAAGATTAGAACATGACCAACCCAAGCACCATGGGAAATGTAGTTATTAGCCACATTATTAGCCGCACCGGTGTATAAGACGCAGGGTTCAAAGTTTGAGAAAAAAGTAGCGGCTTATACAACGGAATTTACGGTGTTCTAAATCGCACTGCAAATTGATGTATAACCGTGTCAAATGATTAGTCCTACCCGAAAGGTATTTTGCACGCCCATTTTTTCCAATTTGATCTTTTATTGGATTAGGAGCTGGACTCACAGCGGTTTGTTACAAAAGCCAAACAATATTGTTGGTCATGCTGTGTCTTGAAGAAAAATGTGCCGAAAAATGTGGATCGGGACATCCCTATTGACAGATCTATCTTGTTTTTTGGGGGTCTCTAAATATAGCAACTTCTGATCAATCCATGTCAATTTCAGACTTTAAATAATACCGAGGCAATACTTTAAATATTCGAAGCCCCACCCATTCCCAGTCAAACCATGCCCACTCCGAGTACCGCTACAGATACAGATAATTTAGATGGGTGAACAGATACAGGTACAGATTGTGGTGTACTCGCTCATCCCTACTTAAAACGCCCTGTTGACTTTAGCTTTACTGATGCCATGTCTGTTCTGTAAGCAGTGTGTGTTGAGGCAAGACTCCTACTGTACCCTGACAATTTGGTATCTGATGCCATAGTAAAGTTCATTACAACCACCAACAGTCAAGGGGAGGTGTGTATTTGAGATGCGGCATTGATTTATTCAAGTGGATGATACACCTGGTTTATGATTAGGGTCGCTCTATTGGAGCGGATGCTACTATTTGAGGAAATACAGTAACCCCTCATCCCTGAATGCATTGTTTATAGTATTTGAGGAATAAATGTTTCATGACAATAGCTGTTGACTTCTTTCAGAACCTGGCCATGTTCCTCAGCATGTTGGTAGCCTGGATGATCCCCGATGTGCCAAACTCACTGCGGGAGCAGCTGAAGAAAGAGAGCATGATGCTGATGGAGTTTCTGCTCAATCAAGACCAGGAAGCGCATGCTAAATTGCTCTCATCGCAACGCTCCATCCCTTGCTTTCCCACCAACATAGACATTGTGGTGGAGGCACCCCCAGAGGAGCAAGAACCACAGCAGGACCAGGAGGAAGAGGATGAGGAAGCAGCAGTTAATGTCACGCTGGAGGAACCCAGTAGGAACAGTGACAGAGATCCAGAGGTTGGGAAGTCATTCGAAGATGATGGTGAAAGAGGAGATGAAGAGCAAGGGTGTGAGGGAGAAGATGAGGCGACAGAAAAGGCTGAGGAAGCGGAGGGAATTCAAGGAAGTGAGACAGAGGATGGAAAAAATCGAAACGATAGCAAACCTGAAAGAAAGGAGGAGGAAAATGATGCTGGGATGACAGCCGATGAGAATGAGAGTGTGGATCTGGACGCCCTTATGAGCCAGTTGGGCCTCTTAGGTGAGACAAGAAACCTTAAAATGAATATATATATCATTGCATAATTACAAGAGGCTGTGAAATATATAAATTGATCATGAAATAGCTATATTGGACATGAAATAAATAATTAATACATCGCTTCAATGTAATGATTTAATATTGTATTTTACTACTGAATTAATTTCTGGAGAATTGAATAAATGATTTTATTCATTTATTTATTTTTTTCTAATATATAAATGATTTTATAAATAAATTTTATAAATGATTTTATAAATCATTTCATATTTTAACTGTCAATGTATTTGGTTTTCTAATTATTTAATTTTGCCACAAAAAAACATCCATAATAGCCTACACGCCTTGCAGTGGGAGTTGCTATACCATACTGAATACACTGGCTGTAGTTTTAACACCTTTTTGTTTTGTCAACAGCATCCTTATTGTCTCTCATATTTATTTTCATGCAGATGACGAACCCTCATTAAGCACATTGCAAGATGCAGAGATACCACCATCAAGCAACAAACAAGATCATCCATCAAATCCGCCATCCAAAAGCGGTTCCAGCCAGAGCAGCTCCCTGGCAGAAATATCACCATCCCAAATTGACGCAAAGCTCTTTGCTCCCATTGCTCCGCCACCCAGAGAGTCAGGCCCCAGGGCCAAGGCCCGCTGCTCCACCCTGCCTTCACGCCACCGAGGAGCCGAGGCCTGCTACAGCCTGCCCAGACCCAGCCACTCCAGCAGTCTCACCAAGTTCCATCAGCAGGCTTCTCTCACCCCGCTGGTGCCCTTTGGATCATCACTATCAGCCAACCCTTTCTCCACACAGGCATCACCTTCATCTCCACATCCTGAATCCCCACAGCAGCCCAAAAGCTGCAGCGAACTATTCACCCTAAAGGGCCCTCCGCCTCAGCGGCCTCGCTCTAGGGGCAAAGGCCGTTGTTCCACCCTCCCCTCAAGACAAAGAGACCCCGGCTCAGAGGAGCACTCTACGAAGCCTAGCCATTCTACCAGCTTCACAAAGCTGGGAGACAGAGTGCCCCCTTCCCCCAGTGAACTTAAACGCAACACACCAGTATGAGAGGAGATGGGAGGCAGCGGAAAAAGCCAGAGGGAGGGAAGGATGAGGAGGAGGAGGACTATCCAGATTATTATCTTGTCTGTGCCTGGAGCCTCACCCCTGTTGGCCCTCCCTATTTGCATACATAATACCTGGGGTCTAATCAGAGACCTCCAGACCCTCCTTATCCTCTTATTTTACATATGTATATCACATAACAGGTTAGCAATAATCCTAACAGGGATTGAAGCAGACAGTTCCGAGACATCGACTGTAATCCTCTGATACAAGAGTCTTTTTATCCTTTTTATTTTTCTTCCTATGTTTTTTTGAGTTTGTTTTTTGCCTAGGAAGGAAGCTATATCAAGCTCAGCTAGTTACGCTTGTAGATCATGTTTATTTTTAGAGGTTTTGATACAAATATGCAAAATTATAATAAAAGAACAACATATTTTTATGTCTGTTTTTTTATCCTTGTGAAATGTCAAGGTCATCTGCTAGGTAATAGCGTGAGGTTATAGCAGTTAAATGTTAACGGAGAGTCTGTTCTGCCCCCTTGTGGTGTGGAGTGAAACATACACTAGACAAGAATCCCTGTGATGCTCAGTAATGCTGAGAGTTAATGCTATTCATTACTGTGTGTATGTGGTCATTGGTATGATATACTGTGATGTGTTAGCCACGCAGGTAAAGGTCCTCAATTCTTTTCTTAGAATTAGCTGATATTTCAGCTTCTCAGCACACACTTGCAATGTCATGTTTGGTTAAGTGTTGTATAGTTCATCATTCATCACAGTTGTTTCATTATAATTTGATTGATAGTACATGTATTACTAACTTGAACAGCACTTTATGCAGAGTGACTCTCCTGACGGGAAGGCTCCTGTTTCTCCTCCTGCATTGGCTCCTCCTCCTCCCTGTCCTGCCACTGAATGGGTCCTTTGTGGGGGTTTCCTCAGCATTCCAAAGGGAATACCTGCAGGTGAGGGTGCAGAAACATTTGTCCTGCATTGGGATAGCTACAACCGCACGCTCAATTAAATATGCAAGCTCCTTCTGGAGGAGCTAACGCTTTTCCATTGCTGAGTAAACTCCTCTTTGCAGCAACTCCCAAGAGTGTGATCACCAGAGCAAGAGAAGAGGGAGGGCAGGATCCTCGTTTTCCACCCAGGTGAGCGATCACACACTCACACACGCACACGCACACACACAAATGTAGGCGAGATCAGGTAGAGCAATATTTGCCTTGTTTTGTATGCAGGTGTCTTTATAGAGGATCTAGCAGGGTGTGTGTGTTTAAGATGACTTGTACAAGCAGCTGCCTTGAAAAGACATACTACTAAAAGTGAGTATGGGCTTCAGTTTCAAGTTTTTCAGGTGTTCTCGTGCAGTATTTTACTATTTTTGTGATAGTTGTTATGGTGTTGAACACACACACACACCTTCTCCAATGGCTTCCCTTCCTTCTGTTGGAACTTGTCTATAGAAAACATTGCCTGCAGCTATTCAAATGATCGCACTGCCATGCTGACTTAACATGTAACTGACTGCAACAGCTTCTCAACAGCACTACTTTCTGTTTCATGATAGCTGATTCTAAGGCTTAAAACAGTGCATTACATGTTTAGTCATTTTTGCCACCTACTTTGACCAAACTCTCCACTTTTTATCTACACCCATGGGCAGAGTCCACAAGAAGGAGGACTTTGTCTTTTATAATCATCACATCTGTAAATTGCTCCATTTGTTTATCATTTTGCCCTTTGGTATCTGCTGGTGTCCTTAAATACAGGGGGAAGCTAATGGGATGGCATTGTGGGCATGTTCGCCTCAGACTTGAGTAGGAAATTCTACAAAAGATAGATTGATAGGCATTTCATACAAACAGTAATTGCACAGAGAGAGTAGTGAATGTTGCTACTTTGTTTTGCCACAAAATGCCTTTTCTGTGGCCCGATTTGTCATGGTTAGGTTTGCACATATTATGGTCCTATAAAATAATGTCAGTAAAGAGCAGCTTGTCAAGCAACATCAAAACATGACTGCTTTCCACTAATTTCACTACCTTTTAATGTGAAGTCCCACTACATTTTGAGGACAGGTTCCATTTCGGTACTACAAAATGTGCATTGTGGTTGGGCCTTGGCCTGTTAAACTGGTGATGAAGATATTGTTTTTTCTGAAATAAAATGAACATGATGATAAATTCAGGGAAGAGGTTCTGTCATTGGGTACACAAGTATACTGCATGTGAGTATTATGTTACCTTTATAGTACAATAGCTCACAAAAGTGCACACACACACAAACCATTTAATTACAGTATATCTTCTCAAGGGACGATGCTATAGAAAGTAAACTTGTATATACTTAACAGAAGTCAGTGGATAGGGTATATAGCTGTACTATCCACCGAAACAAATCAACACGCATCCATTGTTGTCTAATTAGCTGGCAGCACAATTGGGTGTTAAGATACTGTAATGCTTCCCAACATGTTAAAGAGCCCAAACACACCTCCAAGATGACAAGGGATGATGATGCTGATTATAGCAACAGTGCTGTGTTGTGTGTTTCCCAACAGCATGTTGCACACAGTCACCGAGTGGCTGTGGTGGGAGCGTCTGTGGCTGCCAGGGAATGTCTCATGGGCGGACTTGGAGGATGGCGAAGGTCGTGTCTACGCCAAAGCCTCGCAACTTTATGCTGTGCTGCCGTACGCGCTCTGCCTTCTCTTGGTCAGGTTCCTCTTTGAGAGGTGAGTGTAAGACGTGATAAGATGAGATGCTGAAGCAGTCTGGACTGGAGCAATGTTCTGATGACTTTTGGAACCCGCGATCTGTCTGAATTAGGTATTTGGGCCCACGAGATGGCACTGTTTCATATTTTCTTTTATTTCATGTTGGTTTTTTTAAGTTGAAGTGCTGTTTGGTGTTATTATAAGCCCAAATAGGCAAGAGCAACCACCATGGTGGTGTATTATAAAACCTCTCTTCCTCATTATAGTGAAGGATGACATTCCTTTTTACACATTGCATATATTTGCAAGTATGTTTTAAATCAACACTCGTGTGTCGATTGTCCCATAAAACAAAATTGGCTCACATAAGTTAAAGAAAGCAAAACGTAAATAATCAAATATATCAACACCACCATTAATAAATTCTATACATTTTTAACAATGGTGACAGAGGGAAGCCCCTCCTCAGGTATTTCTGCCTTGGCATAGAAATATTTGTACCAAAGCACACATAAATAATCAATTATATCATCAAATAAATTCCCTTTTGTAACGATTTTTTTTTTTTTTTAATTAATGAACTGTATTTTTATTTTTACAAAATTAACAAGGACAAGCCAAAGAAAAAGAAAAATACCTGGACCAAGGCATACATAGATAAAATATATAATAAAATGTGTGTTTTTTTATATTTATACATACATTATATTTATGTATATTTTTTAACTGGTCACAGCCCTTATTACATAAGCTATTTTCTCCACTGGCCTATGGCACTTCAAGGATTCACAGTATCTAAGAGCTCTGCTTAGCAACAAGCAGCCACAAAAATTAAAGATGTGTCGTTGATATCAATTTTTAAATTGGAATTCAAGATACATTAGACACAGGGAGAGTTTTCCTGGTTTGTAGTGCCAAGTGCTGTTTCTCCTTCTTAATAAAGTTGTAATGGCTATTGGAGTTCTTTCTTACTGGTGCAGATTGGTGGCCTCGCCGCTAGCCAGTGTTTGGGGAGTTAAAGACAGAATACGTCACACTGTTGAACAAAACGCCATCCTAGAGAACTACTTTTGCAAACAAGCGCACGTTCTGTCACCGGTGAGCTAATTTCAGTGAGGGTTTTTCACGAGTTCCCAGTCATTTAGGAGTTGGGTTTGGACTGACTTCCCTCCTATGTGTCAGGCTGACGTGAGGGCTCTGTGTAAGAAGACCAGCTGGCCTGAGCGGAAAGTTCAAGTCTGGTTCAGGAGAAGGCGGAACCAGGAACGCCCAGGACTCCGCAAAAGATTCTCTGAGGCCAGGTTTGTGTTTATGTGATCAGTAAGGAAACAATTCATCAAATGCTCATTTTTAATGTGTCATTATTGATTTTCATGCCAACAGTTGGAGATGCGTGTTCTATTTTTTTGCATTTGTTGGCGGAATCCTCGCCCTCTATGATGTAAGTGTTTTTGGTACTTTTATACATTTGATATGTGTCCTGAATGGCATTTGTTGCACATTTTACACATCTCTGACAATGTTGGTGTCATTTTTGTTGTTCTTGGTTTTAGAAACCCTGGTTTTACAATATAAAAGAGGTGTGGGCAGGTTTCCCCAAACAGGTAAGGTGTTTACATAAGAGACAAGATGTGCTAAACACAGTACAATAAACATAACATTGGTGTTATGTGTCCAGTCCCTGCTGCAATCTCAGTACTGGTATTACTTCCTGGAAATGGGTTTCTACCTCTCGCTTCTCCTGAGCCTCACATTTGACGTGAAACGAAAGGTACGTATGTTTTCACGTTTGTTTTTTTTTTCTATTTATGTTAACTCAGCCTGAACAACAACTTGCAAAGTGACTTTTCAGTCTCAAATAACAAACACAAACGTCAGTGCAAAACAGTAGTCGTACCATCAGGCACACCTGCACAGTCTAACGATCGCATATTCTGACCTATATTCTCCCTTCACCAATACAGTAATAAAATATGTATTCATTTCACAATGTTTTACCCAGTAGTGTAGAACTAAACTGTGTGATATTAAGTGTCATTTAGCTACATGAAACAGCGCTCATTATGATGCAGTGCAGCAATACAGCATAATAGTAATAAACATCTTGTTAAATGACAATTTACCAGTATGCTGTACTCTGATACCAAAGTCATCCATGTAGATTTTGTAGCGGTAGAGAAAAAATGTTATTTATTTTGGATACTGTATGTCTTTTCTCTCAAACCCAGGAGGGTTTGGAGGGTAAAAAATAAATAAAAGCAAAAGTACCACTAGATGGAGCCCGTGTACCACCAGCGGGACTCATACCAGGGTTTGAGAATAAATGGCCTTCCTAGACCATCATGCTTTTAGCATGTACAAAGCTGGGAAACCCAATAACTTACAGTGAAAAGTCTATCGGAGCTTGTTTACCTTCATCGTTCTCACGGTCATTTGCTGCCATCTTTTGGCCATATAGTGATGCTACATTGAGGGCTTACAAGCAGTTGCTTCAAATACGTTAGTTATCAAGACAACTTGGCAGAGGTGTAGTGCCATTCTAGTGGTCTTTGTTCAGGCAGAATTGTTGCTACAGCTCAATTGTGTAGAAAACGCTGTGGTCAATGGGTGTGATATATGGATGCTTCCATACACATGCTGACATGTGCTGTGCCTGACTGCAGGACTTCAAAGAGCAGGTGATCCATCACATCGCCACACTAACTCTCCTGGCTTTCTCCTGGATCTCCAACTATATCCGTGTGGGCACCATTGTGATGGCACTGCATGACTCTGCTGACATCCTGCTAGAGGTCGGTGCACATACGAACATGCGTGTATGCTTCTTTACGGCACGGCTATCCAAATGCCGGCCTGTGGGCCAAATCCAACTCATAAATGACATCAAAAACGGATGGAAAAGAGCAGAGCACTCTTGTCATATCAAGGGTCTTTGACGAGTGCTATTGCAGTAGGTCCTTAAATACAGCAGAGCGCTCATGTCGCATAGAAGATCTTTGAGCATTTTTGCAGTAAGTGCTTAAAAATAGTGCAACACTGATGTCATTTAGTGGATTTTCGACCAGCATTTTTTTCAGTACATCGTATTCTTCCGCCGTGCACATTGTAACTACTTCTCCAGCGAGTCACTTATTTACAGACCAAAATGACATTTTAAATTTATTTGTGGGACAGCGTTCGTAACCACAGCATGTCGTACGACCGAATGTCGTAAAACAAGGACCACCTGCATGTGGGGGCGTACAGCCCAACTTTGCTCATGCCTTCGATTTCTGATCAACATTTGCAATAAAAGTGACACACCCTCATTTTTAATGTTACAGTTTTAATGTAATCATTTTGATCATGTTGTGTAAAAGTTAGCTGTTTGTTTGTCAATTGGGTATCATTGCTCGATCGTGACTTTACGACAAACGCTGTTTTGATCTTGCAGGGCGCAAAGGTGCTCAACTATGCAAAGTGGCATCAGACTGCTAACGCTATGTTTGTGGTCTTCACCCTCCTCTTCACGCTGACCAGACTTGTGCTTTTTCCTTTCTGGTAAGTATCAAGTACAGGTTGCGAAATGTAAAAGGTGTGTAAGAGGCTGATCGTCCACAGGGTGATTCACTGTACATGGGTGTATCCACTGGAGAGGTTCGCTCCCTTCTTTGGCTACTATTTCTTCAACGTCATGTTGATAGTGCTCCTCATGCTTCACCTCTACTGGGCCATCCTCATATTTAAAATGCTCTACAAGTGTATCTTCACCAAGGTGGGTTTACACGCGAGTGCTTTCAATACATTTTCTACCACACCTTCACTCTGTGCTTTTGTCTTTCCAGCTGGAAGGTGATGACAGGAGCGACGAAGAGGAGGACGACAGCGATTCGCCAAAGGAGAAAAGCTACAGACGGAGTCATCTCAACGGTGCAGGGGCCAGAGGCCGGGCCAACGGTCATTGATGACCTAAACTGTAACTCTTGGACGGAATCCCACTAGACTCTCTGGAATGTGTTTGTACAGGAAACAAATATTATTTTTAAAAGAACTGAAGGATGAGCCATGACCTGATATGAAGCAACATGCAGACCTTTTGAGTATGACAGACAAACTTGGTCATTGAGATTCAGAAAAAAAAGTGGTAAGGTTACAATGGTGCAAAAAACACCTATGCGTTCTAAAGATATGGAAATAGATCAAAAGAGACAGCTCATTGGTGCACGTAATGGAATACACCTATTCTCCCTACAAAGACCACTGTTAAAACACCTCCAAAAACCTCCAACAAGTTTTTATGGTTTAATATCCATGCTGTAACCGTGTAGTAACAGGTACATTCATGATAACATGTAATACTTACAGTATTTTGGTCCTTTTAAGCGTTACCGGAACTTGTGAGCATTGATTTCACGTAGCAATATATAAACAAACGCTACACCAAGCATTAACTTTTCCAAACTCAAAAACAAAAACACAGCAGCAGTGAGCGACAGCTCCAATATGTAGCGTAGTGGCCTGAGGCATTGGGAACGCAGCGCTCTTAGCAAGTGTGTGGTGAAGCTAGTCGCTAGCCGGCTAGTAGCTAGCAGGTGTGGTGTGGCAAGGTGTCAATCCGCCAGTAACGTAGTTCGATTGGCGTAACAATGTTAATAATAATAATAATAATAAATGTCATTGTAGCTTGGTTAATATGCATGTCACATTATATGTAAATGGAGTGTTGTTGGCGCTTTTTGGAGGGTTTTTGTTTTTTCAGAAAGCTTAATAGGTGGAATAAGTGTTTCCCATTCTTTACATGCATTCTTAGCTACCGGTAAGTATCTTTTTTTAATATCTTTAGAATGCACAGAAAAGAGAAAGACGCGTGTTCGTGTCACACAGGATTGTGGATGATGGGCAAAATTCCAAAAAACGTACAGTTTTCCTTTAACGTGCTGTCTGTCCGACACACAGCGAAAGCTGTCGTTGTGTTGCATATGAGAATTCCGCCCACAATGAAGACTACCAGGCACAGTATGACGGTGCTGGTTAGGCAGAGGGGTGTTCTAAAGAAGAAGTAATCTCATTATTATTCAACTTACCTACAGAGTGACTCGCTTGATTTTTAACTTTCTGTTTGACTTCTCATCCAGGTCCCCGTGCAAATGCTCTGATATACTCCCCAGATATAACATGTACTGAAAAGCTTTAAACACACTTCCTATAAAAATCATTTTTGAATTTGTGGATAAAGAGAATATTGTTGCTGAACTGTTATGTATGCACTCCCTCAAATGCAAACTGCACTTTAATGTCTTTTCATTAAAGGGACAGTTTGTAACTGGCTCAAAATGACACCGCCAGCACATCAGTGGCAGAGCTACACCCTGGTCACTCTCCGCATCTAGTCATTTCAGGTATCAACTTAGTGCCACCTCTATGTGAGTTATGGTCTCACCTTGGCCACACCAATGAAAAATGTCTGGCTCCGCCACTGCTGCACGTGTGTGTGTGTGTGTGTGTGTGTGTTTGTTACCTGGGGCGCAGTTCACATTCGCGGAGCAGGAAAAGGGCGGAATATAATGCAACATGTTCAAAAGATAACGCCCTCTAGGCCCCACGTCACCATTGCAAACAGTCTTTTTACATTTACAATTTATATGAATAAATGTAATGAATTAAATCAATATTTGAGAAAGTTACGTAAAAAAAAGTGCAATTTGGGTCACTGCTTGTCATTGAGGGGTGTTGGTATGTCCCCCAGCAAACAAGATCAGAACCACTGGCTTATGTGTGATTTCCTTTTGGAGATGAATTAAGTATCTATTTATCTAACCATTAGCATTCAACACACCTGTGGAAATGGTGTGTTTGAGATCGGCAACCCTGTTTGTTTTTTATTTACGTTCGACTTAGAGGTGTAGTTTCAAGTGTTGTCAAAAAAAAAAACATTTTGAAAAAGTATTATTATAAATTAGTTTAATGAGATTGAAACTATTAAGATAAAAGTACACATTTGTCATTAAATATTAATTCATTAATTGTGTAAATTGTATTTCTTTAATTATTAAATGTTAGGTAGTATTTGTTTGCATTTTTTTAAATATAGTTTTTTTTTAGAAAATCCAATACAAATAAATCACTGGTATACTTTTAAGTTAACAATTTACTGCTTTGGACTACATTAGCACATTTGTTATTTTCTAATAGTTTACTTTTAAGTGCAGTAGTAAAGGTAATGGTTTCATTTATTTTGAACATGCATGCAGTACAAGTTACTTTGGAATGCATCACTTTGTACAATTCACAGTTCCACATGTCCAAAAAGGAGTAGGATGGAGCAAAGCCAATTTTAAATACATAGGAAAATGATAAGGCGGTATAACAATGTGGTGCAATAGGAGTATGATAAGTAGGAGTATGATAAATATATAATAACTGATGAAAAGGTTAATAGTTGACAGAAGCATAGTTGGACGATGAGTGAGTACAGACAACGTACTGAAGTCAGCTGGGATAGGCTCCAGCATACCCGCGTAGCCCTAGTGAGGACAAGCGGCATAAAAAAATGGATGGATGGTTGATATGTTAAAGGTTTTTAGCGTTGTTGTTTTAAGTTAAATTTTTCCCCTTAGGCCATATTTCTCCTCTCTTGTTGAGAAGATTTGTATTATGTTTTTAGGTAGCAGGTTATTTTTTGCTTTATGCATAATTGTAGCTGTTTGAAAGATTATCAGTTCATCAAATGTTAATAATTGTGATTTTAGGAATAAAATCTCTATTATGGATTATCTTAACTGACCTTTTTGGGATTACATTTAGCAAATGAAGTGCACTTTTCTAGTTATTTCCCCATATTTCCACACAATAAGTTAGATATGGTAATACCACAAAACAATAGCGAGTATGGAGTGATTTTTGGTCCAGATCAAATTTAGTTTTATTCAGTATTGAGGTATTTCTTGCCACTTTATGTTGTATATTTTTGATGTGAGATTTCCATGTCACGGTGCGGTTGGGTGCCGGTCTGGGAACTCCAAATGCAGAGGCTGGAGGCAGGTAGGTGAGCACTGAATTTATTCTGTCCCAGAACTCACAACGAAAAGCGATGGTGACAAAACAGATACACCATGAAAAAATGAAACACAAATAATGCCGGTTGGAGGCAGAGTCTGCTGAGCGCTAGCAAGAGACTGGAAACAATACGAGGCTGAGAGACACACACGGCTGGAACGTGGTGTAGCGAAGGAATAATCCGGCGTTCTCCAGCTGTCCGTAGTCAGCTTAAGTAGTGGCGTCGGCACTCAATTACAGGTGCGTTCAGCAGCTCCGCCTCCAGCCCGGAACTAAGGATCTGGACAGAAAACACAGAAAAGGCACGGGAGACGAGGGCAACGAGAGAGAGCCCTGTGAAACGTGACAGTATTTCCCCCCCTTAACAAAGGGCGCCACCTGGCGGCCTACCTGGCTTCTCCGGGAAGCGACTGTAAAACTCTGATAGTAATTGGGGATCCAGAATGAGGGCACGAGAGATCCACGAGCGGTCCTCGGGGCCGTAACCCTCCCAGTCGACCAAGTACTGAAAACCCCTGCCCCTTCTTCTCACATCCAGAATGGCCTTGACCGTGAATGCGGGATGGCCGTCGATGAGCCTGGGAGGAGGAGGAGGCACCTCCGGAGGGCTTAGGTTGCTGACACTGACTGGTTTGATGAGGGACACATGGAAAGTAGGATGAATTCTGAGGGAGTCCGGGAGCCTCAGCATGACGGCCGAGGGACTGATGACCCGTTCCACAGGGTAAGGACCGATGTACTTGGGTTGTAGTTTCTTGGAGTCCGTGTGCAGGGGTAGATCGCGAGTAGATAGCCACACCCTCTGTCCAGTCTTGTACTCAGGGGCCACCGACCGATGTTGATTGGCCAAACGCTGGTTACGCTCGGCCGTACGTGCCAGTGCTGTCCGGGTATTCCGCCAGGCTAGGCGGGCGCGGCGCAGGTTGGCTGACACGGAAGGGACCGCCGACTCCGCCTCCAGTGAAGGGAAAGCTGGAGGTTGGTACCCGTAGGCCCCGTGGAAAGGTGAGAGGCCTGTGGCTGAGCTGACCAGGGTGTTGCGCGCATACTCAATCCACGGCAGATTGAAGGACCATGAGGCTGGCTGCTGGTGGCAGACGCAGCGGATGGCGGATTCCAAATCTTGGTTAGCTCTTTCTGACTGGCCGTTAGTTTGTGGGTGGTAGCCGGAGGACAAGCTCGCTGACGCACCCAAGGCCCTGCAGAAGGCCTTCCAAACTGCCGAAGAGAATTGTGGTCCCCTGTCCGAGACCACGTCGCAGGGAATACCGTGAAGCCGGAAGACGTCTTTGACCAAAAGTTGAGCTGTCTCCAGTGCCGAGGGGAGCTTGGGGAGGGCAACAAAATGGGCCATTTTGGAAAAACGATCCACGATGGTAAGAATGACCGTGTTGCCATTGGATGGTGGGAGACCAGTCACAAAGTCCAGTGCCACATGGGACCACGGTCGGGAGGGGATGGGCAGGGGGCGCAGCAGCCCCGCTGGGGCTTGATGGGACGGCTTATTCCGGGCACAACTCGCACAGGCGGCCACAAACTCCTTGACGTCCGAGCGGAGGGAGGGCCACCAGAACCGCTGAGACAGGAGGAAGATTGTGCGTGATACTCCCGGGTGGCACGCCAGCTTGGATTCGTGAGCCCAACGTAGAACCTCCGGGCGCAGCTCTGCGACCACAAACAGGCGACCAGCGGGGCAGTCCCCCGGAGGAGAGGAGTCCTTGGTTGCCTCCGCCACTCGCTTCTCCACGTCCCACTGTAGGCCTCCCAGGATGCGGGACTGAGGAAGGATGGTCTCTAGTTGAGGTAAGTCCACAGGTGGGGAATGCATCCTGGAGAGTGCGTCCGGCTTGCCGTTCTGGGATCCAGGGCGGAACGTTAGCGTGAAGTCAAACCTGGCCAAATAAAGTGCCCAGCGCGCCTGCCTGGGATTAAGTCTCCGGGCAGATCGGAGGTAGGCCAAGTTTTTATGATCTGTGTGTACAACAAAAGGGACCTCCGAGCCCTCCAGCCAGTGCCTCCACTCCTGCAGCGCCAAGACGACCGCCAACAGCTCCCTGTTGCCAATATCGTAATTACGTTCTGCTTGGGTCAGGCGGCGTGAGAAGAAGGCGCAGGGGTGCAGCTCGTGATCGATGGTGGAGCGCTGGGAGAGGACGGCCCCGACGCCGGTATCGGAAGCGTCGACCTCGACAACAAAAGGAGAGTGAGGGTTAGGGTGAGCAAGAACCGGAGCAGAGGTGAAATAGGACTTAAGCTTCTCAAAGGCGGAGTTAGCGTCTGGGGTCCACATAAACTGAACTTTAGTAGATGTGAGCCTGGTCAAAGGTTCTGCAACCCGACTGAAATTCCGAATGAAACGACGGTAAAAATTTGCGAAGCCCAGAAACCTTTGAAGGTGCTTACGTGATGTAGGAGTGGGCCAGTCAACCACTGCCTGGATTTTGGCAGGATCGGGTCGGAGTTGCCCCTTCTCCACAATGAACCCCAGAAAAGAAACTGATGAAGAGTGAAAAGTGCACTTCTCCGCCTTAACAAAAAGCTTGTTCTCGAGAAGTCTTTGGAGGACTAACCGAACCTGCTGAATGTGTTCTTCGAGAGAAGTGGAAAAAATTAAAATGTCATCTAAATACGCAAAAACAAAACGTCCAAGCATATCACGGAGGACATGGTTTATGAGACCCTGGAAAACTGCGGGAGCATTTGTGAGGCCAAAAGGCATAACTAAATATTCAAAATGACCCAATGGTGTGTTAAAGGCGGTCTTCCACTCATCCCCCTCGCGGATACGGACGAGGTGGTAAGCATTGCGGAGGTCAAGCTTGGTGAAAAAATTTGCAGAATGCAGAGAGTTAAATGCGGAATCTAATAAAGGAAGTGGATATTTGTTCTTAACTGTGATATTATTAAGTGCGCGATAATCAATGCAGGGGCGGAGTGACTTGTCCTTCTTTTCAACGAAAAAAAACCCAGCGGCAAGTGGTGAGGAGGAGGGGCGGATAAGACCGGAGGCAAGTGAGGAGGAGATGTAATCTTCAAGTGCCTCTCTCTCAGGTTTAGAAACATTGTACAGGCGTGAGGAAGGGAGAACCGCACCCGGGTGGAGATTAATACAGCAATCATAAGGGCGGTGGGGGGGGAGTGATGTGGCTTTATCCTTACTGAAAACCTCTCTGAGATCATGATACATGTTAGGAACCAAGGTGAGGTCGATACTTTCCTGCGAGGGGGCGCGAGCGGCCGCGGACCGAGGCCACACCCCCTTGCAACAGTGCGTGTGGCAAAACACGCTCCAACTAACAATGGCAGGTCTGGCCCAATCTATGTGCGGATTGTGTCTGCCTAACCATGTAAGCCCCAGCACCACGGGAGCAGAGCGCGAGGGGATGACAAAAAATGTCATAATTTCACGGTGATTACCAGCCAGACGGAGAGAGAGGGGGCGTGTCTTGTGAGTGACATTAGCCAGGTGACGCCCATCCAGGGAACGAACCACTTTAGCTGTTGCTAGCGGAACTACAGGTATAGCGGAATTAGCAACGAAAAGTTCATCAATAAAACAATCGTCCGAGCCCGAGTCGATAAAAGCATTGATATCGACATTGATATCAGACCATGCGAGTGTACCTGGCAGCTGCAATCGGGTGGCCGCTGGAGCAGCAGGAGGCGGCTGCGTAGTCCGTGAGTCCATCGGCGAACTAGGATGAAACGAGGGGGAGGTCTGGAAGCGTTGGTGGCCAGGTCGAATGGGGCAGAGGGAGATGGTGTGGTCCGCTTGTCCGCAGTAGATGCAGAGGTGAAGCCGCATGCGCCGCCTCCTCTCTGCTGGGGTGAGACGGTGCCCACCGAGCTGCATGGGCTCCTCCGGCGCCAGCAACGGCGTGGTTCCCGTGGTGGATGGCGGCCGGTTGTAGAGAGGGCGCTCTTCAAAAAGGCTCCGGTCGTAACCTGGTGCTGCTCGACGGGACAGGCGGTCCTGCTCCCGGTGGTCCAAACGCTTCTCTATTCGCACGGCCAGAGCGATCAGTTCGTCGAGATTCCCCGGAGTCTCCAGAGGGATCATGTGGTCCCTTATCCGCTCAGCGAGTCCGTCAGCGAACACATCCAAGAGCGCGGAGGGGTTCCAGTCGCTCTCCGCCGCGAGCGCACGGAACTCGATTGCGTAATCCGCTACGCTGCGGCGACCCTGGCGCAGCCTCAGGAGGGTCCTGGCCGCCTCGCGGCCCGGTTGATTCCGCTGGAATATCTGCTCCAGGGATTTGGCAAACGCGGAGAAGGAAGAACAGATGGCCGATCGCCGGCTCCATTCTGCCGTCGCCCAGGCCGCCGCCTTGCCGGTGAGATGCGACGTGGCGAAGGCTACGCGAGCGCGCTCCGAGTGGAAAGCGGCCCCTTGCAGCTCGAAATGCAACTCGCATTGGGTCAGGAAGGTGCGCACGTCACCAGAGTCCCCGGAGAATCGCTCTGG
The DNA here is from genome assembly GCF_027744805.1 of Dunckerocampus dactyliophorus. Taxonomy (NCBI): domain Eukaryota; kingdom Metazoa; phylum Chordata; class Actinopteri; order Syngnathiformes; family Syngnathidae; genus Dunckerocampus; species Dunckerocampus dactyliophorus. The sequence goes on from NC_072823.1 coordinate 18,038,483, forward strand.
CCTGGAAAGCTGGGGGCACACGACCGTCGAGCTGGACTCGGGGGCAGGAAGGGGCGCAGGATCCGGAGCGGCGTCAGCGGCTTGTGGTGGAGTGAGAGCCGGGTGACCCTGGAGGGCGGACAGCACAGCGTTGAGCTGCGACTCAAGTGCGGCCATACGAGCGTCTTGTCGCTCGGCCAACCCCTGCACACTGGCTCCAAGTGCACCGAAATGCTCCTCTTGCTTAGTGAGGCGCATCGCTTGGAGACGAAGTGATTTCTTAAGGGGGTCCGTGTCACCAGGTTCCATATTCTGGCCGGATTATTCTGTCACGGTGCGGTTGGGTGCCGGTCTGGGAACTCCAAATGCAGAGGCTGGAGGCAGGTAGGTGAGCACTGAATTTATTCTGTCCCAGAACTCACAACGAAAAGCGATGGTGACAAAACAGATACACCATGAAAAAATGAAACACAAATAATGCCGGTTGGAGGCAGAGTCTGCTGAGCGCTAGCAAGAGACTGGAAACAATACGAGGCTGAGAGACACACACGGCTGGAACGTGGTGTAGCGAAGGAATAATCCGGCGTTCTCCAGCTGTCCGTAGTCAGCTTAAGTAGTGGCGTCGGCACTCAATTACAGGTGCGTTCAGCAGCTCCGCCTCCAGCCCGGAACTAAGGATCTGGACAGAAAACACAGAAAAGGCACGGGAGACGAGGGCAACGAGAGAGAGCCCTGTGAAACGTGACATTCCAGCTCATATTTTAATTTATTATGACCCCCAGAAATGTATTTTTGTTCACCCTTTCAATGTCCACGGCATCAGTTTGCGTCCTTTCTGCTATTACCAAATAACATTTCAGGATAATTAGTTTTTATGTTTTTCTTCTTAGTATAGTCATTTTTTACTTTTTTATTAGCTTGTGTGTGCTTTCTCCAGAAGAAAATGTAGTAGTATTGTCTGCAAATAATCCTAGCTTCAGGTCTTTTGTGACTTTACAGATGTCATTTATATATATATACTGTATATATATATAAGTTGAACAGTTTTGGTCCCAGTATTGACCCCTGGGGTACGCCGCACGATACAGTATACACTCCTGATCAAAATCTTAAGACCAGTTGAAAAATTGCTAAACTTGCTGACTGCAGCACAATAATCATCAGATGGCATCTGCGGGAAAGAGTTTAAAAAACAAAAAAGGAATTCAAAGACCTCGTCTCCTTCAATGCCACAAAACTGCCCGTGACTTTGCCAGGGAGCATCAAACATGGGACATTGAAAGTTGGAAAAAAGTTTTAAAAATGTAACCTAGACGGTCCAGATGGCTTCCAACGTTACTGGCATGACAAGGAGATCCCACCTGAGATGTTTTCTACCCGGCACAGTGGAGGGGGGTCCATCATGGTCTGGGGCGCTTTTTCATTCAGTGGAACACTGGAGCTTTAGGTGGTGCGGGGTCGTCAAACGGCGGCTGCTTACATGCAGATGTTGCAGCAGGCATCCCTCATGACTGAGGGCCCTCGTCTGTGTGGTAACAGCTGGGTTCTTCAACAGGACAACGCTGCAGTTCACAATGCTCGCTTGACCAAGGATTTCTTAAGGGAGAATAACATCACTCTTTTGGACCATCCTGCATGTTCCCCTCATTTAAACCCCATAGAGAACATTTGGGGATGGATGGCAAGGGAAGTTTATAAAAATGGCTATCAGTACCAGTTGGAAGTTGAAATGTTAGCTCTGTATTCGTATTGGCTGTCCGAGAGTAATTCATTCTTATATATAAATTTGTCCAACCTGTTCTTGAATAGCTTTTCAATGATTTTTAATTTGTGAATTGATGTTTGTCTCCATTTTTGAAGATTGGTACTACCGTACTTTAGCCGATTTCATTTGGTTTGGAAATATACCAGTCTGAAACAAAACATTACTGATGGATGTCAGCAGTTCTGTTATCTCATTAATGACCTTTTTTATGATTTTCATTTCAATTCCATTACAAGCAGTTGACGTTTTTGCTTTACATTTACTGACAATATCAATGATTTTTCTGTCACATCATTGAGGAACATGGAGTTGGGATTCCTGTCTACAATTTCATTCCCTTCCTCCAATCAAAAGAAATAGGTGATCCTTTCTTCCAAGTTTGGTCCAATATTTACAAAGTAGTTCTTTAACCTTTCAACTGCCTTGTTCATATTATCATTTTTGGCATTTCCATCTGTCAAATACTGAGGGCCATCTGCCTTCTTATTACCGTTCCTGATTATATTGTTTAGGATGTCCCACGTTGCTGTAATGTTTCTTTATTCTTGTCTGGTGATTATAATATTTTTTCTTACACACTCAAAATATTGAACTTGTTTTTATACGTTTTTGTACAATAAATCCCTGATGGCAAACTTTAAGCGAGAACAAGTCTAAAAGTAAGGAACTCAAGCAAAGCACCGTAGATGTTTGCAAAATACAAGGAAGAATTTGTTATGTTTTTTGTACTTTATTATTGATTTTTGGATTATTATATAAGCCGCACGGTGGTCTAGTGGTTAGCATGTTGGCCACACAGTCACAGTCAGGAGATCGGGAAGACCTGGGTTCAAATCTCGGTTTCTGTGAGTTTGAGTTTGCATGTTCTCCCCGTGCGTGTGTGGGTTTTCTCCGGGTACTCCGGTTTCCTTCCACATTCCAAAAACATGCATGTTAGTTTAATTGGTGACTCTAAATTGTCCATAGGTATGAATGTGAGTGTGAATGGTTGTTTGTCTATAAGTGCCCTGCGATTGGCTGGCGACCAGTCCAGGGTGTACCCCGCCTGTCACCTGAAGTCAGCTGGGATAGGCTCCAGCATACCCCTGCGACCCTAATGAGAAGAAGCGGCATAGAAAATGGATGGATGGATGGATGATTATTATATATATGATTCTTATTTATGATTGTGGAACAACCTTGACCCATTATATTACCATATTGTTACATGATCTCATCACTTTTCTATGTTGTAAAAAGATCACATATGAAATACAGTGTCACAGGCGGCGTGTAGCCGCTAATTAGTATCCCAAGATGCAGAGAGACAAGTGTCCGTGTCACAAAAATATATTTACAAGTTCACAAAAAATATAAAGAACAAAAATGCCAACAGGTCAAAAGAACATACACTCCGGGCATAGCTGCGGGAAAAATATACAACAAAAGGGAATAAGTAAGGACGTTGAGTAAACGGAAATACAGTAGCAAGGGCAAAAATACAAGGCTGACAAAAAACACTGCTGAAAAACCAGCAGGAAAAAATGAAACAGAAATAGTGCAAAATCAAGAAGAATCCAAAATTACAAAGTACAAGAAAAAAACACTGCTGGGACACCCCAAGCAGGGAAAGACAAGTACAGTACTGACTAACACAGGGAACGAAGGAAAAGCGAGGCAAAGAAAGTCGGAATCAGACTTGCATAGGAAGACAATCTGGCAACAGGTAGGTAGCAAGGCAGGGTCAAAATAGTCCGAGATAATTGTTTTCAAGTGTGCATGAGCTCCTCCCACGGGTCGGCAGGTGTGCTGCAACAAATGACAGTTAGAGGGCAGCAGAGCAGCACCATAGCTCATGACACACAGGAAGTGAATAAATGTACAGCAACAGATGTGAAACGATGGAGAGTACCGGTAGGCTTAAATAAGCTTTGCTTCTTCCTACTCCTTTTGGACATGCGGAACTGTGAATTGTACTATTGTTAAGTATTCCATTGTGATTTATATGCATGTTCAAATCAAGTGAAACCATTACCATTACCAAGTAAAAAAAAAAAATAAACTGAAGTGTTTACCACCTCTGTATACGCTGAGTGATGTTAACCAAATGAATAAACCGGGCTATCGGGGAAAAATATATGAAATTCCCTCAGTAAACTTCTTTTCCAGATATTGTATCCCAAAAGTGTTCTTTTCGTTTTGAGCACGTTTGTGTGTAAAAGATGTGCCGTTTTACTAGCTCGAGGCCAATTTGTGGAAGTAGCCTATCAAAAAGTACGCAAATCCCATCAAAACTGAGAATTACACGGCACTATAAAGGTTCATTGATACTCCACAAATCTAAAACAAATACACACACAGACACTTTGTTGACACAGTGAGTGAGTAAACATCAAACACAAATCGTCCCATTACGTTTCCATTTTGTCACCCGAGCCCGTAGAAGGATGCTAAATAATTTCTAATTACCTTGCACTCCGAAAAGTTCGTCAAAAGATGACGATGACTTTATTTAAGTGCGTCAGGCAGACAGCTCGTCATCTAACAGGACCATCTCCCCAACTGGATAGCCTGTGGATGTTGCCAGCGCGCCCTCTCGCGGCGGTGCTCGATGGTAGCAAATTGGCTGACAGCTGTTTAGCCGTTACCATAGGAACCGCCGCATGCGTCATGCTGCTCGACTATAAACACTTTCTTTTGCAAAATGGCCTCCAACAGCTACTTTAAAACCTACCGCACCAACGTGAAAATTGGCAACTGGAAAGAGGAACAGCACTTGGAAGAGGTATGTGTCGAAAAATTAGGACGTTTATTTCGGTGCTGTGTTAGCTAATAGCAATATTGGGGATCTTTACTAGACAACTTTAGCTCGTCAGCAAGAATTGATTCACAGCTCACAAATTGTGCGTTTTTATCCAGGGGTTTATAGCGATCTAATTTATCTTATTTATTATGTATTGACGTGTGTGGTAAAGGCAGTGCGCTAGCACGAATTAACTTGAGACAAATGTGCACATTAGCACTCAGTAAGTCATCAAAACTTACCTTTATGCATTCCCACATAGTATCAGCATTTGACACCAAATATGAGGCGAAAGAAAAATGGTAAAAATACAGTAGTAATCTATCTGTGCGGCGAGAGAAAGTTAGCACGCGCACAATGGACATGCGTCACGTGAGACGGATGTAACAGAGAGAATCCGGCCACTTTTCAAAATAAAACATAAAAAAATGAAATAATGGAAATTATTTTTTCTTTCTGTGCGGCCCGGTACCAAATGACCCACGGCCCGGTACTGGGCTGCGGCCCGGGGGTTGGGGACCACTGGTACATAGCATATCCGTCACCGATTTGAAAATGCAACTGGCTCCTTTCGACAAGACGTGTGGTGCCGTGAAGTGTCAGTCATCTGGGGTGACACCTGGGGGTCCAATCAAATTTCAGGGGTGTCCAATTCTAGCCCAGTCTCCCCTCTCCCCTCTCCGCCTGTGCTGTGCACATTAGCACCTTATAAACAGGGAACAGAACAGGCAGGGGTGCCGTCAGGATTTCTGTGCCCCATGAAACAAATTACATTGGGTTGGAATTATGGTAACTCCCCCCCATATGGCACTTCTGAGAACAGGTGGCTGACAATGTTGACTTATGGACAACTATTAATGGAACTTGTGTAAAGGGTAAGAAGATCCATGTATATAGGTCTAGACCATTTATGTCAGGGCTTATAGGCCTCGTGATGTAACTTTACGCTGCAACGTGTGAGCTGGATGTAGCAACTGCTAGAGGTACACACAGGGGCGCTGCCAGGAATTCTTGGCTCCATGTAAAAAAAATTACATTGGGCCCCCCCCGCCCCCTTTTCATTTTTTAACTATTTTTGAGGCCCCCAGTTAGTGGCCCTGGGAAATGTCCGAACATTTCCCCCTGTATAGCGCCCCTGGGTACATACAGTATAGAATTCATGATATCAGCTAGCTAAGCTACATGGGACTGTCAACACGGCTAAGTAAAATTGGGTTACCATGTTGAAATAAAATAATGTTTCATTCTCAATATAGACAGGCAGAACATTATACAAATGAATATAATGTCTCATAAAAGGTATTATAACAGAAATCAATGTAACCAGGACTTTATGTGTATGTGACTCGGCCATGTTTGACTCACTTGGGCTGTACTGAGCATGACCAGCGTACAAAGTACGATGGCCGTAAAGGGTCAAAAAGGTAGTGCACCATTGTATGTGTGTAACAGGATAACATAGGGTGTCCAGACTTTTTTCCACTCAGGACCGCATACTGAAAAATCAAAGGATGCGGGGGTCCACTTTGTTATGTTTTATGTATTTTTTATTATTATTAGTATTTTTTATAATTATTAAGCTTTGTGTTAGTATTAGTTATCAGTATCAACATTTCAGCTTTTTCGTTTGACAGTGTGCATTGTTGCGTCTATTTTTCCCATTTTTGCAGCTTTTTACAATTTTTTATTTATTTTACAACGTGCCGCTGGCCAATAAAAAAACAAGCCGAGGGCTGCAATTGGCCACTGGGCCACACTTTGGACACCCTCGATGTATAGTTTATGACATAAGAAGCCAAAACGATAATCAGTGGTTTCCATTGATCCACTTACAGTATATGCTAGCTAGCTAGGTACATACAGTAGATATAAATAAATACATCGCTAGGCCATTCGAACCGTGCTGGAATGAACATTTTCCTCACATTGTGGATTTCCATCAGTTGAAATTTGTGCGTGATGTCATTAATTAAATGATACGTCTTGATGATGCCCATGAATGCAGTCAGTCACTTTTTGATTATTTTTAGTATTTAGAGGTTACTGTATTTCTGTTCTGAATTGTGTCTATTGTCATTAAGAACCTGCAAGGAATGGTCACATTACAGTCTTGACAACTGGTCAGCGTGGGCCGATTGCCTGAGCATTCCTTTATGTATTAATATTTATGTACATAGCTATACATACAGTACAGCGTGTATCGTTGCTTAATAACAATGAGTACCACTTCAATATTGATGTGTCTGCAGGATGTGCGAATGGAATTCCTGAGTAAAAGAGAAAGGGGAGAGCTCGCTGCTCAGAAAGTTGACTTCCTCAAGCACCACATCTTGAGACCGGTACGTTCGTGTAAAATGAACAATAATAACACAGTGTCAGTGGCGATGATGATTATGATGATGACTGTGTTTGTCCATGTGCAGGTGAAACTGAGCGTCACCATGGATGGGGGGTTACACATCGGGGATGTTGTGATGCTAGTGAACATAGGCGAACAGGGCGAGTGTTGTGCTTTAAGCATCAACGCATACGTTGAGAACATGGTGAAGATTCCTTCTCCTGGCATTATTGCTCCATGTGGAATTAGTGCTGGGAGAAGCATTCAACCCTGTGTGCGTACTGCTTTCATCATTACCAGGTACACACACACACACACACACACACACGCATAGTGGTGGTCATAGTGTTGGCTAGTAGCATGGATGACTCTTCCAGAAGGAAATTTGTAACGCCGCATGTTGTTGCAGTGTGGACGGCACTCCTGAAGGATCCACTCTGCACTACGAGCAAAGTTTTGCCCTGAAAACAACAAGTGGCTTTGCCCGGGGCGTAAGTAACAAAAACACACCAACAAATAGAACTACAGACAAACAAGTTTTTAGATGCAGCCTCCAAATTTGCATGTTTGCTTGTGCATAAGTGCATCTGTTTGTGCATAAGTCATTTGTGGGACTGGGATTGTGTCCCGGAAGCCTTAATAACTGCCGGTAGGAACGACTGAGTTGATTATGCAACACATCCATGCTGGACCAGATGCGTAAGGGCAACGTGGTGGCTTGCCATGGTGGAAATAAAAATTGTTACTTAGTGAAACAATCCTCCTTGGCATTATTCCAATAGCTTGCGAGCAGCAACCTTCTACAACACGGGAAACAGTACAAATGCACGAGTTATTAGATAGATAAAGACTGTAATGTGATGTGTCATTCATCTGAGGTTGTATTTATCTCATTTTCAGATTTTATTAAGGTGGACTTTTCCTAAGGTGACTTGGGTCAAATGCAGTTAGAATCGAGGGTTTCTTTGTTTTCCAATAAACCTTTATCGTTGAAGCACCGTAAGCTTTCCGTGCAGCAACCTCAGCAACTTTGTATATTACTCCAACAGAAAAAAGCTTTTCACATTTGAATGTGCTAACAATATTGTACATGAGATCGAACGTGTGCCACCGTGATTTTGTCACTTTCCGTTTCAGCTTTACCTGACAAGTGACGTGCTGAGTTTCCGAAAGGTAAAAAAAAAAAATGTTTTCGAACAAATCATCAAAGCAAGTACTAAATGATTTTAGGTTTATTGACACTTATTCCCCCCAACACTTACACTTAAAGTCTGCACAGAGGTCTCGTCTCCAGGAAGTAAATGTGGACGAAAGCAATTCCTTTCTCTCCTGGTGGAAGATAGTGCACTTTGATCCCCAGGAAAGACTTGAACACGAGGGTCTGCCTGTACCTGTGAGTACCTCCTTTGTCCACGATTCAATATTTCTCCCGCTCGACTATACGTCATCTTAACAAGGTCGGCCTTTGGCGTCCGCAGGCTAACTTCAACGTGGTCATCCTCCACTGCAAGACCAACCGGGCTCTGGCTGTTTTGGAACATCACGTTCTTGGGTACTTATTTTTGTTTTACACTCAAAAGATAACAGACTGTGGGTACTTTTTTTTTTTTACACTCAAAAGATAACAGAGTGAGGCCAAACTGTTGAACTGAAAACATCAGTTTGGTGGGTGAGATGACACCGAAAGTACCAACAACCAAGTTCCTTCTTTCTCCAGAACGCCACCAAGGCCAAACATAACTAGATAAGGGGCATGTCATGTTCAGTATTATAGAAGAAATAGCTGTGTTCTTGCATGGGTTTACTTCGTGCGCAGTGTAGCCTTCGTCATTAATCCGTTCCAAAAGATCAGATAAAAAATAAAGCAATTTTTAAAATCGGAAGTAATGTAAATTCAATTAAAATACAATTTTTTAAAAAACACTCCGAAATATTCAGTGTATGTGAACGCCTCATCGCCGCAGGCTGCACACTGCGTATAAAGAGGAAGAAAGCAGACAAGAAACTGAGTTGTTCATCGTTCTGTGTGCGCTTTAACACACACACGCGATAATGATGATTAAAGGATTCCCTGACCAGAATCTGTCTATATTGTCCTAATTGTAAAAGAACCATTATCCATTCTTGAGAGAATGGATGCTTTCTTTGAGTGCCGTTTAGCCATTTGATAACCGAGACGTTGTACAAAAAAACGAGACATGGAGCGCAATCATTTTCTTCAAAAAAACGAATCCTGCAAAAAAAAAAACGGGGCGTACGGAAACCAAGTTTCCACTGTTCTCCGGTTTTCTCCCACATCCCCAAAACATGCTGTTTAATTGTTTAATTAATATCCATAGGTGTGAAGATGAGATGAACGGTGATTGGCTGTTTGTCCGTGTGTGCCCCGTGATTGACTGGTAACCGGTTCAAATTCGGCTGGGATAGGCTCGAGCTCAACCGCGACCCCGAACAGGATAAGCAGAATGGAAAAGGAATGAATGAAAAAACATGACTGTAAATGGCATTTCTTGCGTTCCATAGAGGTTGTGCTCAAAATGCTTTGGAAGACATGCAGCAATTACATTTTATGATCATTTGACAAATAGTCTAGTTGCTAAGACAGGTCAAGACATTTTGGTTGATGGCGTCCATGTTTTTCAACAATCTTGTTCAAATTTTACAGACATGGGCTTGTCACATGTCATAAATGTGTGTACCAACGGATGTGGCGATTTGGCGAAACACCCAAAATTTACAGTGGCTGTTCTTTGTGTATTTCTCAGAAAAACAGTAGCACATTCAACACAGTAGGGATGCATGTTTTTGCCAAATTTTCATCCTTTTGTGTGCAGCGGATCAGTACAAGCCCTAGCTTACATAAAGATATATATGACAAAAAGAACATATGAAAAGAAAATAGGACAGCCCATGGTATGATTGTGTTCCCGCAGCAATGTCTAAACAAAAAATCGACCTTAAATTTGGCCATCATATTTAAGGTAGACTTTTGATTATGATGGAGCCTGCAAGTCCTTGTTATCAGCATGCCTTTTAGAGTTTTCGAAGAAAAAGAAAGCCACAAGCACAGTTAATCCTTTAATGCTCGCTAACCTGAGATTTTGTCATGTATTATTTTTGAATTTTCCCCTATTTTTCATCAATGAGTTGGCTGAGCTTCTGGAGGTTCCCCTGTGTTTTCATAAGAGCCCGAGTGAATATTCTTCACCTGAGGCCCATGTGGCTGTGTGTTGTCTCCCTGTAGGACCACATATGGCAATGAATATGAGGTGACTGCGCATACCTTTTTGGACGCCCATAAAGCTGAAAAGTCCAACAACCACTGGATACTGTGCACCTCTGACCCGGGAGGCGAAGGACTTGTGCTTCTTAATCGCCTGCAGTCAGAGGCGGACAGAATGGCGTCAACACAAGAAAACACTGACAGTCCGACAGAGTACATCACATGCAGTGTATGTAATTATCGAGAAGACAGATAATTTGGAACTATCTTAGAAAAACAGACTTCTGTGTTTTTGGCGATCATTTCCGATGAACCAGAGTTGCTTTGCTATAATACAAGCTCTCAAGGAATTCTTGTTGGAATAAAAATTTGATATGTGGTCCTCTGGCTGTTCTTTAAAATAATAATAAACCACGTGATAGTGAAGCCCTCAGTGAGGCCTGCTTCCCACACTCAGAAAAAGGCTCATCATTGCACTTTTAGGGATACATTGGCTTGTCACTGGGGTGATAGTCATCCTTAAAGGTTCTGCTTTGTCTATTGGACATTAGTTTGGGAGAATGGCATGGTTCCTGGGGTCTGGCCCTTTGTGTGAGGAGCCTCCTCCCCCATCCCTTGTCCCCCTCTCTTGCATGGCTTTCCTGGCACATGAAGTGGTCTCCTTCTCAGTATAAATTCAGTCTGGACACACTATATGTTAATAAAACAATTTAGACACACAACTACTGTTTTGAGGACAAGGCACAATTATTAAAAAAACAAGAACGCGGAGTTGCTAAATGACACCTTTAAGCAGAGTGACAGCCAAGGCAAAGGGAATCAAAGATTCTGTAATTGTCACAAAGCAATGAGTTTGATAGGTGAGCTTTCAGACACGCTGCATCGCGGTAATTGCGGAATAAAGTCACTTTTCAGCTCCATATGGGACGCTTACTTTTGTTTCTAAATATGGGATGATGGGTTGATCCCCACTTTGTGTGGGAGTTACGTTTCGAGCCTACTAGCGAATGGCGGAAAAGTAATTGATAGGCCCTTAAGGTCTACTTTTGACACACAGCTCGCTCCTACCCCTTCAAATCCTGCTAGCTTGATGCTGACATTCTCTGATTTCAGATCAACATTTGCAATACACGTTATTGTTGTAATTATTATTAGATTAGATTCCGCTCCTGAACTCTCTTTTCAATTACCGTTACAAGCGACAGAGCCAGCAAGCTAAATGATGAATGCACAATCCAGGTTTAAGCCCTCAGTATGCCTCACACACTTATTAAACCCATATACAATTATAAAATGTGTAGGTATTCACCACTAATGAATGACAGCGAAGGATGATCGATAGAACATATGCATCGGAGGCACAGTCTAGCCTTTAGCCTGGTCATCACCTTTAGCAAAAAGAAGTATATTCAAGTGTACTATGAGTATACTTATTTTATACTAAAACTGAGGACGTATACTTGAAGTAGACTTTTTATAAACTATATTTTATATACTTAAGAATAGTACAGTGAAGTATACTTAGCTTATACTGAAAAGCATACACAAAAGTCTAAGACTAAGTACATTAATACCACGACTTACACTTATACTTTAATACTAAGTACTTCATATACTTACACTCACAAATCACACACATCAATTGTTGTGTGTGTGATGAAGATGGCATTGTGCATCCGCCGCGAGCGTCGCAGCCATCTTGTTTACATACTGTATGTGTTCCACAGCGGATGAAGATACGAGGGTCGCAAAAAGTAAAGCTGAGCGATTTGTGAGGTCTGATTTTTTCGAGGAGGCATTTTTGTCATGTAAATGTATTACTCTTAAACGCATTGTTTTGAGAAGCCAAACTCTTTACTCAGGTAACCCCAACAAATAACCGGAACTATGTTTCTTATCACTGAAATCCAACCAGAACTGGCCTCACGGGACCAAGTGTGGGGTAAGTCACTGTTGATGGACTACGCTGCTGATGGGGATGTCATAGTAGTTTCCTGTAATCATTCCAGTAATGACTTACGATCATATATTAACTTGTGTTCACCTCGCTGCAAGTTTTGAGGTCACATTCTAAGAATGTTGACTGTAGAAGCTAATTTGTATTTGTATTTGTATTTGTATTTGTATTTGTATTTGTATTTGTATTTGTATTTGTATTTGTATTTGTATTTGTATTTGTATTTGTATTTGTATTTGTACTTTATTTATCCCACAGTGGGGAAATTCACTTGTTACAGAAGCAAGCAAGATACGCAAGTAAAGAGTACAGTGTAAAGGATACATAGTGACTACAACATCGTTCAGGTGGTGCAGGTGTTGTAGAGCCTGACAGCGGTCGGTATGAAGGACCTGCGGAACCTCTCCTAATCCCGCTGAAGCAAAAAAGACAGGGCACTGCCATCTTCAGCTTCAGTATCCATAGCATCCACTTCAGGGACACGCTAGGTACTGTACGTATATTTATGCTATGTCGGCTATGTACGTACATTTTATGCTTTACTATCACGTTTTTAAAAATTATTATTGATTTAAGGTGAATGAAATGTATTTTCTGAAGAAAAAAAAACTTTAGACAAAAATGAGCAAATTTGCGTGCTGGTAAATGCCCAAATCTAAAACCCAAACCTAATAATAAACCTACCGTCATAACTGGTTGGGCACCCCTGGCCACAACAACTGCAATCAAGCGTTTGCGATAAATTTGAACGAGTCACTTCAGCGCTGTGGAGGAATTTTAGCCCACTCATCTTTGCAGAGTTGTTTTAATTCAGCCACATTGGAGGGTTTTCGAGCACGAACCGCCTTTTTAAGGTCATGCCAGGTCAAGCTGGAGTTCGGATCCCAAGTGCAGAGAGGACACAACCCGGGGTTGAACAAAAGGTTTTAATACAAAAAGAGTCCTCCAAAGGGGTAAAAATACAAACACAAAAACATAATACAACTAAGAACACTGCCGGAGAAGCCCAGCAGAGAAAAAATGCTCACAGTACAGACAAAACCAATGGACCATGGCCCGGTTGTTCAAAACTAATTTATTTAACCACTGGTTACACTTCACTAACACGGACCAATACGAGAAAGGGTTGAGCGGAGAGCAAGTGAAGGTTGAGGGACGATCTGGCACCGAGTCCTTTTGCCATGATAAAGAGTGCCAGGTGAGTAATTGCTTGCGGGTGTTCACCAGAGGCTCCGCCTCTGCAGGCCAGCGGTGCACTGCAACAAACACCAGACAGGCGGCAGCAGAGTGACAGACACAGAGCCCGACAACAGCGTCTCAGTAGGATTCAGGTCAGGACTTTCACTAGGCCACTACAAAGTCTTCTTTTTTTTTTTCTCCAGCCATTCAGAGGTGGACTTGCTGGTGTGTTTTGGATCATTGTCCTGCTACAGAACCCAAGTTGGTTTCAGCTTGAGGTCGTGAAGAGATGGCCGGACATTCTCCTTCAGGATTTTTTTGGTAGACAGCAGAATTCATGGTTCCATTTATCGCAGCAAGTCTTTCGGGTCCTGGAGCAGCCAGAAACAGCCCCAGACCATCACACTACCACCACCATATTTTACCATTGGTGTGATGTTCTTTTTCTGAAATTTGGCGTTGCTTTTACACCAGATGTAATGGGACACACACCTTCCAGAAAGTTCAACTTTCTTCTCGTCCAAGTATTTTCTCAAAGGTCTTGGGGATCATCAAATGTTGTCAGGGATGTGGTTCGGGGTTTTGGGCTGAACTCCAAAATGCAGACAACTTAGTGTGAGTTAAAATGCGAGTTTATTGATGCTCAGAGTTCATGAATAGGGGGTGTGGAATGTGGGAGGAAACTGGAGTATCCGGAGAAAACCCACGCACGCACGGGGAGAACATGCAAACTCCACACAGAGATGCCCAAGCAGAGATACGTTGTGTGGCCAACATGCTAACCACTCCACCGCGCGGCCCATCAATCTGAAATTAGTGACAAAAAATATTGATTTTTTTCATGAATATTCACGTTTTTTTTTTAGATGTACAATACCTGTATGTTCCCTGTGACTGACTGGTGTAAAAAATCAGCTGGGATGGGCTCTAGCTCACCATTGACCCCAATGAGGACAAATAAATAAATAATTTATTTATTTGCATTAATGTCTCTTCTGTTGTTGCTTAATTTATTGGTATTAATGTTTCTTCTGTTCTTATTCATTTTCTTGTGTTTTCTTTCTTTCTTTTTTTGGGAGAATGAAGAGAACAACAATTTCATTGCATAGTATAACTGCCTGTTTTACTGTGCATATGACAATAAAACTCTTGAATCTTGAATCTTGACAAGATGGATCGATAGTGAGGCAATGGAGAAATTAATGGAATACACGTTTTTTGCTTTTGTACCCTTGACAACTTTGTACCTTGTAAAAAATCTGAATCTAATTAATTAATATAAGTAATGAACACCTAATACGAAGCTTCACAATTTGGTATGTTATTGCTATTTATTTGTTGCCTCTGACCTGTACTATTTGTGTGAAGTGGCCTTCACTGACAGTTGTTAATGAGATTTATTATATTTTCTTCATTTACATCAAAATATTAAAGAGAAGCGTTTCGTGTGAATGTGCATGTTGGATGGAGACGTTTGTATTCGGCGTGGGATCGTTCTTTGGACATGGCCGTGCGTTGTCAGTGGGCAGCGTGACTTTTCGGGCATCGTGTTTCTGAAATTTTCCACTCGCCCTGATGGGTTTGAACGCAACGCGGGCGGCCAGGACAAACAATAGAAGTGCTTCAGCTCAGCCGCTCCAAGAGGCGGCAGATGTGAAGAGGAGGCGCAGGAGGACGCACCGGCTATTCAACGTCGAACTGAGAGGTGAGTCAATGTTGACGGGGAAGACATTCCATCGACCTTTTTGTTGCTTTGGTTTGATGGGTGTATGGATGGTGGATGGAGCTCACAGTCGCGGTCACTTTGAAGTCTGCTCTAGCTACTAGCATCTACACGGAGAGCTTTTCAAGCAAGCCCACCTTGACTCATTTATAATGGCGTCAAAAACGATAGCGATAACCTTTAAAGGCTCAATTCCGACCATCATTTCAGCTTGATTGAGTCCGAAAAAAAAAAAATTGGTTGGTTTAAAAAAATATTTATATTTACATTTTTTTGTGTGTACAAATGAGTAAAAGAGACACATCTTTCGCACAAATCATTGGTAACTGGGAAAGATGGTTGTTTATTCGTAGATTTAGTGACTGTGACAGATTTCCATAAGCAACATAATTATTTGCCCTGGAGACCGAAAATGTTATTTCGGGTGATTAGGTCAAATTGAAACATTAGAAAGTAGCTTAGTGCTAGGGCAAGGCTACCGGTTCAGTTTCAACCAGAAAATGTATAATTCATAACGTAACTACAATGTCACTGACTTTTCTCATTACAGTACATTTAATGAATTCAACTCTGCAGCCGTATGCTTTGACACACCTGCTCATTCACAAATAAAATTAGTACATCAGAGCCAAAATGACCGGTATTGACCTGAATATATGACGGCTCCTCTTTTCCAAGAGCCCTTTTTGGGAAAATATTTATGGATACTTTTTCAAATCATGTTTTCAATATCATCCATCCACATTAGAGTTACAGGTCAGGTGTTTTATTAATTATTTTTTTTTAGCTGCTTACAGTTGTGTGGCAACTCTTGTGTGGCAACTCTGCACCCATCAATTATCTTGAAATTAGCATAACTCCTTTGTTGTTTGCTCAGAGTGTGTTCACAACAAATAATTGGACAATTTACCGTATGACTTTTTTTTAATGTCAGTGTGAACAGCACAATTCCGATTTTTTTCAAATGCGACTCAGGCCTCATTTGTGTGTGGATATAAATCCGGTATGTATGCGATGCGACTGCAGTATGAACGGTCACGTCGCATATATCCGACCTATGCGTCATCGAAAGGTGTGTGTTTCCATGCTTACTCGATGTAGGCAGTCATCGAAAGGCGTGGCTTATCGTGCAAGATTAAGGTACTCACCGATGTAAGCAAAAGTTCTTCTCATCTGAAAATTACTTTTAAAAGGTATTATTGAAGCAGCTCTCGTGTCTCACCACCATACAGTATACCCAACAACACACAACAGAGTTTTAAAGCATTTCATTGGTTAAGAACCGAAAATGGTCATTGGTTGAATTTGCAGCACGAGAAGGCCATATTTACTGAAAGCAAAAGCTATTTCAATCACTAACATTTTAACAGGCCAAGTTAGATGTTAACATAAGATCCCTCCTTCATTGATATAACTTTCACAATTCTTACATTGAACTTGAGTTTTTTGAGCGTTTCTGCTTGAATTTCTTTGCAAGATGTCAGAGTAGCCTCCCAGAGCTGCTGTTTTGTTGTGATCTGCCTCCCACCTTAATAGGTTTTTATGGTTTCTCTTCTTTTATGCCCATAATAGCCAATGACAGAGAGGTAGGTATTCTTTGCATCATGAGATGGTGCGTTGTCATGCATGAAAGTCATTTTGCTACAGAAGGTACTGTACGGTTCTTCATATTGTACCAGAATGTGGTCAGTCAGAAACTCTACATACTTTGCTGAGGTCATTTTCACACCTTCAGTGACCATAAAAGGCCTGCCAGCTCTCTCCCAATGATTCTGATCCACATGACTCGGCCACCTCCTTGATGACGTCACAGCCTTGTTGAGATATGCTGGCCATATTCTACTTCCTAGGCTCCCAATGTAGGGTACCCCAATTGTAATGGGGGTATGTGAATAAAAATGAAAACATTTAGCGCCTCCCACTCGCAATTACGAGTGCACCTGAACACCTCATGGCGCAAGGAGAATGGAGCAGAAAGGAGGCACAGCACAAAGTTGGTAATTGCTCAATGTGATCATATGAACAAATAACTAAGACTAACTAATAACTTTGATGATTATTTTGTACATTAAGAGTGTTTAATCTTGACAATTTCATTTATATTGGCGTTTCAATCTCCCCACGGCGCAGTGGTGAAAACCAGCCGTCACTGTGAGTGGGATTCCCTCCTAAAATGAGGCTTTATCGTTGGTTGTATGTATTTTTGTACTTCAGATACTGCTTTGTCATGATTATTAAACATTCCCCTTCAATTTAGTGTTAAATGAGTATGCAGACTTAAAGCATAGCCATTGTGTGAGGACAAAAAATGTGATGCTCAAGTTCAACCCATTCAAACAGAAGGATGCCAACATCAGACTGGAATAAAAGATATGCAGTATCAGTGCTCATGTGAAACTTTATCAAAATACAACCATGCAAAATACAAAATTTTGACCCGGAATTACTATAAAATGAGCTAGATGTAGGATGATCTACTTATCAGTGCTCATGTGAAACTTTTACCAAAATGTGACCATGCAAAATACAAAGTTTTGACCCGCAATTACTATAAAATGAATTAACCAATTAATTATGTTCAATATTTCAAGTTAATAAAAATAAAAAGGTGTATGTTTTTTAAGTGTGCAGGAGTAGAGTGTACATGGCTTCAGGTCAAATGTCTGAAGGGGTACAGTCACTGTAAGAAGTTTGGGAGCCACCGCTCTACTTCATCCATCCGGACCACCCAAGATTGCATGGTTGCAATTGGTAAACAGGATGGTTTGAAAATTCATCTTCATGTATTTGTTGGCCCACTGCAACCGTTTCTGCTTGTGAGTAGGGTGGCCAAATATTATCTTTACGCATGACTGCAAGCCTCTGGAGGATCGTACACCTTGAGGTTCATAGGACTTCAGTGGCACCAGCAGCTTCAAATACCTGTTTGCTGCTTTGTAATGACTTTTTAGCAGGTGCTCTCTTGATTTGATCAATTTGTCAGGCAGAAACTTTTGTTGTTATGCCTTTATCAGCACAATCCTGGCTGTCATCTGAATCAGCCACAAATTTCTTCACTGTACAATTTTTTCTGTGACTTATTGAATGTTTTCATGTCTTGTCCAAGGCATTGCAATATTTGCCGGGTTTTTTTGTCAGCAGAGAGATCCTTTTTCTTTCCCATATTGCTTGATATCTTTGGCATGCTTAATAATGTGGAACATCATTTTTAAGTAGTTTTCTTTCAATTGGGCTCACCTGGCAAACGAATTATGACAGTTGTCCGAGATTGATATCAGTAATTCAAAGATCCCCAAGACACAATGCCACCCATGAATTTCATTGAAAAAAAAAAGTTTATATTAACAAACTAAAATTCTATTTGCATAATAATTTGGAACACAGTATATACGAAGAGCCAGTTCACACACGTTATTTAAGGACATGCCAGAGTCAGCGGGCCATGTGGAAGTGTTGCAGCCCTGCTGAGCTTAGTTTGGGGTAGGTTACACCACTGGTAAATTGAAACTACAGTAAAAACACAGACCATTAAATGTGGTCTTTAAAAAGGGACCATTAGAGGTGCATAGCCCATTAGGCCAGTGGAATAATACCAAGGTTACCTGCATGGGTGTTCTAAGTGTAATATTTTTATTGATATTTAATTATTGTTTACTTCTGGGCAGCATTGCACAAGTCTTCTCCCTGTAGCACATTTTGGAAGGATGGCACTATGATACTACTACTAGCACAACTGTAACGGTAACTAAAGTTTACCAGCAACCTTTTCAACCCATTCTCACATAAATAATTAAACTGTATTGAGAACCAGTATTACTACTGTTATAGCAAGGAAGTATGAAGTAGGACGTATGATGACTTTTATTTTGTTCAGTCTTTAATGAAGGTGACAAATCAATATTTACATTTCTTTGTCTGCACCTTATCTGCACCTTGGTGTTAATATTGTGTTTCTCTATATGTTGGCAGTATTCTTGCTTGACAAGCATGGCAGTGAATGTTACTGGACTCGCGGCTGTTGCTGCCTTTTATGTTGTTGTCCTGCTAACTGGCATCTTGGCATCGCGAAAATCTAAGAAAGTGGAGAAGAAATGCACTGGCAAAAAGAGCGAAGTCTCCATTATCGGAGGCCGCAACATCAACGTCTTAATAGGAGTTTTTACCATGACAGGTAGACTATTTCTCTTCTCATTTGTTATTTATTGACTGTTGTATTTGTGTCTGCTGCATGTTTAATTATCAAACGGTCACCAGAAAGCAAAAAGGCCCAAACCTGGATTTAACACGAGTAGTCCGTCTACAGTTTGGAAAGCAGTATATAATTCATGTCCTCTGAAAATACACTATATTGTACATATTTCTTATTATTGTCACTTGAGAAGATAAAACGGTTGAATGACTGAAATGTGGGGGGTGTCTTCACTGTTGTGAGGTAATGTACCTCCCCATTGACACCATCACTAACCATCATCATGTCACTCAGGTGCCAATTAGGTGGTTGTTTGGTACTTTTATGAGTTTAAATCAATAAGTGTAACATATTTGGAAGCTTTTGGGTTGAAGATGGACCAAAAATAACTTCCCACACTGATCGTTGTTGGTTGAATGAGTACAGTACCAGTTGGACACACCTAATTTCTAGCAGTGAATAAGTATGTCCAATCATTTGCTTGGTACTGTAAATTTAACCACTATTTTTTAGTCCTGAAAATCCTTTGCTGTCATTGTGTTGTTTGTAAACCTAGCTACAGTCAGGTCCAGAAGCATTTGAACATTGAGTTTTTATTTATGATTAGTTTTTATGATTTTGCCTTTTTTGAAATAATAAAAAAAAAAAATCAATAAATAAATCAGCATGTGATTGAAGTGTAGATTTTCAGCTTAATGTAAGAGGTTTCACAAAAATATGACATTTACTGTTTACTGAAATTGCAGCTCCAGGTACATTATGCAGATAATCTTCATTTAATTTGCTGAACTGAAATACTTATAATATAATTATAAATATATTCATGTTTAGTACTCAGAATTGGAATACTGTAAATTCCGGGTTGTAAGCCGCAGGTGTCCATGTCAAAGTGGCATACTGTGCCGCACACAAGTCTGTGAGGACCAGTCAGCTCTTTATTTGACAGGATCCAATCATGAGCTATGAATAATCTCATGAGCTTTTCAACCCACTAAAAATTGCAGGAGGTCATTACTCAATATAATAGTCTGAGTCACCGTTTCATCTTACAAGCAACATTAAACTTATTACTAAGCAACTAACACTCAAATGTTATACCTCAGAAATACAGCAACATGTATCAATACAAGTTTTATATGAAAAAAACCAACATTTTAAAGTGTTCCCTTAATACATTTGCGTTTCAGAAAATCATTTTGAGAAGAATCAATTGGAGGAGAGCATAGAAAGCATAGAAAATGGCTGCAATGCTGCTTTTGTCCACCATAGGGAGCCAGAAGACCCGGAGCCCACTGCAAAAAGAGGGAATGTGACGTCATTGCAGCACCTCAATGAATGCGTTGTTCAGACGCAATGTCTTATGGAAAACCTTTAAATGTTGGCTTATTTATTTTGAAGTCATATTGGGACATGTTTGTATATTTGTATATACAATATTGAGCATTAAGTTGCTTTGTGCTGAATTTAGTGCTGTTAGCAAAGTGTTCTTTGAAAGATGACACTATAAGTCAGACTGGTATGTTGTTATACTGGGTATATATACTGACCTCCACTGACTTCCAGTGGGTTGACAAGCTTGTTGTGAGTGCACTGATAGCTCGTGATTGGCTCCTGCCAAAGAAAAGGCCCTGTCACACCTTGACAATTTAGCCAGCTTGCGCCAACATATGAAAAATTTGGCCAAAAAAGTTATGGGTAAGTTTTGTATAAGTTAAGAGCACGCTGAATCACGCCGGCATACGTCATAGTACGTCCAAGTCGTCCAAAAATTTTGTGCATGCACAAAACTTTTCGACGTATGTCAATGTATGATTCATGCGTCCCGCATACGAGGGCAATAAGTTATGCGATCGTTGACGCCCGTTCACACACGTTATTTGTAAGTTACGCACAAGTCGTACGTCAACATACATTGAGACAAAACTGTGTCTTCTTGGCTCTCTTCTTGGCAAGGGTTGGCTCAGAGGAGATGGAGGCTGTTGTGTTTGCAGATACAGTACATTATGCTATGCCTTGTAGTAACTCCATTTTTATACTGCTACATCCTTGACCAGTAGTGGGCACTATGACACTGGGAATGGAACCAACAGGAGGGGAAGAGGCATTAGAACCTGCATCTCCATCAGAGTGAGAGTGGGAGGGGGAGGCTGTGGGTGGTGATGGATCCCTCCGTCACTGCCCTGATACTTCTTGGCAGCGGTCTTCGAAATTTTTTTCGGCATGATGCTGATGTTGACACTGCGATGTCTAGTGAGGTGAGTCATCAAGTGGCATCCTTTTTATAGGCTACGGCACGTGGTCGTCGGCCATACGCTGCCGTGCGGTTTGCATAAGTTAGACTGGCGTTGGGCATAAGTTGTGAACGCCGGCAACACGCTACGCATTCGTTGGTATAAGTTGTCTATAAGTTATAGAAACGTTAGTTATAGTAAAGTTATAAAGTTATAGTAACTATATAAGTTTCTAATACGTCATGTATACGTCAAACTCGTTATGAATACGGTATGTATACGCCCAAAATTGAAAAAAAACGTCGACAGTTCAACGTATGCCATCAAAATGATCACGTCGTGCATGCGCTGGCCAAATCGTCAAGGTGTGACAGAGCCTAAAGAGCTACCGCTTCTTCACTGACCCGCGAGTGGCACAGTATTTAAACAATTAGTAGTAGTTCTGAAGTAAAGGAGAGGTGACAAGATTAGAATTTAGCCATAAATTAGCCGTACCGCTGTATAAGCTGCAGGGTCAAAGTTTAAGAAAAAAGGCTTATACACCGGAATTTACGGCATGTCTGCTTCATTGATTGCAAAGGATTTTCATCTAGTCCTTTACAGTGTATTTGGACAGCGGTAGCTGTCATTTTTTTAAATAAATTAGCAAAAATCGCAAAAAATATTTTTCAGCTTGTCATAGGGCGGGGTTGCTCAGACTATTTTAGCCTGTGAGCTACTTTTAAAATGACCAAGTCCCAAAGATCTACCTCCTACTATAAACAAAGAGAATTTATATATTTATAGTATACAGTATGTTTTAGTATTTATGTACATTGTACGTATGTATATAAGGGGTGTGCACACTTTTTTAGCATGCATTTCCCAATTAATCATGAAATAATAGTTTCACAAATCAAAGTGTAGATAACACACATTTCTATGGTGGGAGTTCAAGACGTGGATCAGACCCATGGAAAAAATTGACAGGTTTTCGGCGTAACAAGCCGCTACAAATAAGCGGATATTTGCTATAGATAAAGGCATCTTACCGCTGAGTTAGTTTAGCCGTAATCTGAATAATAAAGATGAAAGCTGCATTTCCGTGTGGCGCTTGAGACGACGTCTGTTTACTACTTAATTTTTTCCTGCGGAGGCGCAACAGCGAATGAAGAGAGGAGCTTAATGTCAGCTAACCAATGTCATATGGCGTCTACAAAGTGACGTTTATGACACGTGTGACATGATCGACCCACAAGGCGGCCGCAATTGACGTAATTGGCACCCCTGTCATAGGGTATTGTGTATTGAGTTTAGATGAAAATAAATGTCATCCATTTTGGAATAAGGCTGTAACATACAGTAACAACATGAGGAAAACGTGAAATGCTTTGAATACTTACTTAATGCACTATATGTTTTAAAATGTTTTTCCTGCATTTTCACACTTTAAAACGGGACTGGAAGGTTAATGATTCTCCTGGCTGTTTTCATTTGTGTTTTCTTTCAGCGACATGGGTTGGTGGAGGCTATATTATGGGGACTGCTGAGGCTGTTTATTCTCCCTCTCAAGGTGTCGTCTGGGCTTTTGGGCCTGTTGCATATCTTTTGAATTTTGTTTTAGGTAAGTATCCAAAACGAGAATTCTTTTGTGTTTACAAAACCACAAAAGAACCATTTTATTGCCCCCTCTAAATGAAAGAAGTTCTGAATTTGTTGTATTATATCAATATCATGTGTTTACTGCAAGTCGACAGGAGATGTGAAGCATTTAATGTCTCAAGCCAACAGAATCAAATCAGTGGTCATTTGTGAGTCAGCAGCAAAGTCTGATCATTCATTTACATGTTCTATTGTCGTTGACATGCTGGTCGTTCTCTTGATGTTTGTATCTATTTTTTAAGATGATGCCATGGTTGTTGTTAATATCTTACACACGATATTGCTCCAAGGCTTTCAGCGTGAAGAGGTGGTACCTCTTTGAAGTTTAGATTTTGTAGTAGTTGTCACATTCTACCTGTGGGAGTTTTCCGATGAGCATCCTTGAGTTTTGTAAGAATGTTCCTCTTTTTGGACATGTCTCCAGAGTTTTGATCAGCCACAATCCCACCAAGTCCAGCAGCCTTGTCAGACAAGTAGGCGTTCTTATATTTAACCTGTAAGTCCAGTGCTGGTCACGTGTTAATACCTACTAGGATTTCATTGAGTTGGGTGATGAGATGTCTTCTGATGGCGAATACCACATTGTGGAAAACTGATCGCAGCAGCTTATCCCTTCCAGAGTAAACTAGATCCACTCCCCCTCCTTCATTTTACCAGCCTTCTGCTTTTTAGGGTGGTGTTATAGGCAGTGTCTCATGCTGCTGTACAAACTGTAGGCAGCAATGGGTTTGTTCTCATCAGGCTTCAGTCTTACGTATTTATATTTTTCCAACAAACATGCTACTTATGGAGTTTTACACTCTTAACTGGCAGAGGTGTGGATGCAAGTCACATGACTTGGATGCAAGTCACATGACTTGGACTCAAGTCAGACATTTTTGATGACTTCATAGTCGACTTAGCAATATCGTCAAAAACTTGCAACTCGACTTGGACTTAGACATCACTGACTCGGACTTTATTCTGATGACTTGAAAATACTTCGGATTTTCAGTGTGTGTTGAGTAAAATGTGTCCCCATTCAAAGTATTTAACTAGCGTGACCATTATGTAATTTACAGCAAGACAACAAATTCTGCATCACTAAAGCATCGATTAACGTCCAATCAGGTTTAAGATCAAACAACAAGTGTGTGCAATACATTTCTGAGTGTCAGACTGCTGGATGATGGCAGTGATTAATAGCGGGATGTGTCAGCATACTACTGAACTTTGAGATAATAAAAAAACAAATTGCTGTGTGCAAAAACTGCAATATAAGAATAACAGACGGAGAAGTGACAACTTCGAGCTTTGTTTGGCACCCAAAGTTGCACAAAGTTGAATTTGTGCTCTGTGACATTCTATTTTGGCAAAGTTTAACAGTTTGTATTGAAGAAACAATGAATGTGTGTGATCCCTATTACCTACTCAGATGCTTGAAAATGCTTAATTTAGGCAAAAAATATGCAACATTGGCTTAAATACGGATATATTTTGACTCGGTTTGTCAACTATGCCTGCTGGTAAATAGCATCTTGTAACCCAAGTTTTAACTCGCAGTTCAAAGCAAAAAGAAATGGCTCGCATCTAAAAAAAAAAACACACACTCTTTGGTTGGAACACTCGTATGCAAAGGTACCACTGTATACAGTATATGACAATTTAAAAAAAATACCTGCAGTACCTGCGCTCTGCTGTGGCAATTCAGTTCAGTGACGGTAGTTACAAATAACTTGTCAAGAGAGCCATCTGCCAAGGATTTGAAGCTAAACTTTCTACTCAAAATGCCCTTTTCTTTCTCCAATTCTGCTCAACATTTCTTCCCACTTGTGGCTCCACATCATCTGCCAAAGTGCTGTTTCCTTAAATTACGTTGTGAGTCGAGAGTTTCATTCACTTGGACTTCACTTGACTTGAGACTTGCAAATCTTTACATGAGACTTGACTTGGGACTTACAAAACACTGACTTTCTCGCACCTCTGCTAACTGGTGATCCACAACCCTTATTGAGAAATATAATTGTGCCACCAATGTTGTCATCCCCTAGTGAAAATTTATTAAAACATGTTGAACTTTCTTCCTGTGCATTGCTAATATTTTTACAGTAAAATAATGTACCATGTATAGAGACAGATGAATTTCCAACTTGTCTCATATTGACTCCCACGTAACTTGAATCATGATTACACTTTTCTTCAAAGAGAATGTTAACACATTTCATTTGCCTGGTCTCTTTTTATCTTTCTCAAGGAGGATTATTTTTGGCAAAACCAATGAGGTCAAAATGCTACGTGACCATGTTGGACCCATTCCAGCACCGCTATGGTCAGATGTTCACGACAGCAATCTTAATTCCTGCTTTGATCAGTGATATTTTGTGGGTTGCCACCATCCTCGCTGCTCTAGGTCAGTAACTGCATTTTCATTTTTGCTTATCCTTTTACTGACATAGTTGCATGTGGAAAAGACTGACTTTAAATAGGTGTGATAGAGATGTTAATTGACTATTTTAAAATAATGTCATATTTTACATCATTCTAAAAGATCAAGGTGACTTCCAGCATCATCTTACAGCAGTGTTTTTGGGACCAGGGACCCTTTACAGGAGATACATTTTCCAAGAACCCCCTTATAATCCTTATGCTGATTTAAAAAAGAAAAAACAACCTAGATGCCATAGGAATTATTTGTATTTCAAACATTTCAGCCTAAATACTTCAGACTTGTTTCATAGAAGTGAATTTAAACAAATTTAAATGATCAAGTAAAAAATCCTAAAGCTTACAGGAAATGAAGAGTCCAAATGAACCCACCGTTTTAATACCAGTTTAAAGTGGACGTATTTGGTTCAACTTAAACATAATGATAATATTATTGTTAGTTACTGCCTTTTATTAAAATGACTGGCTGGCTGAAATGTGAACTGTTAATTAAGCCTTGGCTTCATGGATTCATTTGCACCTGATGACACATTCAGCCTTTTGTCATTGTTCTTAATAAAAGCAACCACCATGAAACTGTTGTCAGCCAGTTTAGCCAGTTTAGCTTTTGCGCCTGTTGATGAAGTGGGTGGACTTAAATATTTGTTTTATGTGCTATTAGATTAGCAGCAGGAGTTGTGCACTTTGTGTGTTTTGAAATTTACTCACCTGAATGTGAAGATTAATTGGCCCACAATGTTTGCTTAATTGGCCTCATGGTCTCCATCTACAGTTGGTAGCCCCCTCACAGAACTATAATATGGCTGAGGCCTCCCCTACTTCCCGAAAACTTTTTTATGCTCACCCAGAGTCTCTTCACTCTGTAGAAACTAAAAAGCTATTCATTTTTGCCTTAAAATAGTTATTCTAAGCAGCTTGAATAATGTGCTTCTTAGTTTTTCTCAAGATGCTACATCTCCTTTGAAGTCTTCTAGTGCCTCACTGCCCCCCCTTGATTAGTACAGCATTATAATTAAATATAATTATAAATGCAAAACATAATTAATGTAAATATAAAAATGAATATAAATATAAACATATAATTAATAAATGTAGAACATTCCCATCCCAAAAGGTCAGACGACAATCGAAATGTATGAAAACTGAAACATGCGAAAACCAAATGCAGTCAAACCTGTCTTAGCGGCCACCTGCCTATAGCGGCCACTGAAAAATCCCCCGCGGAAAATGTACGTGTTATAGACCCTGTGTATAGCGGTCACCTGTCTAACGCGGACAGCGATTTTGTATCCCTTGGTCAATATCTGACCGCATATAGCGGCCAAATTAGCGACTCAAGCAGAAGCTTCATGCACGAAAAAAGTTTTGTTTTTTAATCAATGAAGCCGTCGTGTGTAGACTTTAATTACTGAGTCCTAGCTCAGTCACAATCATTCACAAGATGCACACAAACTGTCAGTTGTTCCACATAAAAAAGTGACACCGTTTATTTCCTGGTGTGAGACAATGTGCACTGGCCAATACTGTAATGCCCCTTGTTGTGGGGAAGGAGAGACTCACGTCGCCGATGCACTTTAATCGCTTTATTAACAGCGGAGAACACTGCAGGACTTTACATCCACGCCAACATAAACACACTTCCCAACTCTTTCGACACTTGTGGCTAGCACTCAGCCTAGCGCTCCTGCTCGGGACGCCCACAGTTACTTCCCGATGAACTAAAGCTGTAATGACACTCTGCCGTATAAAAAGTAAAATATTAAAAACAAATATAACAAAAGACAATACTAGCAAAGCTTTGTTCTGTGGGTGGTGGAGAATAAAAATACAATACAATAAGTCGAGTAGTGCTTTACAACTTTTATCCACAGTCCCACAGTGCCCTCTACTGGTCAACATTCAAAATGGCAGCCAACCTGTCTATAACCGGCACCTGTCTATAGCGGTCACTTTTCCTCCCTTTAGTGGCCGCTATAGAGAGGTTTGACTGTACATGTTTCCCATAACAAATAAGGCTAATCCAATTAATCACTTCCAGAGAATCTCCGCATACCTCACGATACGATACAATTTGCGATACACGGCTCACGATAACTATAATATCTCAATACAGTGATAGGGTGAAACAAAACAAACAAATATTTAAAATAACTTTATATTGTGCAGCCTTCAGCTGGAATAGACTCCATCTTAACCATGACCTTAATGAGGACAAGCAGTATATAAAATGGGTGGTTATTTTGCATCATATTTTAACCAAGATACAACCAGAAAGGGTGTGGAAACAGTAAAACTGTTTTAGTGAAACACAACTGTTAACTGGATTTTTATTTTAGGTGTCTGACAACGACACTATTTTCAACTCATTCAGAAAACACAACATTTCATGTCTGCCAGGTAGATCAAATCTATTAGTAGAAACGTAACAAAAATACTTTTTTTTTTTTTTTTTTTACATAACAAAAATACATGTTTTCTGTAGTGTAGCATTAGCGATGTAATCACCGGAAAGAGACAGATAATGACCTGAATAAGGTTGAACAGCTTGAGCACAATGTTGACAATAAAAGACCTAAACTAAACACGTCTCTTGATTAACATTTAGCGTTTAAATATTAAAAAAAACAACAACAGTTCTCTTACAAAGCACAGTCGTCTCCGTGAGCGTGGTGATGAACAAGGTAGCTGTGCATGTCTGTCGTGTCGTATTTTCGTGACATACTCCTTACATCCTTGTCCAATCCACGCTATAAAAGCCAAAGTGAGTACACACTTTTCATTTCAACTATGCTAGCACATCTTTGCGCTTAACTTCACCGGCCGAATCTGCCATCGAGCGGCATTTGTTTGTTTTTTCTTCTTCTGTGACTTCCGACCAATTTTGTTCCGCTCTGGCGAGGAGCTCCTTCTGGGTCCGGTTGTTCAAAAGTCGGTTATTTTAACCACTGGTTAACCCCTAAGCACCGGTAAAATTCTTAATTTCTAACCTGCCGTTAGCTAACCGACCGTTAAATATGCGTTGTTCTAAAACATGGTTAGTCACGTTGTTGGTTAACAGCACCGTGTGGGTGACGTCACTAGTCAGCGCCAACATATCCCAGAAGTACTCATTTTGTTGACTTCCGGTTTAGCGAAAACATTTTATAGCGAAACGAGTTAACTAAATATAAAAAAAAGAAATGAAACAAAAATCCATCCATCCATCCATTTTCTATACCGCTTCTCCTCATTAGGGTTGCGGAGGTATGCTAGCGCCTATCCCAGGTGACTACTTCGGGCGACAGGCGGGGTACACCCTGGACTAGTCGCCAGCCAAATATTTTACTTAAATATATTACAATTGCAAGTAAGCAATATTTAACATAGTTCCCAGCTTTACAGCAAAATGAACCTCGGTCCCTACGCCAAATACCTGAACTACTTAATCAGCCTTCAAAGTAAGAGCCCAGACGCGCTTAACTTAAAAATTTTTAAATTATATTTTGCAACAAATGAAGCTAAACGTTTCACAAATTAAAACAAGCAAGCAATTTAGGAACGACACAATTAAATAAAAATGTTTTTGATTAAAAATATTTTGAAAAAATATTCTGAAAGTCGGCTCGCCTTCAAAGTAAGTCATAGGGTTCAACCTAATATTGGTGCCAAGATAATAATACGTATAAGAGCTATTCATGTGTAAACGACACATGAACAATATTTATAAAATGTATGTTTTATTTGTTATTGTTACACAAGTGTACAGAACACAGATTGCAATACATTGCAAAGGCAAGACTACGTACACCATCAGAATTACAATTCCTATGGAAAGTTTTAAAAATAATGAAACTATCGCCTCAAATTTCACGTTCATAAAAATACAATCTCGTGACGCCGACAAAGCCTCAAATAGCTCTATGTACAATTATTCCATCAAAATAGTTTTAAAACGTGACTAAGATAGAATTTGCAAGCTTAACACGGTTCAATAAAACTATTTTCCGAAAGCATGTTTTTCTGTCTTGCAAATATAAATAATTTGTCATGTGCTGAAAATCTGCAATGTACAGTAAAGTGTGAAGTAATGCATAACGCAGACATCAGCAATGCACGTAAGGAGACATGACAGTAAGGCATCATGAAGGCAGCATTAGCCGCCAACTCCATCTTGAGAGTTAACCACCTAACCACCTAACCAACGGTGGTCCTTAGGTGTGTTAACGTTAACGTCAAGTTAACAGCCGGTTAAAGTTAACCGAGTTTTGGGTGAAGAGCCATGCGGATGCTGTTTCATTCCAGTTCGTTAAAAACTTAACTTTAAAGAGGATGGTTAGATCTTTCTCACTTGATTGTAAACTTCATTAGCAGGTACAATCATCACTACGCACACTGACCTAGCTCACTTTCTGTCATGTGTCTTCGTTGTGTTAAAAACGTTTACCATTCTCTCTGCAACCTGGGTTACCAGGGAACCTTTAGAGTATATTACACCTCTATTGCAAAAGACGTGACCTTTGTACTTTGCTATGACTTGGCACTTGAAACTTTTTTGCACCCATACTGCAAAAAAGCCCATTTGTCAAACACTCGGAAATACGCAGTGTGCTTGAACACCTCATCAGCCCAGGCACAGTGTTTATGATGAGGAAGAAAGGAGACAGAAACGGAGTTGTGCATCTGTGTGCATTCTATGAACAAATATACCACCCACACACACATAATAAAGATAATTAAAGGATTCCCTTGCTGGAAAATGTTTATTTTGTCCCAACTCTAAAGCAATTTCTGTCAAAAACCAAATCCTGTGAAATCCATGGTGTGTGAAAAATGAGGTACCACTGCACCTGTACTGAGAAATGGTATGACACCACATAGTTCAAGCCTTAATGATGATGATAATAATATATTTGACGTATATTTTACACACTGGTCTAATTTAATGCCTCTTGGGATGCCAAAAAATGTCAGTTTATCATTGGCTTATTGAAGCACAGTAAAGGTGGCTTGAGTGTGTGACACGTTTGGACCAGCCATATAAAATGTTGTTTAGTACTGTACCGTCTTTGAACATTTAATGTGGTTTCCAGGTGGAACGATGAGCATCATCCTGGAACTACCATTTATAATCTCCATCCTGATCTCTGCAGCTGTCTCCATCGTCTACACTTTTTTAGGAGGCCTCTATGCGGTGGCATACACTGATATCATCCAACTGATCTTCATATTTGTCAGTCTGGTGAGCTATCGAGAAAATGAGTGAAAATGTCAAGGCAGAGTTTGTTTTTTGCTACTTGTTGCAATTACTAACTACTTTGTTTTCTCTTTTAGTGGCTCTGTATTCCCTTTATTATTACCAGTCCTGCTGTTATTGGCGCCTCACAAGCAGCTCATTTCAACCAATCACACGTCCACTCATGGGTGGGAGTGGTGCGGCTCGAGGATGCAGGAATATGGACAGATAATTTCTTGATATTGGTCAGATATTTTTGTTTATTAAATGACTTTATTGTTATTTGTTTGGTTTAAAACGTAATTTTAGGAGCAATATAAAAACATTTCATAAACAACGCACACAGAAGACTGTCATTAGTCACATTTAATACAAGAAACATACTGTGGGTCTGTTTTCACAGCCATCACTGTATGTTGTATGTGTATATGTGTAATGGATGCCAGCCTGTGAGGCTGTGCAAGTGTACGTTGGTAAACCTCACTCCCTCTGCCTTAAGAGCTGCGCTGAACACACGGTAGACAGTCAGGGCTTTCGGCCGTGTGGTCAGCGCTCTCGCCTCCCATTGCGAAGGTCCTGTGTTTGAGCCCCAGTGCGGGCGGTGCGAAACAGGGCGAGTTACTTATGTAATTTTTTTATATGTTCAAGTGTACATATGTGTACTCGTGCTGTATCTGCAAGGAGGACATACATTGTATTGGGAGTCGTTTATGTCCCTCCCCTCTTGTAACGACGTGTAGCAAGTAAAAACATGCATGCATCCACAAAGCTCACAATATTGGTTTGCCTTTACATTTTAGATTGAAATCAACATATTACGTAGTTTTAATTACATGCAGTCAGAGCCGAAAATATTGGCATGCCAAAGATGCCAATGTTTTTGGCCATCACTGTGTAAATTAGGCTGATTTGTTTGTATTCCATAAACATTGGCATATTTTTGACCGTGACTGTACATATCTGGTGACGAGTGTACTCCTGATCATGGCTCTGTATCATTTCTTATAATTTTATGATATAGTTCAACCTTGTAGTCAGAGAGGAATTTGTCATTCTTCCAGTACTTGTCCAATATTTTTTTTAAAGGTGTCCATTGCCTCTGCATGGAATACCACTGCTACCTTTGCCTGATTTTGACATGCATGCATGCATCAGAAATGTATACCTTTTGTCAGTCTTCTGCTCAGAACCTTATTATAACCACATTTGGAGATACCTTATTTTCTCCTGTGGACATTTTGCTGACAACAGTGGCTCTGCTACAGTTGGTACCGTCTTCAACCTTACTAGCACCTCAACATACAGTATGTGAAACCAGACCCTGGAGTAGACACCCTTTTTTTAGTCTGGTCTTTATCCATGTTATTAGCTGCATCTCATCCCATAAAAATAACTGGTATACTCAAATGAATTGATAGGAACCTCCTTATGTGTGTTGTAGACTATAGGAGGACTGGCATACCAGTCTCTACACCAGAGGATCCTTGCTGCAGCCTCCTCAGCGAAGGCTCAGATTACCTGCTTTGCTGCAGCTGGCTTAACTTTTATCATAGGAATCCCCTCAGTGGTCATTGGAGCAGTGGCTGCTTCTGCAGGTACACACTCGGCCATGCACACACACAGGAAGCGTAATGCGTGCGTGGCACCATACCACCCTGGGCTCCAGGGACATATTGACTTGAAAGCAGTGTTAATTTTGACAGCAGTTTGTAATTTAGATTTTGTATGAAAATGTAATTTAGTTTGTCATATGCTCATTTAAATTGATTTAAAGTCCACTAAATTTCACAACATTTTAGTCAACTAAAATTACAGCAAATTTTTTCAAATGAAGCATAAAGGAGAAGGCATCTTTAAGGTTTCCTTGAAAACAACTTTATTTAGCAAAGCATCTCAATAATAAAATACATCACAAAAAGTCAATTTGACACTAATCTTACTGTTATATTACCTGTAATTAAAAACTATTTTTTAAGATGTTGAATAAAAAATGACACAGTACAACTACTGTATGAAAATGCATAATGCACGAGGCATCTATAGTACAACTCTGCCCTTTCGCCATAATAAAAACAGCAGTAAACATAACATCAAAATCATACAGCCAATTTATTATTTAGCAAAAAAAATGAATTACATAAAAACTCAACACAAATGATGTTAGTTAGTTTGCAGATATAGCAGCAGAAATGTACATATCTTTTCACAGTCGTCACTGCATGTTGTATGTTTAAAATGTTTAAGCTGACTTCAGACCAACATGACCAGGTAAGACGCGAGTCTCCTATTTTTGTTTTTTTCAGCTTGTAACGATAAATAAGTTAGCAAATGACATGTATACACATAACACGTTATATAGGCATTGCTTTTTAAAAATTTTCCAACAATTTAATCATAATTTACTGTTCAATGGCAAATTGAATCACCCAATTTTAACGTGCGTGCTTCAAAAATTGTATTCATATATCATCTATTTTAAAACATTACCAAGACTGTCAGTAGTATGTTTCTTTAAAAACAAAGTAGCATGTGTTGTGTCTTCATTGAGAGATTTACATGACACTAAGTCCCCAACTAACGAACACAATTGGTTCCAGACGACCGTTCTTAAGTCAAATCGTTCTTAAGTCGGGGAAAACGTAATATTACCAATTATATAGGTACTACATGTACGTATATACATATACAGTATATGTATGTAAATATGAGTTTGGATGCAGTAGTAATATTGAAGGAGGATAATTAATGAAAAAAACAATAATAAAAATGATATAATAATACGTAATGATAAATATTACTTACCTTTGAAGAGGAGTGGTCGAGCATACGTCATTGGTAGTGGTGGAGCAGGAGGAGGAATTATTGAAGAAAGGACAAATCTTCGTTGTAGACTCCTCTTTGTAATGATAGTGGATGCCATTGGTACAGAAGTCTTCACATGTTCCATAATTTGAACCTTGCCTTTGTAAATTGTTCCTATGGTTGAGCGATTCACTCCATAAACATGCGCTACATTAGCCCTTTTTTCACCACCGTCCAACTTCCTGATTATGGCCACCTTTGTTTCCATAGAAATTGCTTGACGTTTCCTACCACTACTACTAGCACTTGCACTCGATTTATCAGCCATGATAACGGATAATAAACGTCTCTGTAAAGTATCGAATGGGGTACAAACGGCGTGCTCCGAGATGTTATCAGTGGTATCAGATGGTATCAAGTGCAGACGAACTGAGAAAGATCGCGCGAGAGGGATGCTGCTACCCACCATTCGTAGCGGCGGAATGGCGTGCAATACAAAAATAGCGCCTTTGTATTTCGAAAAAATTTAAATGACAACATATGGCAATTTTCTAAAAAAAATAGACCAGTCGGCTTGTGTTCGTATCTACGAGTGTTCGCACGTCGGATGTTCGTTAGTAGGGGACTTGGTGTACCTGGAAAAGTCCCAACAAGTCAGCGAATGGGCAGCAACACAGCTGGATGTCAGACAGCTACATTATTGTGACCTGACGTTGGCGTGTTGATACTGTACCTGCAGATCTAACAATTTGATACAGTGCGCTATGGATGTATTGTGCCACCCCCTCCGACTCCTCTCTTCAGGGTTTAAGAAGAATTTTACATATTGGCATCAACAAAGGGAGGAAGTTGGGTTGATGTGCGTCATTAAAAGCAAGTCTTTGTGAGAGCTAGAACTTATGGTGCTAACTAACCAGGCATCATACATACTTCTTGTCACCATCACCATGATTTCTTTTCCCCCTCTATCTCTGTATCTACCTCATCCGCTCTGTCTCCTTCTTTCTAAGACTGGAACCAGACAGAATATGGTCTACCCCCACCTTATGAACGCGGGGAGGCAGGGATTGTTCTGCCGTTGGTCCTGTCCTACATCGCACCCACCTGGGTGTCAGTGTTAGGCATTGGTTCTATAGCAGCAGCAGTTATGTCCTCCATGGACTCTGTGTTGTTGTCATCAGCATCCATGTTCACACAAAACATATACAAGACAACGTTGAGAAAGCAGGTGTGTGCGTGTGAGGTGTGTGACTGGCTCAGCTACAAGCAATGCAACACAATATTCACGGAATCTACCCTCTTCCCACAGGCCTCAGAGAGGGAGCTGCAGTGGGTGCTCCGTGTTAGCGTGCTGCTGGTGGGTGTGGCTGGAACCAGTCTGGCTTTTAACAAGAGCAGCGTGCTTGCGCTCTGGCTGTTAGCTTCGGATCTACTCTACTGCATTGTGAGCCCACAGCTCTTCTGTGTGGTGCACCTTGGCTTTGTCAACTGCTATGGTGCCACCAGCGCCTACATCGCAGCGTTGCTGCTGCGCGTGTTGAGCGGCGAGCCAGCGCTGGGCATCCCTCCTGTGCTACTCTACCCGGGCTGGAGGGAAGAGAAAGGAGTCATCAACCAGTATTTTCCCTACAGGACTCTGATTACGCTTATCTCTCTGGTGACTCTGGTTCTCGTATCATGGCTGGCCCAGCTGGCCTTCACTCAGCAGCTCGTTCCGCAGTCCTGGGACATCTTGGGTGTGTTTGACAAGAAAAAGGAGACAGCACAAGAAGAAATTCCAATGCAAATTTCGAATGAGGATAAGAACTCTATCCATAGTACAGCACTATAGGCTCCTACTATCTGTCAAACCTCATATTATGCACACAGTTTTTATGCACACTTTTCTTTCTATATTTCTATATGACACATTTAATCAATAGCTTCTTTTGTACACAAGTAATTGCAGAAGGGGTGTTAAATTGTAAGTCTAAACAAAGAGGAAATTTTACATCCACTAAGGGTGCACTCATAAGTGAGTACTCTGATCCATATTCAAGCTTGGTACACCTTTGAAGAGATGGGCCTGGGCCCATGATGAATGTAGTCGCTCCTCCTGAAATTTTACTAACTAAGCTGCCAATTTTCACAAAAGAAAGAAATACACTGCCAGGGCAAAAAGGTCACTACCTGGATTTAAATAAGTAAGAGCCTCCCATTAGATCATTTCTGTGTTTCAGCTGGTAACAAGCTATTTAACTCTAACTCTTAACTGCCGTGAGTAGCTTCTTATTTGTTAAACAACCATGTCTAAAGACACGTGGTCGAACAGAAGCAGGCCTGCCAACATCGATGCATTTCTCGTACACGGCATGCATTTTGAGCCTGAAATATGTTTGTACACTGCGTTGCTCTGGAGTGTGCATATTATTGCATATCTCCGGTTTCCGAGTTCAGTCTCTGCGCCGAGTTCGACGTGCGCATCCAAAAAAAATCCTTGAGCTTTATCTACGCTGACGGTTCAGGCTGTGATTGGTCGACTTGGTTATTTCCTGTCTGTATACGACTTGTTCAGAGGGCCGACACTATTAATAAAATTTCTCCAAGGTTGGCAGGTCTGCAGAAGGGTCAAATTATTGGCATGCATCACGCATCAGAGCTCATCTAACGAGATTGCTAAAACTACTCAAATCAGGATACTAACTAACGCATTATTAAAAAATGGAAGGACAGCTGTCCACTGGTGGGGAGACTTTTCACAGTGGTCCGAATATCCCATCACTGGTACAAGCTCTTGGCGAAAAATGTATGCATGCCTGAACAGAAACAATTGTGACTTGAAGAAGCGTGTGGAAATGATGCCACAGTGAATGAACAAACCTAAACACGGTGAAATGAAATCTTAAGTGTGTGACCATTTTTTAGCCAGGCACTGTAGAAAGACAGAAATAGCAATTCAAAACCCACGGTATGCTCCCTCACGTGCTCACTATACATGTGTGTAAATAACAAAAATAGATAATTCATGCAATTTGTTGATCCCTCCATTTAGTAATAACCCACAAAGTCAGGAACATTGCGCTAATACAGTGTTGTGTAATGGAGTGATGGTGAAGAGGTTGAAGAACAAACACTGAGCAGTGTGAGTACAGGTCGGTGAGGGACGAGGGAGCAGGGGAATCCGTGTCAGAGCACCACAATTAAGACCTCAGAATTATGATCTTAACATTGACGCCCTTAACAGTCACTCACAGAACATACATACTTTTACAGGCGTATCAACAATTGATACTTTCAGATGTTATTCTAAAATCAATCCATGTGGTGTAATGATGTATCTGTATGCCTAGCTGTTACACTTCTTTGTACTCCGTAAAAACTGGTGGGGATTACCCACCTGAGAAACGTATTTTAAGTGTCAGATGTTGACCAGTAGTTTGCAACATTTTCTACTCTTTTTGAAATGGGTTGTTTGTGGGGAGCGTGTTTATTCAGAAAGAATTCTGACTGCATTAATTGTGCTTTCCAAAAATTAAATATTATGTAGAACTGTGTGCATATGTCAGGGGCTTATATAATATAGGCAGCATTGCTTTTACATAGATTAGATTCTTTCTGTGAAAAGCACCAGTTAACGTGGAAGCGTGCATACAAACTAATGACGTTGTTTGGACAACAGGGGGCGTCACGAGAACATGAAAAGGTTTTGCACAGTATTGGACTCATTACACGCTGCACACACATAAGTACTGCAATTTAGAGAGACATTATTTGTAAAATTATTTACTTCTACTAACCGTACAAGTCTAATTAAGGATCTAAATACATACATAACCTCGGTTGTTTAGAAAGTTTTTTAAAGCGGGAATTGAAACTACAGCAAAATGACAGGCCTCTGATTAATGATGACTTCTATTTTATACCCACACATTTGTCAAGCTAAACAACTAGTAACTAGTAAATCAAAAATAATGAAGTATTTGTCCTAACTGGTATTGCAGATTTACCCAATTTTCTTTTTTAGTTCTCCATGTCACATTTTACTTGCAGCCAGTAGAGGTGGTTTGCAGCCTGAATAAATTATATATTTAAAAAAATTGGGAAAACACATTTAAAACATATACAGTGATCGCATTTGGGGAGGTGGTTTATGGTAATGGGTTAATTTGATTTGAAGATTCATGCAAGTTACAGTGGAATACATCACATAATTCAATTCACAATTCCACATGTCCAAAAGGAGTAGGAAGAAGCAAAGTTTATTTAATTTTACCCCCCATCCGTTCCACATCTTGTGCAGTACATTTATTCACTTGCTGTATTCCATATATGATTTTTTAATGCATAGAATAATGATAAGGTAATGTAACATTATAATGATGTAATTAAGATTGTTTTCACAATAAATTTAAGTAGAATAAATAAACGAGCCGAACGATTTGATGTTTGAATGGTGTAAAACGGTTGAAAAATTAAGGAGTTAGTGGACAAAAAACGGCGGAAGGATAATACATTTGAAAAATGGTGTGAATGTCCTGAGGGAGCATTCACACAATAATAATAGAGACAGGCATAACAAAACAAGTTCAAGAGTGTCCTTCCTTGTATTTAGCAAACATCAACTGCTTGTATTGTTGTTGTTTTTTTATTTGCTCATGTTGGTGCATTGAGTTCCTCACTCAATCTGTCCCATAATTGAATTCCACATACTGAAATGCTGTGGGTTTTTAGCGTTGTTCTCGCATGTAAGTGTTGTCTTGGATGGTATGGTTAATATTTGTAAGCAAAAATTATATTGTAAAAATACATATGCTATATTTTGGGGGTGTTTGTTTTACAGCGAAACAGGGTGTGCTTCATACAATTTCTTGTAAACTTAAAAAGTTGCATTAAAATCTTAACTTCTTGTGAATAATTATATTGCATTTAATCAATGAGTCTAGTGGCTTAGTGTTTACTGTTGTAAAATATGATAAACATAAATAGAAGAAATATAAAAATACATTTAACTACCTACGAATAAAACAGTTGGTACACTTGCCGTATCTAATAAGAATACAATACAAGACCTGTGTAAAGAAATGCCTTTTTCAAATCAAAACTAAACTATATATAGTATTAATTTAATCAATGTAACTCTTACTATAATATTAATAGATGAACAATAATATATTGGTTAGAACATTGAATCCATGGGTGAAAATCCACTCCAGTGTTTCCACCCGGCCACCTTATTCGGCGCACTGTGCGCGTGTGCTGGTGAGTGAGAAGCCGACTCTTGTTTACAGCAGAGATTCCACGGAGGAGAGTGGAATCACGCACACACACACACACACGCACACTT
Organism: Dunckerocampus dactyliophorus; assembly: GCF_027744805.1. NCBI lineage: Eukaryota > Metazoa > Chordata > Actinopteri > Syngnathiformes > Syngnathidae > Dunckerocampus > Dunckerocampus dactyliophorus. Next base: position 18,077,251 of record NC_072823.1, read on the forward strand.
GCACTCAGGCGGCTTGGAGGGAGCGAACGAACCGTGGGATTTTAGCAGCTGTATGTTCACGCAAGGTGGACGTGTTTTCCTCCAACACACCCGGATAAAGGAAGGGTGAACAACATCTTGTGTCCACGCTTTTGCGGAGCTCAATTTTGTAGCGTGGCACATTTCCCCCCCTTCTCGGCACCACGAAGTTCGACTGGAGGTGACGTGGGTTTTTGCTGTGAATCTCCGCATCGGAACCTTCCACAGCCCCACGGCAAACAGCACCGCCAATACTCGTTTGAGAGGCGACTTCATGGCATAAAACAACAGGCGTGTTTTTCATTCATTTCTTCTGTTTTTGCCCCCACTCAGCCACCACCCTTCTGCTGTGGATGTGGACGTGTGTGTTTTCTGCCCTCCTCCTCTCCACTTCCACGCAGCACACTGGCCTTAATGCACGAGGATGATGAGGATGATGACAATAACGTTTAATTTGTGATATACATATTTCATGTAGGATTATCGTCCCTTCATCTCAGGCCTGTTGTTGTTTTTGGAAGAAGACATGGAGACTGAAGACGGGGATTACCATCATCATGCATTCACTGGACAATCTTTCATAGCAGTCAATGGACTTTGCAGCAAATAATACTGTTGGGCTGACACTCCATTCACATTTGTCCACATTTAAAACCCTGGTGGACAAACAAGCAATCCAGCATTGATACAAGCCTTTGGGACAACATCATTTGTTTTATATTTAATTTTTGGAATTTTCTTTATTTTAACCCCAGCTTGGATTTTATTTATTATATTATTTTATTCTTTAACATTTTTTTAAACAATAATGTTGAGGAACATGAAAGCTGACAAATTAATGGGCATCTCGACCTTTTTTTGGGGTGTGTTGATGACCCTTTCCACCATGTGCATATGGACCTCATACGGAAAGAGTAAGTGTGATTTTTGCTGACATTTTTCTTAATGATTTATTATTAGTAGGAATGACCCAAATATAAGATAACCCTGAATATTAGACCTGTTTTTGGACAGATATTTTTGAGCACAAAATTAATGTTGTTTTAAATCATGTTTTTAATATCAGGGATACAACTGCCTCAATCTAGATTTGTAAGTTTAAACTACCTTGTTGACCCAAGTCTATGCAACACAATTTTTCAGGACCCACTTTGGAAAAATATTTTGTAAAACAAAAAACTAATCTTTTTTTTTTTTTTAATCATGTTTTCAAAATCAGTGAAACATTTGTCAGAATGTGAGCTTGCAACTACAGCACTGATCCGAACATAAGACAACACTGTGTATAAGATGTCCCATTTTTGGCTAAATATATTTTTAAGACAAAACTGATATATCTTTTTTAAAAATCATGTTTTCAATTTCACTGAAACAAGTGTCGGCATCTGGGTTTGCAAGTTTAAACTACCTTACTGATCCGGATATAAGACGTCCCTGAATATAAGATGACACATTTTTTAAGACAAATTGGATTTTTTAAAAAAAATCAGGTTTTCAAAGACCATAGAACAACTGTCTGAATCCTGATTTGCAAGTTCACCCCACGTTATTGACCTGAATATAAGGTGTGAGTGACAGGAAGAAAAACTTCAACTCCCCCAGAGAGAAGTCGTTTGGCGCCACCTGCCGATTTGCATGAGTAAATCTCCCGATGAACAACTTTTTTCAGCCTTTTTTTTCTAGGGAAGAAATACTGTCTTATATTTGGGTCTTATATTTATTATGTCAATTTATATATTTGTGTGAAAACTTAATGAATAAAATGGTGAGAATGGGTAAAATAAGCTTATATCCATTAAGAAAAGAGTGTTTTAAAGGAATATCCATATAATACAGTCATGGAAAAAATGATTAGACCACCCTTGTTTCTTCAGTTTATTGATCCATTTTAATGCCTGGTACAACAAAAGGTACAATTTTTTGGACAAATATAAAAGGATGACAACAAATATAGCTCATAAGAGTTTAATTTAAGAGCTGATATCTAGCAACTTCCATGGTTTTCTTGATAATAACCAAAATCGCTGAAGTTCTTACATGAATAACTATAGCATTGTATGTAACGTTTATGAGCTATTTTTGTTGTCAGTGTTATATTTCTCCAAAAAAAGGTACCTTGAGTTGTATCAGGCATTAAAATGAACAAGAAACTGAAGGAACAAGGGTGGTCTAATCATTTTTTCCATGACTGTATTTATCTACTAGTACATCTCACATTCACAAGCATTTACTATTACTGTACATTGTGTGAATGTTGGCTGACCATGTGGTGCATTCACTGCCCTGCTCAATCGTGGCAAAATTTGCTTTATGGAACACAAATGCCTCATTTGTTTAATCCTGTCTTATTATTTCAAGAAAAAAACACTATAACGAGACACATGTTGTTGTGATAGTCACGTCTCACGTTCAGCAATACGAGGAGCTGAAGGTTACTACTTTTAGGACCGTGTGGCCACTTTGCCTTTTGTTGTCATCCTCATAGTCTTTAAGTGTTATATAGCACATGACCATCTTTTAGTTAATTTCTTGAAACAAAATGATCACGTTCAGCCTCCATGCTAATAATTGTGCCACATTTCCCACTTTCATGCCTGTAGACCGGCTGATAAAGTGTCTGTAGTGGCCTCAGTGAAGGTTGTTTATTTTCTTTCCTGTCACTGCTTGTTAATCAATGATGTGACACAGCAGTGGAATATCAATGTGAGTTATAGTTGAGATTACATGAGCTCATGGTGCTGCCCATCTTGATGCACGTCTTTTAATGCCTCGTGTCCACTGTGTGTACCTACTCAGCACTAGTGATGTGTTTCCATTGGGAAAAACATGTACTACCAGGCACAAATCAGTGAAAACAGACCTGGTTGTGTTGATTGTAAGAGGAGTGTGTGTGTGTGTGTGTGTGTGTGTGAGTGTGAAGCATTTAATTGGCACCATCTACGGTTAGTAGTTTTAAATCAATGTCACCAGTAGCATTGGGGGTAATTGGAGTACAGGCGTCCTTTGTCCTGTTTCCATGAGTCAGTGTTCCCGCTCAGTTATTTAGAAAAGGAAAACCTGATAGTTGAATTAATCAAAAGTCAAAATCGATATACAATACGTATATTGATATATCGTATATTGATATATATATAGCGATATACAATGTATATCCAGATATTTTTTCCACAAAGCGAGCTTAGACAAAGTCAAATATGCACTTAAAGTTCTTTAATTATAATAAAAAAATAAAATAGTAAAAATAAAATAGTCCATTCTCCTTTTGAAATAAATAAAGAAAATGTAAAATATAATCATCAGTCTTCTTTATAACAAACCTTTAGCTATGATCAAATCCTCAGCTAATACCAAAAGCACAAAAGAACAAAATATGAAATAAAGTGCCCCATTTAAGAGGACATTTTTAAATGTCAGCCGCGACTCAAAAATACTTTACTTTGAACAGTATTTTTTTTTTTACAAAGCATAACCTGAGGAGGTTAAAAGGAGAGACAAAAAAGTGAGTGGAAACACCTTCATTATGTGTAGAAGTACAAATAAACTTGATTGCAAATTTGTTCATTTAAAATTGGCCATCACTTCATCAAAATGAAATTATTTTAATATTTTATCTTGGCTAGCACCTCTCAAAAAAATGCAATGACAATTACTGTATGTTACGTCACCCATATGGTATCGACTCGACATGTTTGACCGGGTACTGTAAAGATAGTACCTTCATTTGCCAATGAAAAAGCAAGCTGATGATACTATTGTAGTATTTAGTGCTTAAGGGGGACCTCGCTCTGTTCATCGTGTTAGCAATGGCTCTCAGGAAATGTTTGTTCGGTTGTGAGGGAAAGCTAATTTTACTTAGCTTTCCTAACGAGTTAAGCATCAACGAAACTTACATGGGATTGTTTTGTGAACATTGGCCAATACGAAGCTGGGCTATCCACCAAACTGTTGCCGAAGTTCGACGCCTTTCCAACGTTACTTGGTTGTGTTGAAGAGTCAGAAGAGCAAGCTGTAACAATTGATCAGTGTCGTAACTGTGTTTATTTTCTGTAAGTAATCGGGCAAAAGCGGTTGTCTGTGTAGCGTTATAGAGTGTGCATACAGGGCTGTATGTTAAAAGCGGACATTTTAAAAAGATAAATCGCAGTTTACGATCAACTCCTATACCGGCAAAATTAGAAAGTGGTCTTCAGCAGCTGTCCGGAAATCCTCGGGAGCACTTGGGAGTGTGACCAATCACAGCGGTGTGGGCTGTGATTGGAGGGTGGTGGTAAATTACACAGACCGTTTGGGTGGGAAGCAGGAAACCCAAGGAAACATTGCTGGAAGAGGCGCCGAGTCTGGAAGATCAAGAAAGCTTTCTGTGCTGCGTGTAGCTGCTCTATAGGAGTCCAGAAGTCAATACAAAGGCCTGAAAATGAGTATAGTAGGTCTCCTTTAAAAGGAAAGGAAAGCATGACAAGTTGTCGATGTATTATGGTCCTAATATTGTATGAGCTAGTTACAATGTCCCAAACAGCTGCATAAATTCCTTATCTGCAAGTCTTTCTTGTGCGTTACCATGCATGTGTGACAAGCCCGTGTCAAGGATGTCAAAGTGTGTCAGTAGGCTAGTTTACGCCATTGCAGCCTCGCGCTGTCCCGTGGCTCCTCCTGTGGCTGCCAGCTGAGGTTTTCAATGCTTAATTAAACACTTTATTTCAAGTGGCCAATTTTTGCCTTCGCTCGAACGCAGCACGTACAGTACAGTATTACATCCTGGCCCCGCTTAATTACACAGACATCCTGAGACAAAGAGTGTATATGATTTGCAGATCCATCATTTATTCATCTATCCGTTTCACAAAGCAAAGCAGGACATTGTCATAATTATGGACATGGTCACCAAACAACATAGAATCCTGAAATCAAATAATTGTAATTGAAATGTTCTTACGTCAACGCCAGAATATACTTGTTGGACAGTGACAATCACTTTCAGCTATTGATGTTCGATACTGGCTTTTTTACCAATAACATCTCATATCTCCTGTCATGGAATTAGCACATGGTGGTGACCCACAGTGTATGTTATATATATATTTTATGCCAATATAGGGCCGATATTATTGGACATCCCTACTCTCAACACAGCAGGGCTGTGGAAGTTACTGTTACACAGATACTGTCCCACCTTTGTTACGGCTCTGATACAACATACTGTACAAAGCTGGACATTTTGCGGGTTGACTTGATCCTTCCATTCCTTGTCGGTGCTGTACACACAGAACAGACAACACAGAAACAAGCCATCCTTTCGGGGAGAAAGTGAAATTGAAAGAGGCTTTTAATTGATGAAGCTTATTTTGCCGCACACATTTTGTGCACCTTTTCTAAATGTTATACGCATTCTGAGAGTTTGATTTTAGGGTTTTTGGGTGCAACTTTAAAGGTGTATTTGTAGGGCAAAATCAGTGTTCATTTTGACACCAGTTTATAAATTTGTTTTAGTTTTTTTTTGGGTGGGGCTGAAATGTATACTGTGTTAGTGTTAGTCATGCTTTAGTCATCCGAATGGATTAAGAATATGAAAATGAACTAAAATTACAAGTTACCTGCAAAACTGCAAAGCTTCTCATTAATAAAATTCATTATAAAAAATAACCTGCTCTCATTGCATATATCAGTAGCTCAATAATTTCACACTAACCTCAGGGATTTCTTTGACCTGAAATTAAAAAAACATTTCAACCTTTTTTTCAGATGCTGAATAATATTATATGAATAATAATAGCTAGTACAACTACTACATGAAATACTAAATCATCTAACACACTAGGCATCTGTAATCCAACTCTGCTCTTTGTCGGCAGTAAAAACAGCAGTAAACATAACAACTACAAAGAAATAACAGATTATTGTCACTTCTCTAATAAATTTCACATGTCAGGATGACTCACCTGATGATGCTGCTGCTTCAAGTTTGTTGTGTTTTTAGCTGTGATAATCGCTCCACGTGGTTGTTCTCCATAGCATCAAAAAGGAAATGGTAATGGTTTTAGTTTATTTTGAACATGAATACAAGGTTACATTGGAGTACATTTTATGTTTACAGTTATACAATTTACACAATATACACAAGGGAGTAGGAAGAAGCAGAGCTTATTCAATCCTATCCCTTCTCCGTATCACAGCAGTTACGAATAAATTTGTTTACTTCCTGTGCTCAATATATACAAGTTACCAATTTTTTAGTGACAGAGGAAAATGATAAAGATGTGTAATTGTACGGGTCACAGTTTGTAAATGGCTATGATGGTAATATCGATACTTGTAATGTAATATCTCCTCTTTTGCTAAAGAGAATTGTTTTACATTATTGGGTAGCAGGTTTGCTTTGTGCATGATTTTATCTTTTAAAATATAAGGGTGTCCCGATTCAATATTGATATCGGATACTGGCCCAATACCTGCAAAAAAAAACAAGTATCGGCCTGAACCTAAAATCCCCGATGTTGGCACTCAGATACAAGCAGTCCATTGCTGCCGCCACGCCAGTAGTTTTATCCAGCAGCGCCAAATTCAGCATGTGATCACAACAGTGTGTGCTAGCATGTTTAACAAGGAGAAGTGATGTTGGCTGTGTGGCAGTTTTGTTTGATAAATTCCAAAAAAGATGTTGTACCTGAGTGCAAAACTTGGCATGCACAAGCTTTTCATGGTGGCACAGAACCAGGGAAGTTGAATACGACCAACCTCATTGCGCATTTGAAGCAGCATCATAAAAAAAAAACGACATGAGGTCATGACTCCCTCTCGCATCCACCACTGTTTTTGCAAAGCGCGAGAAACTCCCACGGAACAGCAAAAAGTCATTGGCTGTAAGAGAAAAGAGTCAGCCCCTGTAAGTGGTAGGTAATGTCGAGTTTAAAATCTTCATTGAGTACCTCAAGCTTCACTACATTATGCCTATTGTGGACAAAACTACACACCAGATGCATTACGAAATAAATAGGGCAGTTTTTCCTATTCCTATTGTTGCTGACTAATGTTCTCTGTTTGCGTAATATCACTTGATCAAGCCTTTTGTAACATTTCACTCTACAAAACAAGTATTAAAAGTATGTATGATTTGTGTTAATATCAGGCAATTATTCAAGGCTGCAATATTGGTATCGTATCAGAACACCCCGATTTAAAAATGTACTACATCAGTGAATTTCAATATTTGTGATTACAGGAATAAATGTATCCATATGTCTACTCTTTTCTTTCTCCCAGTTGTAGATAGATATATTGCAGCATACGCTCTCCTTTTCGCGGCGGAAAATTCCCTCCCTCCCTCACATAGACAGTAGTTCTGATTGGATGTCCTCTGTAACTCCCACCCCTACCCACCCACCGCCTCAATAGCTGTGATTGCACATATTGCTAACTTGACCGTTCTGTCAGTTAATGTCATCATACTTTTTGTCTATATGCATTTGTTTTGATTGTTGATGAAGATTGTTGACGAAAACTATGACAAAAATGAATCGCCAACGGAACTAACGCTCGTCAAAACAGAATTGTGTGACCTTTGACTTTGTTGTGCTTCTTTTCTCTTAAATCCTTGCAGAAAAGGCTTGCACAAGCGTGATGCATTTTTAATAGATTACTTCCTTACTTCCTAGTAGAAAAAGGGGTTGTCTCTTGAATAATATAGAAGTAAACTCAAAGTATGAGTGATCAAACTAATCAGCTGTAAGTACTTGCATGCCCTTTTACCTTCTCCCAACAGATGGAGAATTTTTGTGTGTGAGAGTTGTTGTGACGAGTGTGTGTGTCGTGTTACTGATTTGTTTTCTGGTATGGGCTATCTGAGCCCCACTGTTTGAAGTGAGGTCCACTGAGGGGAAGTGGCCCACCAGACCAGTGGTCAGATGACTTCCAGTATGCTGAGGATTAGAGCCAGCTGATGTGGCAGGTGTTGAGGGGATGTGACCGCCCTATGACCAGCTCCCAGCTCTTTCCTTTCCTTTTTTTGTCACATGTGAAGAATCACATAATGACGTAGTAGAAGTGCTAATCCCCATGAGCGGGTTTTAGGCTAATATGAAGACTGACCACAGCATTCTTTTCTGCCTTCGTAACAAGCTGACGTCAGCTGGTTGTCACAGTTACTGTAACCGACAAAGTATGACATGACCAAAGCCTTTATGAATGTGCTCTCTAGGGCGCACTCACACTAGGCAATATGTGCATGCACAAGAACTTTGACGCATCCACAAACTAATTTAGTCATGTAATTAATGCGATAGCTCTTCCATGAAGTTATTCATGCTAGGCACCGACTTGCATAATAGAAATAAACATAACCTCTCTAAATAATGCAAGTCCAAGCCCTTGGTGCGCTTGTTCATGACGAGCATATACATATCTCATATACCTTTATAAACAATGCAATCGTTCCACTCGGCAATTAACAGTAACCTTCAGTTTGCATGGGAGAAATAAACAGAAATTAACAGAAAGGTAAAAAATAATACACAAAAGTCAAAGTCAAAAACCCACAGTGCACCACATACGGACACGTGTTTTTTGTGATATTAAGACTTTTTTCTCAAAACACAACATTCCAACTTACACCCTTTTGTTGTTACATTACAACCAGGGGTGTCGCAAGACACCCAGCTGTTCCGTTTGTGTTTACTTTGCCGACCAAATGTCTCAGTGAGTGTTGACTGTCTGGATGAAGACTCTGCATCTTCATGTGTAGTTTTTTTCCCAAATGGGAAAACTGGGTCAGGCGGATATGTTTGATGCGGGCGAGTTTGTTTTCTTGCCTTTTATGTTGCTACCACTTTCGAATAAGTTGGCCATTATGGCTCGTTCACGTTGATGGGCTTACCCTGCTCATTATTGATAACTTCTACTATGTTTCTTTGCATTGCTCCTCACAAAACTCCACTCTTTTACTGTGTGTGTATGTTGCTGGCCCCGCCTCCCCCCACAGACACAAAACGACTGTATGACTGACGAGGTCTCACTCTGTTCACTATTGTTCTGTGCGTCTAGGTGCAGAACCAATGCACAGACTGATTACCTCTTCCTGCCTGTTTTTGAGGTACTGGACACTGATTTTTAAAAAAATACAATAAAAAGCACCATGCCAGGGTCTCAAACCACAATTGTCCATGTTATGTGCCGGCAATATTACAATTGCGCCATGCTGATAGAGACAATGTGGGGAAACTCCTCAATAAATGTCTGCCAGATTTCAGAGATACCAATACTGTATCGCTATTAATATACAGTCCCCTTATTTTGAAATACATCGTCACCGATTAGCCTGACCTATGTTACTGCTTGGAGTTAGTGACTAATTTCCACTGATGATTGGTGGTACATCAGTCCTTACAAAGTTGGCGCTCAGCCAAATGTAACAAGCGTAAATAGAATGCTGAAGGGTTCATCCAAACATCTACACTACAACATCACAACATCAGGAGCAGTTGAGAATCAATATTTATCTAATAACATGACAAACATATTAAACATTTTAAAGAAAATACATCTACCCATCAGAGGTGTCAAATCCTCCTACTCAGTCAGCCATTGCAGGCATAACTTGGCTTGTTGAACAGTTGCTCTGGTCAAGCAATCAGAGGACCGAAAAGTGCTGATGTCACTGTGGTCCGGCTTGCTGATTGCTGAAGTCTGATTGGCTTAAAAAAAAACAAAAAACAGCCCCACTGCTAATAGTGTGTATGTGACATAGACCAACACACTACTGGAAGCACTGCAGTCAAGAAACACGCTACGAAATGAAAATAATTGATTGTTGGAATAAATTAATATAATTTTATGGAACAAATACTAGAATTTAAGTTGTAAATGTAGTTTAATGATTCTCATAGTGTTCAGGCCAGCAGAAAAGGCCTAGCTGGCCCTGACTGCACGCCACTGAAAATGTATCATTTTGTCTCGTAATATTACATTTTTTATTCTTGTGAGATTACCACTTGTAAGAATACTGGGACTTTTTATTTTCAAAACATTATGTCTTTTTCTTGTGACATTAAGACTTTTTTCTTACAATATAACAACTTTTACAAGAATTACAAGAATGAAGTTATAATTTTCCTAATTTTGTCATTGTATTGCAGCATTATTTTTTGTCATAATACTAGAACATTTTCCTCATAATAATTACTTTTTGCAAAATTACCTTTTTATTCTCAAAACTTTACCACTTTTTTCTTGTAACTTTACAACTTTTTCTTCTAATTATTATTTTTTCAGTGTGGCCATCATACTCTTGTACGCTCTCTATGGAGTGTCATTTTTGTAAATGAATTAAATGAATTACAAACAAAGAGTTTCCTGTGCAAATAAAAACAATAATAAGTATTGCTGCAGCCTTGATGACATTTTGACGCCCGAAAATGAAACTGTGTCCTTGAACCCAACACTCTCACAGAGAAGAATGTCCCTCCTAATCTTGCCGGAGTTTACAGCTGCATGCCTGGTGAAGGATGCAATTATGCGTTTTCCCATAATGCTCTGTCAGTGGCATGATGATAAACAGCGCGACATTCGGTCTCTGTAAGTCTATAGTTGACGCTCATGTTGCCGTCAGCTGAAAGGGATACTAATTTTGTTTAAAAATAGCCTCTGTTTACCGAATTAAAATCAGATTAGGCGCCCATTAAGCTCTGTTTGGGTCACAAAATGGGGTCATGTTTTAGAGTGTGTGTGTGTTTTTTTTTTTTAGGGACAGACACTGGAGTGCAGCGGGCCAAGGTTTATCAATCATAAACATGAGCCGACAGATCCCATTCCGCTGGCCAGATAGGCGTGTTTACTGAGCAGTGTGAAGAGCAAAGACAAGCAGACGGGGCTCGTTTTGGCTTGCCTTCAATTTCACCTCTTCCTGTTTACGTAATGATGAATGAAAGCTTTGCTATCGAGACGCCGCTCCGGCATTGTTGGCCTCGCAGCGCACTGACTCACCGGCAGCCATCACAAGCAGCCTGCAGGCTTAAGTTTAGGGTGAGAACTCTCCCCAATCCCCTTTTTGAAGGAAATGATTGGCATTCCTGGTGGTTAACTAATGAGGAGAGAGAGGTGGCTTTTACTTTCTTTCTCCGCTTCAGCCTTGCCTTTTAGGATTTCAGTTTGTAGCTGAAATCTTCCACTTGCAACCCTCCAGCCTCTCCATTGCCTGGCCCTGATTTTAATAATGGCCTCATCAGGAAGTGGGGGCTGAGAGTTTCTCTACTAACAAACAAATTAGCCTTTGTGTGCCAGTAGCTCCACTCCTCCTCCCTCGCCTTCCTACTGCGCACGCTGCCTGCAAGAAAATTCTTAATGAAAAAAAAAGACTGCAGCCTGGGGGTTTCGTGTTTGATTGCAGCATGTATTTTATTTATTTGTAATTTTAGCGGCGTCATCATTCTTAATGGAACCAGTGAGATAGATGGTTAGATAAACAAATTCAGCTGCTATTTTGCCACTTCAAATAATCCCACAGAGCACATGTGACATTGCCTCCCAGCCATGTTTTTTGACTGGGATCATGAACTCCAGTTGGAAAACATGGCTGTTTGTCTCCTTAGACACACTATGACAGTGGCTGCTCCACTGTGTTAAGCCTCTGTAAGAACATAACAGGTTTAAGCAAGGAGCTCATATGTCAAGGCATTTCCTGCACTGCTTGTTGAAGCCCCAACCTTCACTCTGCAAAACAGTCAAGAAGTAAATGTAGCGCTGTTAAATATATAGAAATAACATGTAGCCCCAAGAATAGTGCGCTCTGAAACTACTAATTTGTGTTTAGACAAACAAATTACCCCTCTGCGATCAATAAAGTTTCTCTATCGCAATTCCTTTGATCCACCGTGGGGAAAATTAATCATCAATTGAATAATCTGTAATTTTTCAATCAAAATTAATATTCCATGTCACAATTTACACATACGCATATTTTTTAAACAAAGCATGAACTGGAAATGTAGATAGCATAGCTGACATCTTCTCCTTCTTCAGACACAAACTAGTTAAGGCTGAATCAACTGTGCCTCTGTTGGATGCAGCCAAGTAGTGCACTCCATTTTTTCTCAATTGATTCAAAACGTGCTCAATCACCAATTAGTTTTATGCAATCAAAAGAAAGAATGATGTGGAATTTTTTTTCTAAATATTATATTATTATATATGAATATTTTATATGTATATTTTAGAATTATTATTATAATATTAATAACTTCTATTATACTTTGGCAATTATTAACCCTGCCGCAATTGCCAACACTCTAAAGCTATTTGTAGGACTAAAAAAACAACACACAATTTAACCCTTAAAATTAACATGTATTTTTAAAAATATGATCATATTACCAGTTGTTGTGAATGACATTTATTAGCGCTGCAAATCTCTTTGTGACAGACGATTTAAATCTAGATACACAAGTTACGATATATAATATATTTTATATAATATATTTAAAAAAAACAATAATTTGATATGATTTGATTCAGTGTAGAAACGATAAGATTTGATTCGATGTAGACAATCTTAAATTATAAAATATAGATGCCAATTATATGAAAGTGGCATTTTTACAGTATTTTCAAATGTGTCAAAGAGCGCATCATTTCCCCAAGTATGCTGTAAGGCACTGACAAAAATAAACAGAATAACATGTCAAATGTATGGCTGCGCCGATCAGGGTCTTATGCTGCCGATTGCGATATCCGAATCGGTAGATTTTTGAATTTGCTATTGTCTATATGATATGAAAAAGAGAACCATAAACTCACCTTCATTTAGACAAAAACATACTGTATATGACTTAATTTTCAAGAGAACATATATCACTGGTGAAAGTCATAGAGGATGAGACGCCTTCTTTAAGGAGACTTTGCATGTGAGTACATTGGTGGAGCTCTAGCAGGACTTCCACTAGGACGTAGGTGGGTTCCAAGTGAGAGAGCAGCCGGCCAACCCGGTGTCTTCCACCGCTGACGAATGATGGTCATCATGAATTCAATCGTTATTATATACTGTAGTGTCCAGCGTTTTGGCTACATTAGCTGCCGTTTGACTGATGATCACATTATGATACTGAAACTCACAATTGTATTGTATTGTATTTGTACTTTATTTATCCCACAGCGGGGATACACAATACTCTGTCAAGTGTTTATTCTTCAAATGCTGTATTAAATTAAGGGAAAGGCTTCTTGAGACGTCATCTGTACTTCTGTGAAGTAGTACAGAAGTTCAGAGTTCACAGAAGTACAGATGACGTCTCAAGAAGCCTTTCCCTCGATGGACAACTCCTGTACGACTGAGAGCCTACACAGACGTATTAAATTAAAGCTTTTTAACATGCTCCCCTGACGAGATTTTTCATGGCATTTTGTGCAGGGTCACATGCTATGCACATGCCGATCACGTGCTTTTTCACGGAAATCGGCCGATTTTGATCGGTGGCCGATTAATCTGAGCATCCCTAGTCAAATGTAACAAAAAAGACTTGCTGAATGAATCATGATTTCATTTGATTTTGTTTGATGGGATCCATATAAACTAGAACATTGTAAAAACACAAGTGTTAGCATTCAGTCCAGTCAATAATACAAAATAAATAAATACAGCCGTGCAAAGTCCCTCAAATAATGACCCATTTCTTCAAAAGTGGCAAAAATGTGTCCAAGCAAAGATAAGTCAATAGCACGATTTGCTACACGGTGCAATGAAAATGCTGTGTTAGTTTGGAAACGTAAACAACATACATAACATACTGAAAATGTCATAACAATAATAAGCGTGCAACATTTCAGACAGAGCATAGTGTTGTCAACACTCCAGATAGGTAACAAAGGTGCAACATTTCAAAGTAAACAAATATTTATATGGTGCAGTACTACACTGCAGCTTACTGAGAGTGCTCCCTAATGTTTTGCCACTCTCATGTTGCTAAATAAAATAACCATATCGTATGAAATTAGTATTTCAAACAACCTCAGTTGGCTGCGGTGTCATTATTTGCTGAAACATGTGAACATCGAGGTTCAGATTGTTAAATCATGTTGTAACGCCTCGGCAACATGACAGGTTGCGTCCATGAAGGTGTTTAAGTTCATCCAGCTAACCTCAAAAATAAACCATTAAAAGGCAAGCACATTAAGAGAAGGAATGTTTGGTAATTGTTGGGGCAATGAAAGGGAAAGTAGCTTGTCATCAATAATAAATTGTGTCGTTATTGTCAACGTCTTTGTGAGTGTGTGAGAGGATGCCCCAGGCACTGTGGTGTCAAGTGACGACTCCTAAGCGGTTTGGGTCTAATTTACATCCTGATGTAATATACTGAGGGTGCATGGATGTGTTATCATCCCATCATTTTTTTCACAAGACTGTACTGAATATATTTGTTTGTGTAAGGTAACTCTTCTTCTCCTGAACCGCTGCATACAAAAGGGGGAAAATTTGGAAGAACATGAATTTCTACTGTGTTACCTGTGTTATTATTTTTCTGACAAATACACCACATGGTGACGCTATTATTAAACTGTAAAGTTTGAGCCCCGTAAGTTGGATTGACTTGAAATTTCTTACACAGCACGCAAAACCTCCTCCTTAACATCAGCATGTTATAGTGAATCACCACAAAATTTGGTACTCGCATTTCAGGGACTGACAAACACATGTATGTAAAATTTTATCAAAATTGGTTGAAAAACATGGCTGCCATCAAGCAAAACGTACGGCCTGAGCAATTAATTGGTCAAGTCATTGACCATTTGACGACATGTCCCTCTATTTCTTCCAGTCTGCGGTCCCAGTATTGATATCCGAAACGACATCAGCGAGTTCAAGCTTCTGGAGAACTGCACTGTCGTGGAGGGCTACCTGCAGATCCTCCTTATCAAGACCAACAACAGCAAGACCAAGAACCAGGAGGTGTTCCGCTCCCTCAGCTTCCCCAAGCTGACTGTCATTACGGACTACCTGCTGCTGTTCCGTGTTCCCGGCTTGGACAGCCTGAGCACGCTCTTCCCCAATCTCAGCGTCATCCGCGGGCGAAATCTCTTCTACAACTACGCCCTGGTGGTCTACGAGATGACCAGCCTGAAGGATATCGGCTTGTATAACCTGAGGAACATCACTCGTGGGGCGATCCGGATCGAGAAGAACCCTGAGCTCTGCTACTTGGACTCTGTGGACTGGTCTCTTATTATGGATGCTGAGTTTAACAACATTGTGAGTGGGAATAAGAAGGCCAAGGAGTGTGACAATGTCTGTCCTGGCATCATGGAGGATAACCCGCTCTGTCAACAGACCACATTCAATAACAAACAGGAGTACCGCTGCTGGACCTCCAACCGATGTCAGAAAGGTAAGCCCAGTTCTTCTCTCAGTTTTCTAATGTTATTTCCTGCATGTTGGCACGTTTCATTCTTACAATCTGACAAATCCTGTGAAGCCATTTCGTCTTTTGCTTTAATTTCCGTCTACAGATCTGCAGGATTGTCCTCGCCTTGCCAGTGCAAACATCTTTGCTCTGTTCATTATATAGGGTTGTCTCGTCTTTAGGGCTATTTTTTTTAGGCTATTTATGGAGCTGCAGTATAGAGCAGCAGGTATTAGTTGAGAGACCTACTTTGCTTGAGGTTGAAAGTGACTCTGCCAAGAAATCAGCTAGGCTACCTGTCTGGACTTTGTCAGTTAAATATTTGCCTTAGGGACTTTTTGGGGGGGGACGGTGGGGGCGATTTATGAAAGGGGGTGTATTGACAAATCATTTTGGGGGAGAGTCATCCCTGTTTAACTCCAGCGTTTGGGTTGTGCGAAAAACAGTTCAGATGAGGGTCATGTGACCCGTCTGAAAAGTCTGAAACTTGATTTGCAAGTTTAAACAACCGTATTGACTTCGCTGGGTTCTGTATACAAGGCACAGACGAATAAATGCCCGATCTACCGTTCCGGCTATTTTGCTCACCTTTAGTTCACCAGACCTTCATGTAGACTTGAATCACATTTTTGATTGCAGTCTATTGTTTTCTGACTTGAATTCCAAGTACTTCCTTCTCAAAGTATTGTGTTTCTCATACAATATATCCCTTTCCCTTGGCCACCCATGCACTGTTCCCAACATTTTCCTCCTAAGGTCGGGGTCAGGAATGATTATTCAAGCGTAAAGGAAGGGTCACGCACTTTTATTGTTGCACTACAAAAGGGCCGCTCATGGGTTTTTGTCAGGGGTCCTTCAGTCTGTTTTAAAAAGCCTTTAAACCCAAACAATAGTTGTCAATTTGGATTCATCCCAAAGGCATTTCCAGTCTGTTTTTTTTTGGATGAAGTCCGACTATCTTATCTGACGGAGTCTAGCAGGACCCTTAATTTGTAGCAGAAATCCTTCACCTTCAGATGATGGTGGGAAAATGCTTCTCTGACCCGTTTCTACTGGAGACCTGTTTACTGCTCCCATAGTCAGTTAGTCTCAAACCCACCCAGCCCCCAACCCTCCCACCCATCCCTCAGAACAAATAGTGGAGATCAAGCTTGCATCCTTTCCCTAGTGACTTCCCTCAGTGCTTCTTGATGGACTTTATTGTTGTACTTTGGGTTGATTTGTGTTCGTGTTGGCTGACCTATGTGCTGTTATTGATTGTTTTGATCCATAAAACATCGGCAATGGAATTTAAAGAATTACTGTGGTTTGAAAATATATGTTCTCAAGGTCTAAAAAAGGCTTTGTTTTTGAGAATAACGCAAAGTCATTGGCAGTAATCGACTTTACGTGACATTGTCCCGTAACGGTGTAAAACTGTGAGACCCTCTGTTGTTCCCCTCACACGAGAGCATGTTTTGAAGCAGTCTCAGAGGCCCAGGCCGAGGTCAGGGTAAATGCATTCATCTAGAGGGGGGCCTTGAAGACTCAAGGCTGCAGATAAAGGCTTCAGAGAGGAGGGACAATAAGAAAATAAGAATTAATAATAGGACAGACTGAAGCTTGACGATGATGGGCTGTGATATTCAAAGATAAATTTATTTAACAATTTGTGGGTTATTCATCTTTAAAATAAGAGTAATTACGCTGGCATTGCCGCTTCATTCCCTTCGATATGAGGTTAGCGTTGGAAATTCAACATAAGTTTGTTAATAAGCGAACAATAAATGAATGAAAGCTAAAATTACAATTATGAAAACTTTAATTGAAGGCAATTAGTGTTTCACCTTTAAGTCAAAATTCTTGTTAAGTTCTTTAGCCTGTTCAAAAAGAAGTCTTAAGTCTTCATATAGTGTCTTTTACTAATGAAGATATCACTACGTTTTCCTGTTTGACTCTGGGGACGATCAATTCATCAATTATTTGTTTTTTAAAATATTCTTTTTAGTAGAATGATGTTCTAAACTTCTATTTCCATGCCGCTGTCATCTTTAGCACAATAATGATGCCATAGTTGACGTCTGTGTGTTTGTAGCTCAACATCCCGTAGCTATAATCTGGGAAGCCATCATATGGTTCTTCTTTATATCGCAAACTACCTGCAACCAAATAACCTTTGATGATTGTAGCCAAGTAATGCACGCCCGTCACTTATTATATATAATATTTATGTAGCTTCAAAGTCTATTCCATTTAGGGTGCCCTAAAACAGTCAAAGATTCCTTCCTGTTGCTTTTAAGACTAATAAACCACCTTCTTCTTCCTGCTTGTCTCCTCCCTACACCCTGACATAATTGTCTTATTTTTCCTTCCGCACAGATGTTCCTTCAAGGGCATGCAGTGGTTTTCCTAGTCAATACAGGCCCTGTCTCCTCTTTAATTACACTCCATGAGGCAAGGAGGAGGGTTTTGTAGCCTAACACACCACTTTAGCCTCTGGGCCTTTTTCAGCTCATTCATAGCAAAGTCTGCTTCCCACATGTTTGTCCACTTTCCCGCAACAGTGTGGCGTTTAAGAGGGGGCCCCGCGGTGCTGAATTGCCATAATAAGTCAGTCCAATTAATAGTTGGCCTGAGTGGGAGTGATGGCGCCGAGGATGCGTAGATTGGTGTTTTTTCTTCCGAGGCAGGCTAGGCAGCGATGGGTAGAGAGGCTGTGACCGACGAGCCGCATGAAAGAGGCGGAGCTCTAAGCGAAAATGTCAGACAAATGTCAAATATACAAGCTCAATGCTAAGCTCTCACTAAAGCTCGGAGGAGTGAAAACAGCGCTGTAGTAAATCTTTCGCAGTCTTTCCTCACTCCTCACATCTCTGATTGTCCTTGTCAGTCACTCTTCTGGTGTTTCCGGCTCTCTATTTTCACCTCACCTCTTTTTCCGCGGTGCTTATCAGGAGCTGTTAACATCTCCGCCTGTCAGATATCTCTTGTCCGAGGGCCTCCTCTCATCGCAGCAGCGCCGGCCAACTGGCTTGTTTGTTTAGGCCCCAAATCCTCTGACATGACACGTTGTTTGCTTTGAGTTTGTGGGGGATCCTGTGACTACAAAAAATGGCTAGCCTGCTTCAAATTGTCCTCCTCAGGTCCTCAGACCATTTTCACAAAACCACGGCTATTTTAAAATATGGACGTTAATTCATATGGGGAAATTAACATCTCTTGTCGATGTCATTTTATAAATATTTGTAATAGGATGAATGTTTTGAACCAGTGTCATACCGAGCATAATATTGCTGGCTAAAGTTTTTATGGCATGGCTGTAGCCTACCTACCCATAGCTGATGTTGCGCTTCTGCAGACAGCAGACTAATTGTGACTGAATAAATAGTGCCTCTGCGGGTTGCAGACAAGTTGTGCACTTCATTTTTGTACTTTGTCCCTGGAAAACGTTTTATAATGCTGGCCACGGTGTTGTTTTCATTGTTTGTGTATGTACAGGAAGAATCCTCTTGCAATCGCTTCTGGCAACTAAATGGTTAAATATTGCTAGGAGATACATCTTTTAGGCATCCAGGACACAACCCCTGAATACCTGCTCAGTAGTGAGAGTATGCAAACATTAGCATCCACCACCAATGCGATCATTTTCTATGAAATCTGGCACTTGTGTTCATCATGACAGGACGCATTAAAATCATCAAAGAACTATGCAGTAAGACGCACAGGTAGTCGGCCATTTGGGCGGAGATTGGCAGCAAAGTTTTCTGATAATGAAGAGTTGTAAAATATTAAGCACCGACCATCTGTGTGTCCGATCGACAGAAAATCCAGCAACCATGTCCATCGTGACAAATGAAAATCATCAAAGAACCACAGGTAATTGGCCATTTTGGTTTGAAGGTGGCATATGTCATGAAACTGTCAGAACTCAGCTCCACAAGCTTGGATCCTCGCAACATAGCATTTCTTGTTTATGTAATTGGAATATGAACTTAGAATTATTTACTGATTAAGAACCAGGATGTCCTAAAGGTTTTAAGGTGGATATCGCTGAAGAAAATCTCTCTTTTAACTAAGAATATATTCAGTATTTATTTTTTACACAGGAAGACCCTCGGTGCTTGTCCTTGCCCTGAACCCAACGCACTTCAATACTGCAGTGTTGAAGCATTTTGCAGCCTTGGCTGTTTTAAAGAGCTGTGCACTGGCTCAGGAGACTTTCTCCATGTGATAATGTTGACTACATCCTTGCCAAAAACACACTAGATATCTCCAGGCTCAAGATTTTTTTTATCGTGAGGGGTTTTGAGGATTAGTATGGCTGCATAATATTGTGAACCATCAACTTACTAGTCTTCACATAAAACTTTGATTAAAAATGTTATTGAAAAGATTGGAAAAACTTGATTAATGGAGCTTCCATTTGACTTATTCTGTCTGTACAGTGCCTGTGCTGACACAAAAATGAAACAAAAAGCTTGCTTATGTTTTTTAAGTTTGCATTCAACTGGATTTTATTAATGACAAGTCGCATATACTGTATACTAGTGTAGTAATTTCCTGCTGTCTCAAATGCAGCATAGGCTACAGGTAGTCCTCAGTGAACGTTTCGTGAGTATATAAATTAATTTCTAACATCATTTTGGTCTGTAAACACGAGACTCGCTAGAGAACTAGTTACAGCGCACGCCGCCGGAAGAATATGCGCGGTGTGCAGCACGAGAATGAAGTGTGTTCCTCCTCAGTCACACTGAGGAAGAATAACCTTGCTTTTTAGTTAACTTTTTACACTTCATTATACTCCCAAGTGGCAGTGTGCCATAGAAAAGGAAAGCCATCATCAAGGAAATGAAACATGCTAAAAAGCTGAGAGAAAGGAGACACACCCACCAATATGGCCGCTCTTTTGGTCTCAACTGCTGCACTGTCGTGACCATCATTATTTGTAAAGGTTATTGAATACAAATGAATGCTAGAGGGGTCATGGATTCCATGCTCTGTTCCAAGGAGATGTGGGAGACTAGCCTGGGACAATATATTTAGAAGGTAGAAAGGCCTGCAAAACATAGCAACAGGGATAGAAGTAAGACGTTCTCTTTTTATGACTGTTTCATTAAATTGTTGTATTTCGTCTTTTTATTATTATTATTATTATTATTATTATCATTATGAACGGGCATAATGAGCCTTGTTTACTCATAACATAAATAATAAATCACAACAAACAATAATGAATAATGTCATTTTGGTGTGTTTGGGTAATTTATGTAATGCGTCACGTAATGTGATCAACACGTCGCCCGAAAATCTTGAACTTAGACACCCCGGAAGTGTGTGATGTGTATGCAGTAGAGGATAAAATACTCAAGTATCAATTGTGGACCCTTGGTGTATTTTATCAGCGGGGAAGAGGGGGAAAAGATGTTGCATGTGTTTGTAATGAAATGAATGGGATGGCGACAGGGTGGGGAAGACAAGCGGGGAAAGTGAGCGAATGTGCCGGTAGTTGGTCGTGCTCCGTAACACGCTAAAATTCGACTTACATCACAGTCTAGCAACGTAACCCATTTGTAACCCAAGGACTACCCGTAGTAGTAACACACTGATGCTAGCACTGATGGAAAGAGGTCTCCTGGCTGCTCCACTGCTATTTTAGAGCATTAAAATGAGTGCTCCAGCCAAAAGATTTTGAATGTATTATGTAAATGTCAAATTTAACACATTGGTTGTTCCATACGCATAATGAAAATGTATTTTAAAAAAGCTAAAGAAAATAATTCCAGTTTTGATTTCCTGATGCCACACAGCATGTCTCATTGCCCACACTTTTGCACCTGGCCTGCCTGCATTCTGCTCCATTTAGTAGGCAAACGTGGGCAGCCTGCCAGCATGAATGCCAGAAGATCTACAACTCCATCAGTCATCCACGCCTGCCATCGGACGGACACCTGACTAATCTGATACATCATCTTCTCCACTGTGTGGACTGAGGCCTTCGTATTAAGTGGCTACTTATCCTACACATTCCAACCTTTTGCGTCATGGAGATAACTTACATTATGTAACATGCTGTTTGTCTTT
The DNA here is from genome assembly GCF_027744805.1 of Dunckerocampus dactyliophorus. Lineage (NCBI taxonomy): Eukaryota > Metazoa > Chordata > Actinopteri > Syngnathiformes > Syngnathidae > Dunckerocampus > Dunckerocampus dactyliophorus. The sequence continues at coordinate 18,098,706 of NC_072823.1, forward strand.
TTACAATAGCCCCTTTTTAAAAGAAGAGGTGTGTCTTGTTTGGTCTGTTTTCTTCCCAGACGCTTGTCTCAAGCCATGTTTAGTTTGCAGTATTTAATCAATCTGTCAGCTCAGTGTTGCCTATTAGAGGCATATACGGTAGAAGCTCTGGTGCCGTCTGAGGCAGTGACTCATCCTCTGCTTTCACCACTCATTCATAAATCTGCTTGAATACCGTAGCTTCCTCTCAGAGCTGTGGGGGCCCTTGGCTCTGCGGTAGGCTCCCCTCATCAGTCCTGCTTCAAATGGCAGGAAGCATTGGGGATGGATGGTGGATGTCTCCAGCGGCTTTCCTTGTAAGTCCTTACCCCCCTTTGCTTCAGCCCTTCATACAGCACAGATCAGAGAAGCCGTTCACTCATGACAGTTATTGCAGTCACAATTATAGAGTAAAGGACGGTAAATGACATTTGTGGTACCCCCCATGGATTGTGCTCAAAATGCTTTGGAAGACCATACATCTCATACAGATATCCTCAAAGTTTTACCATCATTACACAAATGGTCACTGACGTATGGCCAAGTAATTGCTAAGTTCCCTTTGTGCCCCTGCAAATACTGTAGGTTTTGCTTGATGGCAACCGTGTTTTTCAACCAATTTTCCTCAAATTGTGTACGCATGTGCTTGCCAGTTGCCTAAAGGTGTGTGCCAATTTTGTGGTGATGCGACTAAACACCCTAAAGTTAGAGTGGTTGTTTTGCAGAGCCCGTTGAGCTGTGTGAGAAATTTCAGTTCAATTTGACATGTGTGGTCAAAGTTCGGAGTTCAATAACAGCATCACCGTGTGGTGTAGTTTTCAGAAGAATAATAGCATAGACTACACAGTAGTGGTCCATGTTTTGACAAGTTTGGGCCCTTTGGCATCGTTAGCTTACACAAACGTGTGCATAGTTCCAACTATAATGCTGTTCCCGATCCATGATAGACCAACGACCTTGACCCTTCTTACCCTTCCTCTTTCTACTTAGTCTTTTCTGATGGGATCTCCCAGAGTTTAGTGCAGTTGTCAGCATGTGGGCTAATGGCCACAGGTGGTTGGGGGATTCTTTGGCCTTACCAGCTCAATGTGTCAGTGAAAAAGCACCAGTTGTTCTCCTGACTTTAAAATGGGAAGTTCTGTTGATTAGCCACACACTAACAGCCATTGTACTTTTCCGTTTAAGCAATTTCACAATGACTCAGGCAGTGTTGACATTCTGCTCATCATCATCTTTTCCAAATAAGGATGAGTGTTATGGCGGCAGTGTCGGATGAAGAGCAACTTTCCAGCTGTACTGCACCACAGAGCAGCCTGACAGCGGCTTGTTACTGTGTCACATAAATATAGAGGTCTCTGGAGGTCCCCTGCTACTGGAGATCCATCTCCTCTTGCAGGTTCACAAGAGAGCTGCCGCTGTCCTTATCCATTCTTCCTAAATTGGCTTTAGACTCAAGGGATGTAAAGTACAGTCTTGTCTTGCATCCATGGAAAAGGATGGTGTAGATAGGTAACAATTAAATTACTCTTTTTGTACCTCAACCTTGTGGCGTGGTGCGTGTGTGTGTGGGCGTGTCTTGGCGCCCATTTTGTCTAGAAGAAAATTTCTGTAGAAGAAATTTTTTTTTGTAGAAGTAGTAGTAATAGAAAACCCTTGCGAACCAAACAAGGACACCACTAAAGATAAGTACGCATGAGGCTAGCAGGTTTTAAAGTGTGAGAAGCTTGGTTAGTGTATGTGATGAGATTCCGCCACGATTGAGCGGCCCATCGGGTAAATACCTCCCCACACAAATGTTCCTTTTGACGATGACAGCGTTTCATTCACATTATGTCAATTTCGCGATATTCTGCGTTTAACAGTAGATTCCGTTTTCATTGGCGAATTCCACGATTCCGTCTGCGATTGTGTTAATCGTAGGGACAGCTTTATAAAAAAAGAAACAGGCTTTGCTGCATGTCTTAGAAATAAAGACTGCCGCTGTAAATTTGACCATTTTGTTTTTCTTCAGTGAATAGTCTAACCTAGCATGATGTTGCTGTTAAAATGTGACTGAAATGTTAGCGCTGTAGTGCACATGTCTATGCTGGTGTTGCTAACGTTCGTGTCCTCCTCCTCCACTCCTCACTGTTACATTGTTGTATTGCATGCATGGCATCTATTACGTTGGACAAGTGCAGAGCTGAAAGTGGATGATCTTCTCCATGGTTTCTGAACCAAACCATAGTGATGTGAACTGAAGTGAGTTGTAGCACATGGTGGAAACGTGATTTATCAAACCTGGTGCTCCTTGAGCATGGGGTCCCATTTCCCTTCCTCATGTACCTTGGAGACAAAGCTCTTGAGATGTGTTCACACTTGAGCGTACGTGGCTGGCTGTCTCCATTCCATCATCTGACAAAACGTGACAGATGTCGGCCCACGCCCTGCATGCTAACACCGGACATTGTCTTTCTGGGGTTTATGACCTATTAACAGCCCTTCGCACCAGCCCGCTTCTGGCAGGAATGTTGACAAACTCTCAAAGGGGGCCGGCTTTGTTTTTTCTGCCATTAGTCCAGCAGCAGCGGAAGTCACGCAGAGACATATTGATGCCAGATTATGTGTTGTGTTACCTTAACTTTCTTACCTTACATTCTACGATGTAATTCTGATTAGAAAAACAGCATATTCCCTCATCGTCCTGTGTGCACAGTCGGATGGATCACTGTTTCTGGACAAGGCCTGTACTTGCCTGTGTAAAAGCTTGTTGTTTTTGCATTCCACTTAGCTCCCCCTGTATAATATATGGTATTATCTTCCTTCTTTCTTTCCTCCCCCTGTGTTTATGGGTGTGTGTGCGTGTGGGCTTAACGGTGTTGATGCTTCTGCACAGGAAAGCCCCTGGAATTTTGTCCAACTTTGACTTCTGTTTTTGCATCCAGAGAAGCAGAGGAAAGATGCTATTAGGAAACATTAAAGAATCCAAACATTCCACAAATTTTTTGTGGATTTTTTGTGTGTCCTTTTGCAAATAATGACAAAAAGGGGAATTTGTTCCTTTTGCTTGTGGTAAAGATTTTCAATACACTCTTGTTTACTTAAAAGGTCATTTTCAGTGAAACCATTTTGGAAATAACACGTTTTTTTATTTACATTCCGATGATGCTTTTATAAGTGCGGCCGTATGTAAGTTGTTGCAAAACAACACAAAAGAACATTTTTCTTCACTGTCAGCATACTTTATATCGTGTAACATTGTGACACTCATGTGAAGCCTTACATATTCAATGAATCTATCTTAAACTCTACATTTTAAGATGTTTGTTTTACTTGCACTCATTTTTAAAAAGGTATAACATGTTCAAACTACACAAATGGACAGTTTTAGTGTTAACATTTTCTTCAGCAGAGAACACATTGTGACTGTTTGATGAAAACCATGTAAGTCCACTGCATTCTCTTCTCTGTGTTCTTTTGCATATACAGTATATGCATATATTACCTTCCAAGCAAATGGCGAAAAAACACAAATATTAGACTCACTCTTAAGAAGCCCTAAACATGCATATTTTTGGTACTCGGAACCCTGTAATATGCCTCTCACAGTTATTGAACACATTTTAAAACACGTTTTACACTTTATGAAACAGTGATAGGCATACAATATACACTACAGCACAACGTACCGTTAAACAACATCACATCCTGTCAAAGCACCTTCTTGTTGGAAAATGTTGGGGGAATTGCTGGATCCATAGCTGCAGCACTCTTTTCCCCGTGCAGATAGTGCCATCAAACCACGTTCTATTAAAGTGCTCATGATACCAAAACACATGTTAATCTTGTTATTTCTGGTGTGAAAAATAACATTGACTACGTTTACATGCAATCAATATTCGGGTTAAGGTCAATATTCTGGTTTCTGAAACCTCCGGAATAACCCGTTTACATGCATGACGTGAAAAAAAAAACCCTGCATGGACAATGTTTTCACGCACGGTAAACGTAATGACGAAATGCACGTCATTTCCGCTTCTTCTTCCTGTATCCAGAAACAACAACAACACCAGCACGGTGGATAATGAACGCCTTTGTTTGCGTTTTGCCGCTGGTACTGACCCACCATCAGTACTTGACACTATTCTGTCTCACTTACTTCATTAATGGAAGGCGAGAACGTGAAGAAATAGGAAATGGAGCCGGAGCTGTGCCACCCACATTTCTTAAAGACACCATTCGCCTCGTCAGAACATTAAACTTCGTGGGACGAATGTTTCCACACTGCCCCGCGAATGGAAATAAAAAACCCACAAGACGTTCGACCGTCAAAGCGTGCAAAGGTTTTTTTTTTGTGATGTCACTGCCTGTGTGGGTGGACAAAACGGCGGCTCTGCACCCCAAGGTTTTGAACTATTTTGGCACTTTTCCTACCCACAGATGTTGACTACACAGACTTTACAGATCCGATTACTGACTAGCTTGTATATCGTCTAGCGTGAGGAACTAACTTGTTAAAAAAAACATACGTTTAGTGCTAACAATCGCTAACAGGACAAAATAAATAAACAGTAGGAAGACATGAAATCCCTAATGGAACACATTAAGGATTTGAAGAATGAAAATGCATCACTTTGGAATCAAATGGATGGTGTGGAAGGAAAAGTGGCAGCTTTAAAGAAACAAAATGAAGAAAAGGATCACCTTATAATGCAAATGACGTGAAGAGTGGATGATTTGGAGCGGTCAATGGGCATGAACAATGTAATTATGACTGGGCTTCACATAACACGCAGGTCTTACGCCAGTGCAACTGATAACGGGGGAGGACAGGATGTTGCTCCAACAGAGCAACAGGTGACCACCGCTCTGCAGTCAAAGGGTAGAAGTGGATGTCATCAACATGGATACATGCATCCCAGTGTTTGGCGGGAATAAAAACACAACACCTCTTCTCATAAAGTTCAACAACAAACATCTACATCAATGGACATCTGACAAACCCCAATGCTGACATCACCAAGAAGGCATGAAACTTGGAGTGCCAACGGCAAAATCTAAAATATTCATCATAGCTAATCATTATTACATTTCCACACACAGTATGTCCTCATTTTACTTGTTACTCCGATCTCCGAGAACATTTGCACTTGCTGCATGGCTGTGAGACCATGCTACTGTGTATTTTGTGGTTTGTTATATTAATAAAGTGATTTGACAGTTTTTTTTCTTACCGAATTCCTAATCCAATTAGAATCCTCTACATTGGCACTTGTCGTATGTATGGCTGGCACATAGAGGAAGAAGATATTAGATGTGCTGGATTCTGGGGCTGCTCCCAGGAGAGCTGGTATAATTGGCATTCCGTGCGTCTGGAGGGCTCATGGTAATAAAAAAAGGCATCTGCCACTCTTGGCCTGGTGAGGAGCTGAGTTACCGCAGAGTATCACAGACCTGGAATGCTTTTAAAGTTTTTTTACACCTTGTGCTTGTGTTTAACTACGCAAAAAGCCTTAAGTGGTAAGTGTAATTTTCCAGGCATGCTGGCTTAAATCAGGGTCATAAACAGCCTCTGTTACTTGAATTCAAGGACTAGGGGTAATTTGTAGGTGTTGAGCAATATTCATTTTATGTAGAGAATTTATTTGAAACTGTAATTTCAGTTTTTGTTTTCATTTTGTTGCTTGACTCCTTGAAATGTTCATTGTATGCCAGATGCACAGATACAGTAAATAGATTGAAACATTGATCGATAGCTCCGTCCCCAATCCTTTTTAAGAAGGGGGACCGGAGGGTGTATTCCAACTATTGTGGGATTCAGGCTGTTCGTTCCCTGTATCACCGGTGTCTGAGTTTGCTTCACATTGTCGACAATGAGTGCTTAGTCTGCTGCTTTCACGACCCGACCTCAGACAAGCGGTGGAAGATGGATGGATGGTCTCTACTATGAAAAAAAAAAAACACTCCAGTAAAAACAATAAAAACAATAAATAAAATGGATTATCAAGTCTCTGTAAAGAAAATTGCACTTAAATAATGAACATTGTGTATTACAGTGTTCCCTTGTTTATCGCGGGGGATGGGTTCCCAAAATAACTCGCAATAAGTGAAATTCACGAAGAAGTCATTTTTTACAATGATTATATGTGTTTTAAGACTGTAAAATCCCTCACCATACACATTATACACTTTTCTCAGACAGGCATTAACATTTTATCACATTTCTCTCTTGTTTAAACACTCTCAAAAAAGTTCAAACTTTCGCTTGAACTTTAATGAACAACCTACAGGTAGGACACTGGCGCCGTTCCACTGTACTATAGCATTTTTGTATCCTTTTTAAAACATATTATATATATTATATACAAGTTGGTTGTATTCCCCTTCTTTGTCGCCACTACTTTCCAACAAATGTGACATATCGGCTCGTCAGTGTTCACGAGCTCACCTTGTTAACTCTGTTTAAAACTGAAATATTATCACACTGGGGATGTAGCATTTCCCTTATTTCCCTTCCCTTTCCCTTATCACTTTTGTGCTTTCATTCATATTTGCGTTTGCTGACTTGCAGGCTGCAGCACTCTCGCGAGCAGATCCGACTCCACCCACTGGCACAAAGTGATTGAATGACTTAGAGAAGGGTTCAGTCCACTTTCAAGAGATGAGGAAAACAAACACGCATGCACATGTCAATTTATCAAGGCCGGCAAAATGGTCGAGTTAATTTTAATTTATTGTGCGATTAATTGATTTATTGATTATTGTAACAGGCCTATAGTTTCAACTGTTGGGTCTGGTGCAGAGGTCTCTTGGGGCACATCAAGGAAAGGAAACAAGCAACGCAGTGGCTCCGTATTTTTGGTTGTTGTTTAAAGTGCACTGTTGGAGACCCAGGTTGTGATTTCAGGAGTGAGTATGAGTTGGTTGGGTCACGGGCCGGTTGGAGTGGCAAAGTGGCAAGTGGCAAAGATCCAGTCCTGGAAGTTAGAACAACTAAAATAACTTTCTAGTTCGTTAGAATTTAACAATATGTTTATTTTAGACCAACATTGCCTCATAATGAGAGTTTCTAATATTTTCTGTTTCCTAATATTTTGGTTATTTTCTATGTGAGAGGGGCAACTGTGTGAAGTACGACCATGCTAGAAAAGTGATCCATATCCAGATTTTGAATATGGATAATGATTAAACGTTAACTAATTGGTCCACTCAATAGTTTCCATGCATATATTATATCAGTAGAACAAACAAAAATGTAGGGTAATATTAGATCAACGTACCGTTTTTGCGTTAAAATAACAAATGGAAAAAACCCCCAACAAAAACAAAAGAAGTTTGTTTCATTTAAACTATAAATTCAATTATAATTACACTGAATCAGTGTGACAAAAACAGACATTTTTATGGGTGTATCAATTTCCACCATTCTCTGGTGGCCCTGGAACTTCACCCCTGCGAATAGTATTTGTCTACCTAATATGTTCGTGTATGCTCGTAATTGTGTTTCCCTGGGATGTTATTTCATGTCCCTTTTTCATCAACCCACCAACATGCGTGTGCCAGGAATCTGAAGTGGTTTTACTGGTCTAAATTCTTAGCTTGTGAGTGGCCCCTTCACAGTGGGGTTATCAGGGTATAGATTGAATCAGGATATTGGCAACAGGCCCCTGTGGGCGGGTCTGCACTGCAGCATGCTACTTTTATGACTCAATGGAGGAGGCTGCATTTGTGTATACAGACATATCGTAGTTGGGAGGAGCATAAAGAAACAATGGGACCACTCTCGGGGTTTGTCGCTGGGTCCTTTTGCCTCTTGGCAGTGAATTGGGTGCCTTGACAATGAAGCTCTTTGTCTCTGGTCAGCATCACAACTGTAAACCCTTTTGGAAATAGTTTCCAGCTTATTAAAACACTTCCAGACTGCAGTGAGTTTTCCACTTAATCGCTTGGCGTCCTTAGCGGAGCGCTGTCGTGTGCATCATCAGCAGAGGGGATTTTCTAACAGGAGCCACAAGAGAGATTGGAACTGTCATAAAGAAGATCCATTTGTATTTCCCTTTATACAAATGTTTTACTCATAAAAGGGCATTTGACTAAACTTTCTCGATTGAAAATTAACAATTAGATTGTCTTTGATTTGACCCAAGTATAAGACAGCTCTAAATATAAGACAACACCCTTTTTTAAGAGCCATTTTTGAAAAAATGTTTTGAAGACAATATGTATATGACAATATATTTTTTTTTTTTTGCCCCCCAAGTAGTGCAGTCTAGTTTGCCTGCAGTCAATTCCAATCAAACAACAATCAATTCCACAAAGAATTCTTCCCATCTTTGTGCCAGTGAACCTTGTAAAATACATGTAATGGTCTGGTGATGTTAATTTGGCTAGTAAAATTGTGGACTCATTTGATATCACGGTCATCAAAAACATCAAAACCAATACCCCTCCTCATTATTCCCTCTGCTGACTGTAAAACAACACATACATTGGCAAAGCCGTTAGGTGTCTGCTTTGCAATAATGGCAATTAAGTTGAATACGTGTAAGTTATTATTTCTTGCTGTCACTTCGGAATCGATGGGCTGAGAGTTCACTTGCTCTCCTTTATTGAATATATTGCTTTTCATTGCACATTGGGCCAGTCTACACAGTCTGTTCATTACTCTGCTCATGTCTTGTTGTCTTTGTGCATGAGACCACAGGTATTGTAAATCCACTAATTGGGGCTTTTAAAGCATTCTCCTCCAATGAATCACGGTAGGAAAAAGTCTCAATGAGAAGTAAACAAGACATCCAGTAGAGATAGTACTGAGGTGAATGGACCTTCTATTTACGCGTTTTCCACTGCTCAGTGCCAGCCACAGGAAGGAACGCATTTTATTCAAGAGGAGAATGAGGTCCGTTGCAAAAAAGAGGAGCTTGTGGAGCATATTACTGCAACGTTCTGAGCTAAGGCAACGTTAAAACTGGGGGTGTCCCGATCCGACATTGATAACGGATGTTGGTCCGATATCAGCCATAAAACAGTATCACATATCAGCCGTGTGGTTGTGTTTTGTTTGTTTGTTTTGTGTTGTGTTTTGTTAAAGTCCAAAAAAGACGTTGCAGCTGAGTGCAAGACTTGTCATGCACAGGTTTCCCATGCTGACACAGAAGTTTAATACGACCAACCTCTTTTTGCATTTGAAGAAGGATTTTTGCAACACTGCGGCTTCCTGAAACATCCACAGCTCTTTGACACATTTGCAAAGCATGAGAATCTCCCACGGGACTGCAAAAAGTCATTGGCTGTAACAGAAAAGAGCCAGCCCAGTGGTGAGTAATGTCGGGTTTTCTGTATACTTAATCGATTGTTCTTTCTGGGTGTAAATTGCTGGGCTGCCGGTGCATTGTTCATATTTGTGATGGTCATCTGTAGCTAACCACGCCCTTTAAGCCCGTGAATCACCTAATTCATCTAGGTCATTGTGTTCTCAGGGCATTGAATCGATCGCAACTGGACTATTCAGGTTGTCCTAGAAGACATTTCGCCTCTCATCAGAGCAGGTTTCATCAGCTCATGCTCAAAGAACGTCACATAGTTTGCATCAAATCAAAGTTGGGCAATCAGACAATAGCCCATTATCTCTTTTGTCCATTTTCCAATTGTGCACAAAATTGGAAAAACGATTCGTTGTCCGTTTTTTGTTTTGTGTCTGGAATCAAACATTGAAAAAATCGACTTGTTATATTTTTTTGTTTTGGTTTTACTTTGAAAACCGAATGAATGATAAACAGATTCATGTCAGTATCATGCAACCCTTCAGTCGTACAGTGGATCTTTTTTTGTCATGGGGACGGAAATCTTTTCACGCCCCCCCGATTTGAAAACTGAGAACCTGTAATATTAATGTATTTATATGTACAAACCACTGTATGAGTTGCTGGCACCAACATCATTCAAGCATGAATAACGACACTAGCAGGACACTAACAGACTTGCCAACCTTGGGACAAATTTCTCGAGTATAGTGCCCCCTTTCTCTCACACCTCACCTCGCCACCCCCAGGGAGACCCACCCTACTACTTGAGAAGCACAGGTCTAAGAACTTCATGACACATTTCATCATTGACGGAAACTATAAAATAAGATTGGGGCTGCCCAAGTTCATTCCTGTGGCTGGTCTCCCTGCTGGCACTGTTGCATTCTGAAGATTCCTGTGTCCATGTGGGAGCAGAGGAAATACACCAGTGATGAGAAAGAAAAGAGGGAAGACAATGGCCAATTACATGCTTAGATGAGCCACCTTATTATATATTGTCATGGTTTTGCTGTTATTCACTTATTGACGTCACAGGGAAGGAAGTTATGAAGTTTGTCTTCACTCTCTGACCCTCACTGGGAGAACTTGAAAGACGGCCCTTTGGTTGATTTGTCTGATAAACCCAAGAGCAAGTCTGTAGTCCAGAGCTGTCCACACTCCATTACATTGTTTCCTCACCTACTCCCATTCGATCTTTTTTTCATCCGTCTAGTCCTCATGCTCCACCATCCGCCTCCCCCGCTGCCCTCCAATTTCATAAGAACCCTTCTGTAAACTCAAAAAAATATTTCTTCATCTGTCTCTGCTTATCCAGGCCGGTTGTAACTCCCATTGAAAGACACCATGCATATTGCATAGTCCCTATTCCCTATACCAGGGGTCACCAACGTTTTTTTCTTGTGAGAGCTACTTTTAGAAAATGAAAATGGCCACAATGATTTTCATACCTTTTTTCAACCCAAACAAATCAAATATGCTTGTTTTACCAAAACATTCACAAAATGCTGGTGTCCACAACTCACATTTTATGTTTCAGAATACTTTTCTTTCTAGTGTTCTCACATTATTAACTGAAAACCTGAATGAAAAGCAGGCTTGCGGGCGCCTCATGTGGTCGTGGGGGGCTACCTGGTGCCCGCGGGCACTGTGTTGGTCACCCCTGCCCGATACAGTTGTCCCTCATTTCTCGCTGTTAGTTGGTTCCAGACCCAACCGTAAAAAGTGAATTTCCGCGAAGTACGATTCAATATTAATAAATTGAATATTTTCATAATTAGAGCATAGAAAACACTTTTATGACCTTTTAAATAAAATTTGTACTAATATTTAGAGTAGACATGAAATAACACCTGTATAATCACCTTTACACTTGTATTACTTAATATGTATTAGACATGACAAGCAATAATAACACATAACTCACACGTTAGCATTGGGAAAGTTCTTTGTTGTAGTGTCTCGAACATAAATCTATCTCGCCTGGCATTAAAAAAAGATCGACGTCAGCCTATCATTCAACCTCACTATGATGTTTGTCACTTGATTGATATACAAGGCAGCCAGTCTGACATGCATATCATTATATCACATCTGTAAAATAATGGACACTGCTGCCCCACTATCTTTGTTTAAATCACATTGCACAACTGACGCAGGGACATAAGAGGCGGCCGCCGCTTTAGCATGGCAAGCTACCGAGCTAACTAATTATCTTCCAATTTATTGATTCCAAACTTGCGAAATGGTTTGAAACTGGGTGGGGAAGAAGGACAAAGTAAGAAGCCAAAAACGCAGCACTTCCACACGGAACGGGAGAACTTTTTTTTCACTATTTCATGTTTAGGACTGACAATCATTCGGAGCTGCTGTCTAGGATTTTTCATCGATGACTGACCTCAATTAAGTAATGTAATGTAAGTGTGTCTCATCAAAGCAACGAGGAAAAGGCTTCTTGAGACGTCATCTGTACTTCTGTGTCACAGAAGTACAGATGACGTCTCAAGAAGCCTTTTCCTCGATGGACAACTCCTGTACGACTGAGAGCCTACACAGACTCATCAAAGCAACATTACTGACACCTAGTGACTTGTAGAATACAACATTTGCCTGATTGATTTTTTGACTAATAATAGGCCATAGTCCATGAAACAGGACCATTTTTTAATATAATTTTTTTTTAAGTCGCGATAGAGTGAGGGAGCGATGTTCGAACTGTGATGTAGCAAAGGACGACTGTAGTCCCTTATCAATACTGTACGCAATGTTTAACCTGACAAACAGGCAGCGTCTTGTCCCGTCACAGTAAAAAGCCAAGAAAGTGCTGACTTTTCAGGCCAGTGTGAGAAGGGGTATTGTTGTAGCCGAGCCAAGTTTTTACTTGCACAAAGGGCTGGAAAAATGCTGGCTTGTGTCGCATTGATATGATGTCATGATAATTTCTTTCAGACAGCGATTCCGCCTTGGTGTTTCAAAGATGTAATGGTTGAGCCGGCATTCATTTGCCTGTGTTTCATACAGAACACAGCTTGCCGTGTGTGTAAGTGCTTTCACACAGCTTCCATCAATTAAATAATTAGATGCATGACAATGTCAGTGCCAGCAACTTGTCTGATGGATAAAATATTTGTCAGACGGCGAAAGTTGCTTTCATCACATTTTGCTATTTGGTTTCACACTGTTAAAAACCACTGCTCTGTTACACCTCGGATACTACTTCCAAAGCTTGCAAATTCACAAGTTTGCATGACTGTGATCTGTTCACATGTTGGTGCTGTTCACACAGAATGTAGCATTCTGCAATAACGACCCCAACTAATCAGGCTCTTTATAAAATTATGGAATACCACATTTCATAAAGCTAACTGCAAAAGCAGGGTTAGTAATACCTTCGGTCTTCTGTCTTGCTCCGCTGAAGTTAAGCTGCCCCATGACTGGATAGCGTCCAATTTAGCATATCCAGTCTGAAGATTGGGTAAAAAGCCAAATGTGTTAATGGTTTCAGGGCTCCAGACTGCGATTAAATGGTCGCATTTTGCAACTAAAATATGAGACATTGCGCGTGAATTTTTTATCTACTCGCACATGTGTGACTAGATAAAAGTTCATGTTCCATATTGAGTTGACCAGGGATGTCCCTTATTCTGGTGAGAATGAAAAATAGCCTGTGAAGTGTGTAGTCAATTGACAGTGTAAGCAGTGTAAGCCTATCACAGTGTAAGCCTATCACAGTGTAAGCCTATCGATGCCAGCTTGTGTGATCGCTCACGCTTGACTCACATTGAAGTTTGACGATTCTACCATCTTTGTTTACACATTTTGCCTGGCTCCACTGTCTCTCTGGTGGCAGCTAGGTAGCTAGCTAGCCAGCTATAGTTGTCCACCTAGTCTCTAGTCCACAGACTCCAAATGTGACTTTTTTTTTTTTTTTTTTTTACCACGGTGACATTTTGTCTTTAAAATCAACAAACAATGCGGTTCATTCTGAGCTCATTTTTATCACACAGGGAAACTACAAAGGCTCTCATATTTTTTGTTGCTGATAAATTGTGCTCCACACTTCAGGCCAGTAGTTGACAGTAACGTGCAAATGAGCTAGTTTGCCAACCCACATTAACTCCTAAAGACGAAGAAAGGAGACAAACACCAAAGAAGAAGGAAAGAGGCCGGTATGGGAGTTATAATGTATATGATGCCACCAATGAGGCCACGTGGATGGAGAAGACAGTTGTCATTTATTGTTTGTGTATTTATCAGTAATACAATGAAAATGAGATGAAATGTGAATATTTACTTTGCAAGTCGGTTTCAATGTGCGCTTCTAAAATTTTAAGTTAGGGGTCACTGGGCTCCTTTAAAAAAAAAAAAAAGTCTGGAGCCCTGGGTTTCTAATGGGAGTCATGCGGTGGTTATGGCTGTACCGTTGTTGCTCTTGGTTGGGTCACCTACATTCTCCACTGATATGTTCCCTGTATGTCCCTCCACGGCGGCATGTA